>NC_142038.1:76210999-76542812 GCF_982192425.1 Myodes glareolus
CTACAACATCACCTACAACATCACCTTCAGTGATGTGACAGGATACAAGATCAACTCAAAAAAATCAGTAGCCCTCCGATACACAAAGGATAAAGAAGCAGAGAGAGAAATCAGAGAAACATCACCTTTCACGATAGCCACAAATAGCATAAAGTATCTTGGGGTAACTCTAACCAAGGAAGTGAAAGATCTATTTGACAAGAACTTTAAGTCTTTGAAGAAAGAAATTAAAGAGGAAACCAGAAAATGGAAGGATCTCCCATGCTCTTGGATTGGTAGGATCAACATAGTAAAAATGGCAATTCTACCAAAGACAATCTATAGATTCAATGCAATTTCCATCAAAATCCCAACAAAATTCTTCACAGACCTTGAGAGAATAATGATCAACTTTATATGGAAAAATAAAAAACCCAGGATAGCCAAAACAATCCTATACAATAAAGGAACTTATGGAGGCATTACTATCCCTGACATCAAACTCTATTACAAAGCCACAGCAATGAAAACAGCTTGGTATTGGCATAAAAACAGAGACGTTGTTCAATGAAATAGAATTGAAGACCTGGATATTAACCCACATACCTATGAACACCTGATTTTTGACAAAGAAGCTAAAAGTATACAATGGAAGAAAGAAAGCATCTTTAATAAATGGTGCTGGCATAACTGGATGTCAACCTGTAGAAGAATGAAAATAGATTCATATCTATCACCATGCACAAAACTCAAGTCCAAATGGATTAAAGACCTTAATATAAATCCGACCATGCCCAGGAGACCACTTCCTACATATAACCCCAGTAGCACAGACAATAAGAACAACAATGAATAAATGGGACCTCCTGGAACTGAGAAGTTTCTGTAAAGCAAAGGACACAGTCATTAAGACAAAAAGGCATCCTACTGAATGGGAGAAGATCTTCACCAGCCCCACATCAGACAAAGATATGATCTCCAAAATATATAAAGAACTCAAGAAACTAGACATTAAAATTCTAAAAATCCCAATTAAAAAATGGGGGTACTGAACTGAACAGAGAATTCTCAACAGAAGAATTTCAAATGACCAAAAGATACTTAAGGACATATTCAACTTCCTTAGCTATCAGGGAAATACAAATCAAAACAACTTTGAGATACCATCTTATACCTGTCAGAATGGCTAAAATCAAAAACACCAATGATAACCTATGCTGGAGAGGATGTGGAGTAAGGAGAACACTTATCCATTGCTGGTGGGAATGTAAACTTGTGCAACCACTATGAAAATCAGTGTAGCGGTTTCTCTGGAAATTAGGAATCAACCTACCTCAGGACCCAGCAATACCACTCTTGGGAATATACCCAAGAGATGCCCAATCATACTACAAAAGCATTTGTTCAACTATGTTCATAGTAGCATTATTTGTAATATCCAGAACCTGGAAACAACCTAGATGCCCCTCAATGGAAGAATGGATAAAGAAAGTGTGGAATATATACTCATTAGAGTACTACTCAGCAGTAAAAAAAACAACGACGTCTTGAATTTTGTATGCAAATGAATGGAAATAGAAAGCACTATCCTGAGTGAGATAACCCAGACCCAAAAAGATGAATATGGTATGTACTCACTCATTTGTGGACTCTAGCCATAAACCAAGGTCATTAAGTCCATACATAGTTCACAAGCCCAGAGAAGCCAAATAACAAGGTGAACCCTAGGAAAAACATATATAGATCCTCCTGGACATTGGAAGCAGACAAGATCACTGGGTAAAAGTTGGGAGCATGGGTGTAGGGGTGGGGAGAAAAGGGAGAGGGGGAGAGAGAAGGGAAGGTTTGGGGAGAGCTTGAGGGAGTGGAATGGTTGAAATGGAGGAAGGATGGATATGGGAGCAGGTTAGAAGGTATGTTATTTAAGGGAGGCATTGTGGGGTTGGCAAGAGGCTTGACTCTAGAGGGGTTCCCAGGTGTCCACGGGGATGTGTCCCTAGCTAGGTTCTTGTGCTGCAGAGCAGAGGGTGCCTGAACTGGCCTTCTCCCATAGTCACACTGATGAATATCTTAAATATCACCTTAGAACCTTCATCAGATGACAGATGGAGATAGAGACAGAAACCCACATGGGAGCACTGGACTGAGCTCCCAAGGTCCAGTTGAAGAGCAGAAGAAGAGAGAATATGAGCAAGGAACTCAGGACCATGAGGAGTTGGTTCACCCACTGAGACTGTGTGCCTGAGCTAATGGGAGCTCACCAAATCCTACTAGACTGGGACTGAACAAGCATGGGATTAAACTGGACCCTCACAGTTGGGGCAGACTGAGAAGCCAATGACAATGGCACTGGGATTTGTCTCTACTACATGTACTAGCTTTTTGGGATCCTAGTCTGCTTGAATGCATACCTTCTTAAGCCTGGATAGAGGGGGGAGGGCCTTGGACTTCCCACAGGGCAGTTTACCCTGCCCTCTTTTAAGATTTGAAGGGGAGGGTGAATGGTGAGTGAGGGAGCAGGAGGGAAGTGGGAGGAGGGGAGGAAGTGGAAATTTTGAATGGCAATATTTATAAAGTTATTTTAAAAATTATTAGAGAAAAACATTTTTAAAAAAGAATCTGAAAATAACCAACTGGAGAGGAGGGTGAGAGAGAAGGAGATAGGTGAGGAACAGGACAAAGTCGAAGTTTAGGAGAGGTCTGAAGAAGCCAAATGTAACCAATTAACCAAAAGAATGGGAGAAAAGGAGACAGACGAGGGACAAGATCAAAAATGGGCACAATTTACTGAAGAGCAGCCCCAGGGGGAAGGAACAGGCAATGTAGATACTGTCTGTGATGAGGAGTGGTCGCCTTCTTATGCCCCCAGCTTCCCTGGAAAGGATAAAATGGGAGAGCGGAAGGGAACAAATAAGCGACTCCATCCTTATCAAGAGGAAATGAATATACACTCGGGTGGGGCCCGACAGAGACAAAGGAAAGTTCAGGCCTCTGAGCCTCCCGGGGTTGTCTGCAATCCTCCTGGACAAGATGTGTTAGGACAAATGGATGCTGTTATTACCACTGACCACCTAGCTTTTAATGATGATGAAACTGAGCAAGGTGTCATCAGGCAGACCCCCAATACCTGGATTCACCCCCAAAAGTAGAGGCTATTGCCCCCAGGGTGGGTACTTGGTAAGCCAGTATGGGTGGAGCAGTGGCCATTACCTGAACTTAAGATGCTCAAAGAAATCACCAGAAATCTGCTTAAAGAAGGACAGATAAGGCTCTCGATGAGCCCCTGGAACAGCCCTGTGTTTGTGATACATAAGCCTATGGGACCTGGAGAACGTCACATGACATATGAGCAATCAATGCCCACATGGAGCTAGCAGGGGCCCCTTTACGGGGCTTTCCTGGGGTCCCAGCAACCCCCTTCCAGTTTCACCACACTGTAATTGATCTAAAGGACTGTTTCTTCTCAATTCCTCCTCATGAGGGGGATTGTGAAAAGTTTGTCTTTTCGATTCCTATAGTTAACTCCTCTTGAACTGATAAGAGACATGAATGGACTATTCTCCCACAGGGGATGGCCAATAGTCTGGCTTTTTGCCAACAATATTTGTATAGTATCCTCTCTCCTTATTTTGACAAAGATAATACCCTTCTACATGTTTATATGGATGATTTAATAATTGGGCACTTGGAGGAATCAGGGCTAACTCCCTGAGTAACCACTATTGTTGATATCCTCCAACAACATGTATTTAAAATAGCCCCAAACAAAATACAAAGGGTACCCCCAGTTCATATATGGAAATATTAACATTCACTCAAGCCAAAGTGAATGGACCCCAATCAATCCTGCCTGAGCCGCTCACTTTATTGGGGTTACAGAAGATACTGGGAGAAATGAACTGGGTAAGGCCCAGTTGCCTGTGGATATTGGGAGACTAGATGTGTTATATGATCTCCTAAGGGGGGGAGCAACTTTATGAGATCATTTCCTTACCCCCTGAGGGTCATCAGACACTCCCTGAATTTGTCAACAAGCTCCATTAGGCTTCTTTGGAGAGATATAATCCTAACATTCCAACCCAAGGCTGAATATTACTAGGGAAAAAGACCATGCTGACTGCCATGTTCAGCAGTCACAGCCACTAGAATGGGTACACACCACCCTGGGGGCACTCCCAGAGTGTACTCTTTAGAAGATCAAATAGCTGATATGATAATAAAAATCAGGGACACATTCCTCCAACATTATGGAAAAGATCCTTCTAAATTATTAATTCCATTCAAAATTAAGGATTTAGAATGGGTGGCCAGACATTGTTCTTGATTGCACCTCATCCTGGAGAAATTTCTAGGGACCCTGGACACCCCTTTTAGGGAGTCCCGGTTAGCAAAGCTATATCAAGAACTACACTGGAGAGTCCCCTTAGTCTTGTCTTCTAGGCCCCTGCCCCAAGCATTCACTGGTAGCACAGATGGCAGGAAGATTGGGGCTGCCTTTGTAGTTTTCCCTGTAGGGGGGAATCAAGACAAAATTCTCCCTGTGTGGTATCTGCTCAATATAATGAAATGATGGCTTTATATACTGCCCTACAAGAGGTCCCAGAACCCTGCAACCTCTATTCAAACAACTCTTATGTGGTGAACCTACTGCCACACTTACCCTATGTCTATATCAGATTGGATGCTAATCCTATTTCTGCCCTGATGATACAGTTCTGATTGCTCTTAGAAGGTAGGAATAAAAACATATATATTCAACATCTCAGAGGACACCAAAACCTCCTGGCCTCATTTCCCAAGGGAATGCTGCTGCAGATGCTGTAGCTTCAAGGACCTGTCTCATAGAGGTCTCAACTCTACCCACACAAAATGCTACCCAATTGCATGACTTAACTCATGATAACTGGAGAGGACTCAAATACCTATACCTTCAGCTCCCCACAACAGAATTAAAGAGAATTGTTCATACATGTAAGACTTGCAACAGTTTTTCCATACCCCCCCCTTTACAAAGGCCAGGAGTGAACCCAAGAGGGTTAAGATCCAATATCATCTGGCAAACAGATGCAACACATTACCCTCCATTCGGCAAATTAAAGTATATGTTGGAGACCATAGACACGTACTCTAAGGCATGCGGGGCTACCACCCACTTAGGAGAAAAAGCAACCCATGCCAAAAGCCACTTCTTACAATGTTTTGCTATGTTAAGACCACCACAATAGGTCAAGATTGACAATGGCCTCTGTTTTATATGTAAAACATTAAAATAATTCTTCCAGAGATGGAATTTATCCCATACCACCAGGATCCCATACAACCCTCAGTGTTAAACGATTGTTGAAAGGCATCACCAATATCTCAAAGAGGTCCTTATAAAACAAAAAGGGAAGAAATCCACCCCCATCTACAACTGCAAAAGACATTATTAACCATCAATATTTTAAATTTTCAAGAATCAGGTAAACAAAATAGATTCCAGAAACATTGGAGATCCCTACCAACGAGGCCCTGCTTAAAAGTTAGGTGGAAGGATCCTCTCACTAACCAATGGAGGGGCCCAAATCTCTTATTGACACAGGGCCAAGGATATGGATGTGTCTTCCCAAACAGAGGGGAAACGCCTATATGGCTACCTGCTCATAACTTAAAATTTCTCTTCTCCCCTCAGGACAATGAGGAAAACTAAGCTTGGTGTGGGAGGTCCTTCTGTTTATGTATTGCTTTTATTGGTTAATGAATAAAGAACTGCTTTGAGCCCATGATAGGTTAGAACAGAGCTAGGTGGGTAAAACTAAACTGAATGCTGGGAGGAAGAAGGCAGAGTTAGGTAGAAGCCATGGAGCCTCCAGAGGCAGACACTGGGAACTTTAGCCAGTAAGCCATAGTCTTGTGGTGATATACAGATTATTAGAAATGGGTTAAACTAAGATGTAAGAGTTAGCCAATAAGAAGTTATAGCTAATGAGCCAAGCAATGATTTAATTAGTACTGTTTCTGTGTGATTATTTTGGGGCTGAGCAGCTGGGAACCAACAAGTGGCTTCCTCCTACACAAGACAACCAATAAAGGAAGAAAGAGATTATGGTGGGCAACCCTTAAATTCAAACACAAGAAAAGAAAAATAACCACTGCCCAAGGAAGACTGACCCTTGAAGAAAGTGTTGCCTGTTTATCTATTTCAGATGACGCTCCCGGTGGTAATAATGTTAACTTTTCTCACAGGGATTAAGGTCCAGGCAACAAGCCCCCATCAACCACAGAAGGTGGATCCTGTTGAGTGCTGGTATTGGAGGGATCCTAAACTGGACTTCTCAGATGATGACACCCTGGATGTGGTAGCCTGAGCTGATGTTTGACCTCTTGGCGCATGGGAGCTGAGAAGTGGGAGACTGGATTCCAGGGATCAAAGGGAGACCTGAATGTGGAGGCTCTTGGGGGTGTACCCTATCCCAGGCATCTTACCCTAATGAACCTGGGTGTTCTCAAGTCCTTAGGAGACATGCCCTCCTACAAACACCCTTTATGTATGCCCAGGAAGCAACTGGATTGCCTCCACTAAAAGATACTGTGGGGGGGGGGGCGAGGGGGTGTTCCTGCTTACTGTTGTTCCTCCTGGGGATGTGAGCAGACTGGGCTGGACATAATTAGAAAAGCCAGAGACTGCATTACATTATTTACAAAAGTCTTTGGATTCCTTAGCAAGGGTAACCTTACAAAAGGTTTGGACTTGCTGTTTATGGAACAGGGAGAAATTTGCAGGGCACTTGGAGAAGAATGTTGCTGCTATGTGGACCATCCCGGGATAGTTACAAGAACCCTAGATGAGTTAAGAAAAGATATAGATTCATTTAAGTCAAGGATCCCCTATAAGACCTGGTTTAATTGGTCCCATGGCTTACCACACTCATCTCTTCCCTAATTGGGCCGATGGCTATTTGTTTATTGATCTGTCTTTTTGGCCCATGCATTCTCCAAAGGCTGAAACAATCATCCCAAAGACAGATACAACAGGTACAACTCATGGCCCTTCGAGTACATTATGATAGGCTCGATACATCTCATCCTACAGATGAACTCTCAATTTGAGATTACTCAGGCAAAAACTCTGGATGGGGGTGGCCCTGACCAGTACTTTCTCCCCGGTGGGCTAGTCTGGTTTGGTGACTGGAGTAGGGGGTGGGATATAAAACAAAAGGGGGAGATGTTGGACCAAAATTATCTCAGGGCCTGTACCTCAAGGCTGTAGGACAGAGAAAAGCCTGGCTCGAGTTTGAGGGAACCAAGTGAGGATGAGACAGCAAAATCTAGGTAGAGGCCCCTCCAGACAGAGGGAGAGCTTGGCTGTCTCTCATTGGCTGGAGGTACCCCCACATCATACGATGTCACTTAACCTATATAAACTGATGCTTACAGTAATAAACTGAGCTCCTGCTTTGACTTGACTCCCTATCACGTCTGATTGTCCTGTGTCGTGGGGCTGCAGAATGGACAGATAGCGCACTCACCTTTCCCTGGGAAAAAGGAGGCTAAGGAAGTCTAGCAAATGCTTGGTAATCTTGAGTACACTTTACACGCTAGAATTACAAATAGATTTTTTAAAAAGTGTTTGGGTTTAGTATTTGGGTGGTGGCAGCAGCTGTGGTGGTGGTGATGGTGATGGTAATTTGAGACTTTTGTTGTTATTGTTGTTGTTATCTTTTGCCCTTTGAGATAGCATCTCACTCCATAGCTTGAAGCAAGCCTGGCACTGAGAGAAATCCTCCCATTTCAGTCTTCCAAGTACAGGGATGGCAGACTTGAGCCACTGTCTCAGTTGAGACAGATTGTATTTGTTTGTTTGTTTTAGAACAGGGTCCCTTCCATGCTACCTAAATGAAGCTTTCTAGGGGTCAAGCACCAAGCATCAATTGAAGATGTGGTCTTAGTGGTAGTGAACAGCACATATCTGAGTAGCAAATCTTTAGCAGCCCTCAGTAACAAAGTGGCCACGCTTCTGCAATGTGTACTCCCTGTGTACCAAGCATTATACCAAGAGCCTCTGGGATGGTTAGGTCCCATGGTGGTAGAACTGGAAAGAGAGAGGACTGTGAAGAGTTTTAGGATTCAGCTAGAGAGAGAAAGAAAGAAACAGGACCTTATAATGCCTAGCATGAGTGCTGGAGCTAAAACAGCCCCTTTTAGACTGAGGCCAATGAGAACGAGCAAATTAAATTTATTCATTTTGATAATAGTAATAATAATTACAATAAATAAATAAAGTTTATTTATCTATTTATTTACTGTGGGGGTGGGGACTGAACCCAGCGTGGTGCACATGCTAGGACAGCACTCCCTATGAAGCTAAACCCTAGCCCACAAATTTACTTTAAAAAGTAAAGCAGTGTTTTATCATATATATGGCTTCCCTGCTCTCTGAACTGGGAAGTATTCTGAGAAGTTGTCTAACTTTAAACTGCAAATGTATAGTTTCTCAGGCATAAACAAGCAAGTCAAATTGCACTCTCCCTACAGAGGGCTGAGACAGTGGGTAAGAGCCCCTACCTCCCTGTGTTGCCTGTGTAAACACAGCCAGTTCTCAGAGGCCAACCTGGAGGGACACTTGGGAATCTTGAATTTGTCTTTGGGATAAACAAGCACAAAAGGAACACGTGCGTGCCTGCGAGAGGGGGAGGGGGAGGGGGAGGGGGAAGGGAGGGGGAGGGAGAGGGGGAGGGGAGAGGGGGAAGGGAGAGGGAGAGGGGGAGGGAGAGGGAGAGGGAGAGGGGGACCGTCTCATGGAGACCTCCCACCATCCTCCTTTGGATTCCCAGTCTGTAATTAGTGTCTTACATATTTTAGGGCTGGCCTCCGACTGCTCTGCCATCTCTGAGCTGAGTTACTTGCAAACCTGGTAACTTGTACTGTGCCTGTCAAGGTCTGCCTTCACTGATATTTTCTCCATGTCTTCGGTGGGGCAACAACAGTAGTGCCTTCTTTATTGGACTGGTATGATTTCTTCTGCTGACTGCTCCATTACTCCAACCCTAATTCATTAATTTAAAAAGGAAAGCAACAAGTAGGGCTAGACAGATGGCTCTGTGGGTAAAGTGTTTGCTGTGCAAGTGCGCAGTGGGGGGTAGTTGAGCTAAATCCACAAGAACCATGAGGAAAAGCTAGGTGTGCTGGTGCATGCTTGCATCCCAGCACTGAGAAGGCAGCGGCAAGCGGGCTCCTAGAGCTCCCTAACCTACTCAGTGAGTTGTAAGTCAGGGAGAGACTCTATTCAAAACAAAACAGGTAGACAGTACCTGAGGAATGAAGCCCAAGGTTGTCCTTTGGCCTTCACATGAACACACACACACACACAAATAAAACATAAAATACAGAGTGCCTGACTGAGGAGTAAAACAATTCCATTTCTCCAACTTTGCAAGCACTGGCCTCTCCATGTTGTCAAGGAACAAGATATCTCAACTTCCTATCCCAAGTTAACAAATTCTAAGGTCCCCAAGGGCATGTTTCTCCCTATTTTGTCACCTTCTGTTGCCAACATAAACACTAAGAACACACAGGCCAAAGCACAGTTGTTGTGGTCATTGTGGGCCTGGCCCGTCAGACCTTCAGACCTCCGAGATGCTCACAGGGACACACCCGCATCCCTACTTCTCTGTCCCCAGCCTTGCGGGGGGCATCCTGACCAGCAGGAATGAACGCCACCAAAAACGAGAATTCCTTCTCTGGTCACATCTTTATTTGGAGCATTCCCTTGAGGAAAATTGGGGGAAGGGAAGATAGAGCAGGGACGAGAGAAAGCTTAGAGAGAGAGGGTTGGGCCCAGAGGCAGCTGCTTTTAAGCGGTGAAGAGGCTTGAACGCTGTCCTGATTGGTTAATGCCATTCTGCTGGTCTGAGCATGTGCAGGCAAGGGTGCAGGCAAGGGTGCTCAGCCCCACATGGCTACCTCCAAACTGCAGGACCACCTGTGCCTCCAGGTGGCTCCCTACATCTCCCTCTTTTCTTGTTAATAAGAGCAATAAGGCAAAACTATTCTTCAATCTGGTCCCCACCTCATGATGTGTGGACCGATTAAAGAAAAGAAAAGCAAGACACACCCTTCCCATGCAATGGGACAACTACTTCCCTGGGAGTGCTAGGGCTGTGTCTGCACACCCTCCGCCTATGCATACCTTCCTCCATGCTTTGTGGGACTATCTGGTCCCTAGAGGGTACAAAGGCTATGCATGGCTAATTGCCTATGAGCTCTTTAGAAGCTGAGAGTCAAACTTGGGGTGAGGATACACATACCAAGGCTGCCAAGGCCTGTGTCACAAAGACCTTGTCCCACCTCACTTGGGCTAGCAGGTAGCACACCAATCAAAGACATACAGCACTTCCACCTAGACACAGCATGCCAAGAATATCTCTGCTCCCACCCATCCCCAAGGAGGGAGAAAGGCAGAATAGAGTCAGTCAGAAAATTGTTAAGAGATAAGAGGTTGCACAGGGTGTTGCTCAAGGCGATAACGTGAGACAGCTGCTCTTGACATCGCCCAGAAGGTCATCTCTGCTGCCTCCGCATGAATCTTCCACAGCAGGACATTCAGCATCCACTGGGTCATCTTTCTTCTTTACTTCTCTCGTCAGTCTTGCTGGCATCCAGATGTATGTCAGCATTCCTAGAAAAACATAAACAAAACTCTCCTCCCAAATAAACATTTAAGAGTATTAAAAACTCTCAGTGTAAAAATTCAGCACAATCAGTACTGGAAGTAGGCTGGTTTTGAACTTAGAGACTTGCATGTCTCCGTTTCAAAGAGCAAATCTTGTTTGCCTGTACCAGCAAAATTTTGAATTAAAAATTAAGTGTATAGAATGCAAGAGAAATCCTTTCTCTGGGGGAAGCTAGTCCCCCTCTTTGTCTAATAACCAAAACAGTTGTCACTGGGAATTGAACTCATGACCTTTGGAAGAGCAGTCAGTGCTCTTAACCTCTGAGCCATCTCTCCAGCTCCTGCATTCAAATGAAAAAACCTCTAGGTAGCATTGTTTTATTCCACCCGTTGCCAGAGGCAATAGGTAATGGTAACCAGGTTGACGCGCCTTTATTATGATAATTAGGACCAGTTCTTTGAGGGAGAGTGAGCGTAGACCATCAATCTGACTACTTCCTGCTGACGACGGGACATTGTTTGGGGGATAAATGTTTTTATCTGACTAAATTTTTGGCGACAAATGTTTTTATCTGACTGAATTCTTGGCGACCTTGGCTGAGGGCGGCGGCAGCAGACAGCTGAGTCTCTGAGGCGCAGCCCACCGTGGCGCCTCTGCATGGCCCAAAGGCATGGCTCCGCCCCGGGCCCTTGCGCGGGCTCGCCGGTTTATCCTGTATCTGCAAACTGTGCACCCTGCCTCGCCTCAGGCAATGAATTCGCACCGCCAGGCTCCGGCAAGGGGGGCATCCGCCCACCCGTGGGGGGGCTTCTCCTGCCCGGTCTGCCCGTGCGCGGAGCCCCGTTCTCTGGGAACTCATCTCCACCCGCCCATGTTGCTATGGAAACACAGTTCAGAGTTTGGCCCCTCTCCGTCTTTAGGTCTTTAGCGGCGCTGCCACGCAGCTTCCGCCTCTGCCTCCCGAGTGCTGGGATTACAGGCGTGCGCCACCGCGCCCGGCTACTTCCTCAAACAAAGTTAAAGTTTGTTTAACCCTACACAACCTGAGTAGGAAAAATATTTTACTTTGAGGATCTTGAACATTTAGAAAACAAAAGATTTATAATGATCTAATCAGAAGCTACAAGGATCTCGAGTCAAATTCAGAATGAATGTACCAGCAAAAAACTAAACATAACAACCTTGGCTGCTGTTTGCTGTCATAGGCACCAGGAGAAATCTTGTTCATCTTTCCATCCCTATTCTTTTCTTGTGGGGGAAAAAAAGTTGAGAGCCTAACTTTCCAGACGGGAAGTAACATCAAAACGCTGAGACTGTGTGAGAATCTGAGGCTGGGGCAGGGTCTAGTGGTAGTGTGTTGGCCTGGCATGCGAGAGGCCCAGGTTCCATTCCAGCACTGTGGTGGGCACAGTGAACAGAAATCGTAAATGATATTGTATGTGATTTAAAATTCCTCTGACTAGTCAAACAGAACACTTTGCCTGAGTGATTTCAGGTTAGGTCAGCACCTGGGCTTGGATACAGCAGAGGTTTTGAGAGGGGTAAAGGGGCAACAGGTGTGGAAGGGGGGCAGGAGACACCCCTACCTGTTAGAAATTTCACACCCAGACACCCCATTTTCACATTTTGGTTTTTGTTTCTCACATATGCAGACTGGTCCCTACCTGCTAGAGATTCAACTTAGAGTGCTTTCTAGTTTATGGTGGTTCAGAAGCTGAGACTGTACTTGGGCCTCTGAAATTTTTTTTTCAATTTAATTTAATTGTGTGTGTGAGAGAGAGCCACAGTGCGCTAGAGAGAGCCACAGTGCGCTAGAGAGAGCCACAGTGTGCTAGAGAGAGCCATACTGCACTAGAGAGAGTCACAGTGCACTAGAGAGAGCCACAGTGCACTAGAGAGAGCCACAGTGCGCTACAGAGAGCCACACTGCACTAGAGAGAGCCACAGTGCGCTACAGAGAGTCACACTGCACTAGAGAGAGCCACACTGCACTAGAGAGAGCCACATTGCACTAGAGAGAGCCACACTGCACTAGAGAGAGTCACACTGCACTAGAGAGAGCCACACTGCACTAGAGAGAGCCACAGTGCACTAGAGAGAGTCACACTGCACTAGAGAGAGCCACAGTGCACTAGAGAGAGCCACAGTGCATTAGAGAGAGTCACACTGCACTAGAGAGAGCCACAGTGCACTAGAGAGAGTCACACTGCACTAGAGAGAGCCACAGTGCACTAGAGAGAGCCACAGTGCATTAGAGAGAGCCACAGTGCACTAGAGAGAGTCACACTGCACTAGAGAGAGCCACAGTGCACTAGAGAGAGCCACAGTGCATTAGAGAGAGTCACACTGCACTAGAGAGAACCACAGTGCACTAGAGAGAGCCACAGTGTGCTAGAGAGAGCCACAGTGCGCTACAGAGAGCCACACTGCACTAGAGAGAGTCACACTGCACTAGAGAGAACCACAGTGCACTAGAGAGAGCCACACTGCACTAGAGAGAGCCACAGTGCGCTACAGAGAGCCACAGTGCACTAGAGAGAGCCACACTGCACTAGAGAGAGCCACAGTGTGCTAGAGAGAGCCACACTGCACTAGAGAGAGCCACAGTGCACTAGAGAGAGCCACACTGCACTAGAGAGAGCCACACTGCACTAGAGAGAGTCACAGTGCACTAGAGAGAGCCACAGTGCGCTACAGAGAGCCACAGTGCACTAGAGAGAGCCACAGTGTGCTAGAGAGAGCCACAGTGCGCTACAGAGAGCCACAGTGCACTTGTGACCGTGAGAAGACAACACCAGGAGTAGATTCTCTACTTCCACTGAGGGTGCCAGGCATCGGGCTTTCTGGCAAGCACTTGATCCACTGAGACATCTCCCTGGCCCAGCATTGAGATTATAATCTTCCGTTATGAGATGGATCTGCCGTCAAAACTTCTCTCTTGACGCCGGGCAGCAGAGGCTAGTGCCATAGTCAGTCTCTGACATGGGAGACAGCTGTCAGTCTCAGTGTGCGGTTATTGAGCTAGGGTGTCAGACATTTTCTACCCACAATAGCTCGGAATTAAAGTTGTTTATTTACACTTCCCTGGTTTCAGGTTTGGGTTTTGGTTTTTGGAGACAGAGCTCATATAAGCCTAGGTTGACCTTGAGGATAGCTGAGGACAACCTTAAACTAACACATCTACTGCCCAAGTGCTTGGATTGCTGGTCTGTGTACCCCAGGCAGTTTATATGGTGCTAGGGACTGAACCCAAGGCCTCGTGTGTTAGAGAAACACTCCGCCAGTTAAGCCGCATCCCAGCTCAGATACTGGCATCATGATAAGATCAAAACTTCATTAAAAAAACCAAGGATCATCCATATTCTCAATTTGAAAATTAAAACAAAATGTTAAAGCGCCCTGTACTCCCTCCCTCCCTTCTCTCGCTTTTTCAGCCCATCAGTCTCACCTGCTTTCTTAGCTGGGCCCCAAGTGAGCTATTCGGTCTGTGTCCTGTCAACCCATAACGTGACCTCCCACTCACACGGCTGTGTATAGCATTTGACTCCTCTATATACAATTTCTTACTTAGACATTTAACCAAAGGCATTTAAATATTAATTTCAAAATCTCAGAGTAAGAATTGTAACTCAGCAGTTGACTTACACCCTGTACACAGCAGAAGCTAACCCTGCAATGGTTGCTAAAGACGGCGGAGCTACGGGTACTGAACCATGTGGATTTTATTTTTCAGTCTGGGAACTCTGGGCCTTTGTGTTTCTGTTTGTTCGTTTTTCTTTCTCTAATTATTATTCTTTTTCTTATGTAGCCTAGGCTGACTTCGAACTTGCTAAGGATTACTTTGCCACTACCTTCTGTTTACTGAGACCTCAGGAGTGTCTGGTCCATTCGGTGCTGGACTGGAAGCCAGGGCTCCCTGCACAACAGGCAAGTCCTGAGCTGCGGCCACAGCACCAGTGTCTCCTGCTTTCTTAGCGCTACATTTATTTAGCTCTTTCATAGCACCTACATTTTGGCCGGTTCACTTCACATTAGCGCTTCACCTAGAAAGCAGAAGAGCACAGGCCCGGTGCACCAGAAAGTGGAGAATTTGAAAGTGCTTTTGCCTATGGTTGTCTAAAAGAAAATTTGAGCGTTTGCAAACTCCACTTACATCCTTCTGCACCCTTCCTCCACTGCCCACAGACCAGCAGGGCTTGGCTCCACAGGAGATTTATAGGGGAACATATCTGGATCTCTCTTTCCATCCTGCTCTGTTAAAGTCCAGTTGGCTGAGGCTCAGGGCAAGGTGCCAGGCCTAGATTTCAGGGGCGGGGGTAGGGTTGTCCAGAGAGATAGGGGCGGATGTGATTTGGCGGCTGTGTGCGATCTGGCACGGCGTTTTACGTGCTGCGGTGTTCCTTTTCTTATGCTCGGTACAGGCACTTAGAAGACCGTTCATCATCACGAAGCATCAAGGCAGCACCTACTTGGCACAAGAAGCATCCCGAAGGTCTTTGAAAAATGGTATCTGAGCGAGAGGCCCAGGAACCACAACAGAATGGCACTGCGTGGTACCGAGGTCACGTGATACCGGCATTTCAGAGAAATTAGGCTGTTCTCGTGTTTCCGGCAATCAGAAAGAATGCTGGAGAGGTAAGACATTTTCTCTCTGCTTTCACTGGAGAAGTGAAACAATAGCAAGCTCATATTTTGAAGTGAAGCTGTGCAAATGAAAAAATAGTGTTGAGATTTTTCATTGACAAATGAAAAAATAGTGTTGAGATTTTCCATTCATTTTCTCTTTGCCTTTCTTGATTTCACATAATTAATAAGAGGAACAAAATCCTGCCCCACCCCTCAGAACAAAACTGCCTCCTCCCACCACTTGTCAGTCTTCTCAAGAATATTTTCCACCCCGGGCTGAGGATTTCTGATTTGTGGTTTGGCCAGCTGCAGACTTTGGGAAGAGGTGTCCGGTGGTGGGTGGTGGGGGTCAACACTTCGTGAAAGCAGTGTCCTGTGATTTCACAGCTATCAGAGTGCGATACGTGGAGTCAGCTTTGCAGCAAGAGGTCTTAAAAAAAAATGTTCAAGAATAGTTACCAGACACAGTAGAGCCAACCTGGGCTACACAGTTCCAGGCTAGCTTTGGCTACAGTGTGAAACCCTATCTCATAAATAAATAAGCAAATATAATCATGTGTTTCTTAAAAATAATCAAATTGTGTGCAAAGTTTAATATACATAGAAGAGCAGGTATTTGCCTCAAGTCTCAGCCACTTAGGAGACTAAGATGATAAAAACTCAGAAGTTTAAGGCCAGTCTGGGCAACGGGGCACAGCTCCCTCTCCAAATGAAGAAAAGAAGTGGAGAGGAAAGATGGAAGAAAAGAAAGAAGGAAGGAAGAAAGGAAGGAAAGAAGGAAGGAAGGAAGGAAGGAAGGAAGGAAAGAAGGAAGGAAGGGAAGGAAGAGGCCATTTTAACTGTAAAGGCCTTGTTGAAGGCTGTTGAATCCAGAAGTCACATAACTCCCCAAGGCCCTTTCAGATATAGACTTCTCAGGCTGACAGAGGGAGCCACAAAAGGGATGAGAGGCAGCTCATTTTGAGTGGCCTTATGCACCCTGCTGGTGGGACGGTTTGGGGAGAGACGCCATGATGACAGTGTGATGCCATGGTTTTTTGGTTTTGTTGTTATTTGTTTATTTTAATTTATTTTATTTTTATGTGCATTGGTGTTTTGACAGGATGCGTGTCTGTGTAAAGGTGTCAGATGCCCTGCAGAGCCCCTGGAACCGGAGTTACAGACAGTTGTGAACTGCCATGTGTTTATTGGGTCCTCTGGAAGAGCAGCCAGTGCTCTCAACCACTGAGCCATCTCTCCAACCCGATTGTTTGTTTTTTAAAGTCCAGTTCCTCCAGTGTGGCTTTGCTGGGACGTTCTAACCAGCTGATAACTACTCTTTCTCATCAGCACCTCCCTCAATTATTAAGAAAATGACCTCTGTTACCACAAAATTAAAAATGTCAATAATGTATGAAATAAAGACAGTACTAAGCATTCCACACATACTGCCAGGAGGACTCAATGGAATGACCAGGAAAACCTGACCACAGTTTCTCACTGTGGGAGGCAAGTGAAAAATATCAGTTCCCTAGTGCACATGAGTAATAGCTCACTTTTGTAAGCTCCCTTTAATAGCTGAAGAGTTTTTTATTATTGTGTTGTTGTTTTTCTGTTTGTTTGTTTTTTGAGACAGGGTTTCTCTGTGTAGCCTTGGCTGTCCTGGAACTCACTCTGTAGACCAGGCTGGGCTCAAACTCAGATCCGCCTGCTTCTGCCTCCCAAGTACTGGGATTGACGGCACAGGGCACTACCACCTGACTTTTGAAGGCTATCTCTACACCTCTCCTGTGGTTGTGTTGCTCCAGTCCTCCAAAACACAGTAACACCTACAGTGATGGGTGACCATCGTTCAACAGGGAGCAGGAACACAGCCCTAAACAGAAACCTGAGTAAGAACTTATGATGAGGGTGGGCCTAGGGTCTGGAGGAAGGGAAGTCTTATGTGGAGCGGTTTGATGGCATTTATGCAGATACCTGAAAGCAGCAAAAGAATGGGCCCTGTGGCTATCCTCAGGAAGGTTATCCTGGTAGGAGCGGCAGGGGTAGGGAAGCTGCAGTAGGAAGGTGCTGGACGTGTGCAGGAAAGGGAAGGAAAGAAAAGGCAAGTTGGCTCATCACTTGAGCGACCTCCCTGGAACCCACAGAGCACTGAAGGAAAGAAAGCACTGCCTCCCATTGTCCTGATAGCCACACAGTCCTTAGCACATGCACAGCCTCTACCTCCTGCCGTCACACAAATACATCATAAGAAGCACCTTTTAAAAAAGAAAGAAAGAAATGGCTGAGCAGCAGGAACCCAGCTGGGCACAGGGAAAGACAAGTAAAGCAGATGCTGTGACTTAAAATATAAACAAGCTGTCCTTGCAGGGCATTGCCAAGATACAGGCAAAAGGTGGCTTGGTTCAGGTTCTTAATGGAAGCCTTATTTCTCTAGATCTACCTTGAGGGCAGAGTTGACAAGACCCAATGGTGAGGTAGGTTCATAGGAGAAGAAAAAAGAATAAAGAAAATATCAATTTCAGGAGGATTGCAGTGGGAAAGAGAGGTTGGCACCTAATGACCTGGGAGACATTTACTTAGACTGCCCTTCTGGACAAATGTCCTAAGGTCTCCATTGGATAGACAAAGCAGCTGAGATGCAGAGGTTGTCCTAGTAGCCCCAGATAAAAGGATTTTTGTGCTGACTTAAGACAATTGTAAGGGTCCAAGAGGGCCTCCCTAAATCAGAGTCAGGCCTCATACATGCAGTCCTGATGTTAAGTAAGCATAAAAATTAGTTAAAGCCAGGAGGTGGTGGCGACACCTTTAATCCCAGCACTTGGGAGGCAGAGGCAGGTGGATGTATGTCTGTGAGTTCTAGGTCAGCCTAGTCTACAAGAGTTAGCTCCAGGACAGGCTCCAAAGTCTCGAAAAATAAAAAACATTACAACAACAAAAATTAGTTAAAAAACTGAAGTTTTGCTTCTTTGGCAGAGCAAGATGCCCAAGGGAAAGAAGACCAAGGGGAAGAAGGTGCCCTCCACCCCCACATCTTGAAGAAACAGGAAGCCAAAAAGGTGGTGAATCCTTTGTTTGAGAAAACGCCTAAGAACTTAGGCATTGGGGCATTGGACAGGGCATCCAGACCAAGAGAGATCTCCCACACTTTTTCAAATGGCCCCGCTACATTAGGCTGCAGTGGCAAAGGATCATCCTCTATAAGCGGCTCAAAGTACCTCCTATCACTAACCAGTCACCCAGGCCCTGGACCGGCAAACAGCAACCCAGCTGCTTAAGCTTGCACAGGAACACAGGCCAGGACAAAACAAGAAAAAAAAAAAAAAAAAAAAAAAGCAAAGGCTGCTGATCCATGCTGAGAAGAAAGCTGCTGGCAAAGGGACCGCCCTGTCCTTCGAGCAGGGGTCATACAGTCCCACCTTGGTAGAGAACAAGAAGGCTCAGCTGGTGGTGACTGCCCACAATGTAGACCCCACTGAGTTGGTGGTCTTCCTGCCTGCCCTATGTCAGAAGATGGGAAAGGCCAGGCTGGGACGGCTGCTCCCCAGGAAGACCTGAACCACTGTTGCCTTCACATAGGTTGACTCCGAAGACAAGGGTGCTCTGACCAAACTGGTGGAAGCTATTAGAACCAATTACAACAACAAATATGAAGAGACCCACTGCCACTGGGGAGGCAATGTCCTGGGTCCTAAATCTGTGACTCAAATTGCCAACCTAGAAAAGGCAAAGGCCAAAGAACTTGCCACTAAACTGAGTTAAATGAACACCACTAAGTTTTCTGTACATAAATATGATTACAAACTTATCTTCCAAAAATAAAAAAAAAATATGAAGTTTCAAAAAAATCAGGTAATGCAGTTTCTTGTGCAGCTATGACTTGCTGTGTGATTTCAGGGAAGTTCCTGAAGGTCTCAGCACCTTCAACTCCCCCAGGGCACTCCTTCCTAAAAGTGCTACAGCTGTCTCTGTTCTAAGGAAAGAGAAGAAAGGTTACAGAACACTATCTGGGGCTGAGGACACAGTCATGCCGACCTTTGCTGCCCAGGGTTAGTGGGAAGAGGAGACCCAGCCACATACAGCAAGAGAAGGAATGTGCCCAAACAGGGTGCAAATGCGTCGGGCCCAATTCCCACTGTCTTCCAGAGTTCTAATCCCATAGCCACTGAAGTGATGGGCTCCTCACAGTATCCAGAGGAGGTGGTGATGTGGCCATACAGCTGTGAAGAACAAGGTTAGCCTGGAGTCTACTCCTCTCCCTGTTCCTCACATGACTCTCGGGACAACAGCAGGACCAGCAAAGAGGGAATGAAGCAGGCGCATCACATGCCCACTTGCATTATGGGATACTGACTTTCATCCAATTCAAACCCCTCAAAATTTGCTATTTCACTAAGGAAGGCATTTGAGGTGGCAGTGAGGCCAGTGACTCTGTTAAGAATTAGGGTGGAGGGGCTGGATCTTAATGGTAAATCACTTGCCTGGTGTGTGTAAAGCTATGGGTTCTATTCTTTGTTTGTTTGTTTTTGAGTTCTATTCTTAATATTCTAAGACAGACTTCTGAGGCTTTTGGCAATGGCTCAATAGGTAAGGAACTGAATTTGCACACATATCAGGCTTACTGACAATATGCATATCATTCTGATGCTGGGGAAGTAGAGACAGGAGCAACCTTGTTGTTCACTGGCAAGCTAGTACAACCAAATTGGTGAACTCCAAGTTCCATGAGAGACCCTGTCTCAAAAACAAGTTAGAGAGCCATTCATAAGCTACCTAATGTTGACATCTGGGCACACATACATGAACACAAATATACATGAGCACACACGCACATGAACACGCACAATTTTTAAAGAATAAAAGAAAAATATCAAGACTTCTAATCAATTACCCAAAGAAAATGAAAAATTGCTTCAAATATGATTTATAGAGAGGCTGGCCAAGAGCCCATCATCAAGGTTTGGAGGACTCCATGAGAGTCTGTGCAGGAGATAATGCCATGGCCTCCACCCAGTTAGGGAGTCTCCAGTCTCCTTAGGATGAAGCTGCCAAGAAGGTTGCTGTATCCATTAAAATGCATTTATTCGGTGCTGACACACCCAGAACTGTGACAGGGGAGAAGCTCTGGTCCCTGTCACCAATCTGTTTATAATCTGATTAAACAGAAATCTCCTTGCACATTCTTTGTAAGCAACTCACTGTGGCTAGGCCTAACTGTAGGCTAGCCCAGGTGAGTCATTAACAGATATTTGTTGCTGAAATGGTTTCCGCATTCATGCAGTTCAGAGGGAGATGAGTGGGCCTTAGAGTTGCAGGGAAAGTGCCTGCTGGGAGTCAAAACGTGGGATGTGTGCTGGACAGGCAAGGCAGTGGGCAAGGGAAGAACATCCCCTGGCAGGGAAGTCTGTATACAGCATTCATTCAAACAGGGGTTAATGCCTAGTGTATATGAAGAAACATTAATAAAAATAATCCGAAAGAAAATGATTTGACTAGGCATTTTCTCAGAAGACACACAAATGGACAAATGTGTGGAAGACCGTCCACAGCACAAATTGTAGACATCTCCCTCCAGTAAAAATGGCTGTTTTCAAAATGATAAACAATTGCTGCAGGAAACAGGGGTGGAGGGAGAGGAAAACCTTGTACTCAGAGATTGAACCAGTACAACCACGGGGAACAGTACAGAGGTGTCTGTGAGGGTTTCTGTTGCTGTGAGGAGACACCATGACCACAGCAACTCTTACAAAGGAAAACATTTAATTGAGGTGGAGGCTTACAGTTCAGAGGTTTAGTCCATTATCATCATGGTGAAACATGGTGGCCTGCAGGCAGACATGGTGCTAGAGAAGTAACTGAGAGTCCTACATCTTAACTTGGAGGCAACAGGAAGTGGTCTGTCTCACTGGGTATAGCCTGAACACAGAAGACCTTAAAGCCCACCCCCACGGTGACACACTTCCTCCAGCAAGGCCACACCTCCCACTAGTGCCACTCCTTTTGGGGGCCATTTTCTTTCAAATCACCACAGGAGGTCACTCAAAAACCACCCAAAGCAGCAAGATATGGTAGCTTGTTCTATACCCAGAGCTTGGGAAACTGAGGCAGGAGGATCTCCATAGTCAAAGGCCAGACTGCAACTCAGAGTAAGATCCTGTCTCAAAAACTCGAAGTCGGGGCCAAAAGAGATGGCTTGGCAATTAAGAGAACTTGTTCTTACAGAAGAATTTGTTCTGGATTTGGTTCCTAGTACCCACATGACAGCCCACAACCATCTGTCTTTTCTTTCTGGCCTCCAAGGGATCCTGCACACAAGTGGTGCACATAAACTCACACAAGTTCACATATGCATAAATAAATTAAAAGTAAAAGTAGGCATGGTGGTGCATAATTTTAATCCCAGCACTGAGTAGTCAGAGGCAGATGGATATCTATGAGTTCTAGGCTAGCCTGGTCTACATAATGAGTTCCAGACCAGTCACAGCTACATAGTGGGACCCTGTCTTAAAAATGTCCACAAAAATAATAACAATGAAAAACAAATAAAAGAAAAACAAATTAAAAATAGTTTGATTCACCAGATTTAGCAATCCCACATCTAGGAACATCTGCACTTTCCTGTCACTATGAGAGATCACCAAGACACAGAATTAACCTAGGTGTCCATCAACAGATAAGCAGATATAAAACATGTGGTACATACACATAAAGGGATATTATTCATTCATAAATAGGAAATTCTGCCATTTGAGAGAACATAGACAAACATAAATGCTATGTGAAAGAAGCCAGGCACAGAGAAACAAATAGTACTCATTCCCACTCAAAGTTGGTCCAACAGAAGTCAAGAGCAAAGGATGGTACGGCGTGAGCAAGTGGGGATGGGGAAAGGCTGACTAGTGGTAACAATAATACGTCAAGATAAGAATATATTCTACTACTGGGTCTATAGTCCAAGAGGGTGATTATAGTTAATAATTTATTGAATGTCTCCTTTTTTCCCCCCGTTTTTGTTGTTAAACAGGATCTTAGTCCCCCTGCCTCAGCTTCTCTAGTGCTGCATTTTAAGTATGAGCCACCACAGTTGTCTTAGACTTTTGAGACAAGGCCTTGTTACACAGCTCATGTTGGCTACTCATTATGTAGCCAAAACTGGGTTTGAACTCAAGACCTTCCCATCTCAATCTCCCAAGTGCTGGGAAAACAGACATGTGCCACTATGTCTAGCTATGCACATCTCCTGTACTATCCATGTCCCCTGACTTCTGTTATGACACAATAACTTGTGCCAAAGCTGAACTGAAGTATTAGGGATCATGGGAACATTGTGACTTGCCTGCAGCTAGAGGCCCCACAATAGACAGACATCTGTCCTTATTGGTAGTAGGTATGTCTTTGTTGACTACTGGTGCCCTCAACAGTGTCGAGGGGACTTTCTCTGGAGTTGACCAAGCTCAAGTAACACCAGTCTCTACAGATCCAGTTCTCTCTGTAGCCCATTCGTGTGAGCATACTGTTTATAAAATAGACACAAATAATATAGTTTTCACTGATAGTATATCCTCTAATTTAATTCCTGTTGCTGTGATAAAAAAAAATATTCTGATAAAAATTTGCCCAAATCCAGAGATAGGTCACTGTAATGAGCTGCATCTTCAGTTTCCAGCACCCACATGGTCTCTAGTTCCAGCAGATCCAGTGTCCTTATTTCTTCAGACACCAGGCATGAACACAATGCACAGACACACATGCAAACTAAACACCCATACACATAAAATAAACAAAAATGTAAAAAGAAAAGAAAAACTGCCCCCAGTCATGTCCATGGGCCAACCTGATCTAAATTCTTTAAGGCTCTTTGGCGATTCTAGATTATTGCAAGTTGTGGATTAAAATTAACCATCAGGGGCAAATAAAACAATCTCAACTCTTGTGCTACCACAACTGATTTATGAGTGACTAGGAACAGAACCCAGGGCTTCATGCATATATACTAGGTAAGCATGCTTCCAACTGAGCTGCAACCCTGACCCTCCCTCTGGTCTGTCTTCTTTTCTTCACTCTTTCTGTTGCCTGGAGATGGACTAGCCACGAGAATTTCTAGCTAAGTCAGATAAGGATGTGTCAAGAATACCTTGATTTGGGGTTTAATCAGATGCATTAATGCAGCCTATAGATAATTCTGTGAATCTGTTCTTTTTTTTTTCTTTTTAAATTAATTTTTATCATTTATTTTAGATACTAACCACAGTTTCCCCTCCCTCCACTCTTCCCATTCCCTCCGCCACCTGCTGTCTATCCCCCAAACCACTCCTTCATTCAAAATGGGGCAGATCTCCCATGGGAGTCAACAAAGCATGTCATATTACATTGAGGCCGGATCAAGCTCCTCCCCTGCCCTGCATCAAGGTTGGAAAAGGCATCCCTGCATAGAGAATAGATTCCAAAAAGCCAGCTCATGTGCTGGACAGGTCCTGACCACACAGCGACCCCCAAAACAGACCAAACTACACAACTGTCATCCACATGCAGAGGGCCTAGGTTGGTCCCATGTAGGCTCCCTAGCTGTCATGGACTTGGTCTAGAAGACTTTCAGGAGCACTCTGTCTAGTACTGGGATGGAATAAATGTGGTCACCACTATGATGTGTCTGGCACTAGAATTGTGCAGGCTGAGGAGGATGTAGAAGGTTCAAAACTTATTTGACCAGCAGTGAGTTTGAAAAATGGTCATCAGAGATTGAACGAACACCAGATCAAAATGGAGATATGTCCTGCTGCAAATACACCATGTGGGGTTAATAATAATTTTCTTTTTTAAAAAAGTTTTATTATTTATACCGTATTCTGCCTACATACCAAAAGAGGGCACCATATTTCATTATAGATGGTTGTGAGCCACCATGAGGTTGCTGGAAATTGAACTTAGAACTTCTGGAAGAACAGCCAGTGCTCTTAACCTCTGAGACATCTCTTCAGCCCCTAATAATTATTTTCTTCTTCTCTCACCACATTTTTCTCTTTTCCTCCTCTTTTATTCTTTTGAGATGGGGTCTTACTCTAATCTATAGCCCAGATTAGAAGAATGCAAATAGGTCCATTCTTGAAACAGTTCTGCCTCAACCCCCCAGGTCTAAAATTATAGGCATGTACCGTATGTCCTAGTCCCTTTTTCTTTCTTCTTTATTTATTCTTTTCTCACATATTATATTCCAACCAGTTTCCCTATTCATCTCCTCCCAATTGCCCCCCTCACCTCCCCTCTTCCCCTGATTCATTTCTTCTGTTTCCCTTCAGAAAAGAGCAGAACTCCCAGGGATATCAACCAAACACGGCCTAACAAGATGCAATAAGACTAGGCAGAAACCCTCATATCAAGGCTGGATGAGGCAACCCAGGAGGAGGAAAAGGGTGCCAAGCACAGGCAAAAGAGTTAGAAACAATCCCTCCCCTACTGTTAGAAGTCCCACAAAAACAAGCTACACAACTATAATATGTATGCAGAAGACCTAGCTCAAACCACACAGGCTTCACTGTTGTCGCTTCAGTCTCTGTGAGCCCCTAGGAGCCCTGTTCAGTTAATTTTGTGGGTCATCTTCTTGTGGTGTACTTTGCCCTCTGGCTCCTACAATCCTTCTTCCCTTTCTTCAGTGGGGTTCCCCAAGCACCACCTAATATTTGGCTGTGGGTCTCTGCATCTGCTCCCATCAGTTGCTAGATGAAACCTCTCTGATGTCTACTGGGCTAGGCTCAGATCTATGAGTATAGAAGAGTATCATTAGAAATTTGTCCATTGGCTTTTATTTTTTATTTTTTGTCAGTCATGTTTGGTGTTCTGTTCTAGGTTTCCGGTCATTCAGGCCGTATCAAGCATGGACACCCTCTCATGGTGTAGGCCTCAAGTTGGACCAGTAACTGACTGGCCACTCCCACAAGTTCTGTACCACCATTACCCCAGCATATCTTGCATTCAGGACCAATTGTAGGTTGAAGGTTTTATGGCTGGGTTGATGCCCCAGTTCCACTGCTAAGAGCTGTGCTGGGTTATAGAAGATGGTCAGTTTGGGCTCAGTATCCTCATTACTAGGAGTCTTAGCTAAGGTCACCCTCATAGATTCCAGGGAGTTCCCACTACATTACATTTCCACATTGCCCTCCAAGTGCCCCACCCCCAAATCCAGTTGTTTCTCCCAGTACTCTCTCCCTCCACCCAAAGCCCCTGCCTGATCCTTCCTGTTCCCATTCCTGCTGACAAAAAAAAAAAAAAAAATGTATTCTATTTCCCCTGATCAGGGAATTTCATGCATCCCTTTTTGAGCCTTCCTTATTACTTAGCCCCTCTGGGTCTGTGCATTGTAGCATAGCTATCTTTAACTTTAGAGCTAAAACTTTACAGCTAAGTGAGTAAATACCATATTTGTCTTTCTGAGTCTGGATTACCTCATTCAGGTTGATATTTTTCTAGTTCCATCCATTCTCCCTGCAAATTTCCTATTATTTTTTAACAGCTGAGTAATACGCCATTGTGAAAATGTTCTACATTTCATTTTTGGTCAAGAGACATCTAGATTGTTTCCAGTTTCTGACTACTACAAATAAAGCCTCTATGAAGATAGCTGAGCAAATGTCCTTGTGATATGATTGTCTTTTGGGTCTATGTCTGGTAGTGGTATAGCTGGATCTTGATGTAGATCAATTCCCAACTTTCTGAAGAACTGCCATATTGATTTCCATAGTAGCTGTATAAGTTTGCACTTCCACCAGCAATGGAGGAGTGTTCCCCTTACTTCACATCCTTGCCAGCATGAGGTGTAGCTTGTGATTTTGATTGTGACCATTCTGACAGGTGTAAGATGAAATCTCAAAGTAGTTTTGATTTGCATTTCCCTAATGGCTAAGGATGTTGAACATTGCTTTAGCTGTTTTCAGTCATTTGAGATTCCTCTACTGAGAATTCTGTTTAGTTCTGTATCCTCGATATCTAGTTTCTTGCATTCTTTATGTATTTTTGACATTAGTCCTCTATTGGATGTGGAGTTGGTGAAATTTTTTTTCCCATTCTGTAGGCTGCCATATTATCCTGTTGATGGTGGAATTTTGCCCTAGAGAATCTTTCAGTTTCATGAGGTCCCATTTATTAATTATTGATCTTAGTGCTTGTATGATTGGTGTTCTATTCAGGAAGTTGTCTCTGTGTCAATGCATTCAAGGCTACTCCCCACTTTCTCTTCTATCAGGTATAGTGTATCTAGTTTTATGTTGAGGTTGTGCATCCACTTGGACGAGTTTTGTGAAGGGTGATAGATATGGATCTATTTGCATTCTTCTATAAGCTGACATCCAGTTAGACACAGTGTCATTTGTTGAATTGTTTTTCTTTTTAAAGGTGTACACAAAATTTAACTTTTGGAACTGCAAATTTGAGGAGAGCCTAGGCAACACACAAGTTACAGGCCAGCCAGAGCTACAGTGTGAAACCTTGTCTCAAACAACAGATCTGTGCGTGTGTGTGCATATATACACACATATATATGCTTGTGTGTATATGCATATATACATATGTGTATATATGTGTATGTATATATAGTGGGATTTCCACATTTATAGATTAAACTGTACAAGCCTCATAAATAATAAGTTATGTGAAATCCCAACTATCACTTTCAAGAAGCCATGTTATGGGCTAGGGATTGCAGTTTAGTATGCAGTCTAGCATACATGGGGCCTTGGAGTAGATCAATATCCCATAAATATGAGATAGTACATGCATGTAATTCCAGAATGCAGGGGGTAGAGACAAGAGAACCAGAAATTCAACGTCATCTTCAGTTACATAGCCATCTGGAGGCCAGCCTGGGCGACAAGGGACCCTATCTCAAAAAGAGAAAAGAGAGGAAGGAAGGAAAAAAAGAAGGGGGGGAAGTAAGGAAGGGGGAGAAAGGGAGGGAGGGAGAAAGAAGAGAGGAAGGATGGGAAGGGAGGGGAAAGAAGGAAGGGGGAGAAAGGGAGGAGAGAGATGGAGGAGTAGGGCGAGGCCATGCTAAAGGATCATGCTACATTATCTTTCTGCTTTGTCTATTAATAAAAACAATTCTACAAAATCACAGACACACTGAAAGATCAAGAGTTCAAACTAAAGATATGGGAGGAAGAGATATCAGGGAGTTAATTTTTTAAATATCCTTTTTTGAAGTCAGTGGTGGTGTGTGCTTTTAATACCAGCACTTGGGAGGCAGAGGCAGGTGGATCTCTATGGGTTCAAAGTCAACCTCGTTCAGGACACCAGAAGTACACAGTGAAACCATGTCTCAAAAAATCCATATTTTAAACATTGGGAATCTGTAATCTTTGTTCTGTGATTTGCTACAACTTCTTATTGTAAATAAAACCCTTTCACACCTGCACTTTTGTTGGTTTTTGTTTTCTGAAATTTATAACTTCTATCACGTGAGCTCCTGGTCCCATGGTCTTGACTTACCTTCTAAACGCACACATTAGTGTGTCTAACTGGAAACTGGCCTGCTGGGAGTGCGTGTTGTAATTTGTTTTTAAATGCCACAAAGAGAAGTCATGCCATGCAACATGACTCACATAGATTTATTGGAAGAGGAGAAAGGGCAGTGAAAGGGATGGTGTGTGTGTGTGTGTGTGTGTGTGTGTATAGAGACTGGTCCCTGGGGACAAGAGTGTAGGAAGAGAAAGAGAGAACGGGAGAGGGAAAGAGAAAAGGAGAGAAAAGAGGGAAAGAGATGGGTGGTGGGCAAAGACCACCTTTTAAAAGGAAACATTGCAAATGTGCACAGCAGGTACTCTTAGTGGCTGCAGCTGAGGAAAGATCCTGTCAGACCCCAAGGGCAGGCCATTACACATGCCTGAATACTACTGGAAGGCTGTTTATCTGGGAGAGACAACTTGTTATTTTGTTCCCAGGCAGAAACTTCCAGTGTTTTCACATCACAGAATGCATGAGTCATGTGTCGGCCCATTATATTATTGCTGTCTTAGATATTACCTCTTGTTCAAAACTCCCTAGACACAATAATTGCAATATAGAGGGTTTTAAAAATTATAATTGCATTTATCTAGCTCGGGATATATGTGGAGGTCAGAGGACAACTTGAGAATCGGTTCTCTCTTTCCAATATATGGATCTCAGGGATTAAACTCAGGTCAACAGGCTTATAGACAAGCTCCTTTTATGGCACTGACACTAGATAGTTTTGGTTTTGTTTTCTAATCGGCTGTCACCATATTTTATATTCAACAATTTTTAACTAAGACATCATTTACTGAAAACTAAGAAACTAAACTAAAACTCCTGCCTGTTTCCCACCAGAGGCTGCATGAGGACAGAGGGAGGTAGGGGAACAAGTGCAGTTGAAATGGTCCAGGTTCCTTTATACAGCAGCCTCGAGACTTGATTCACTAGAATTTTACTGCCCCCTTGTGTCACAACAAGGTAGTGCAACTAACAAAGACTCAAAGGACCATTTTCCTGGTTCTTCATCTAGAAAATTCAAAACAGAAAAGTGAGGCAAACTATAAACCACTCTAATTTTTCCCATTCAGTTTGAAACACCCCTTCCCCCGGTTACTTCCAAGATTAATGTCTTTCTGGACACAATTCGGCGCTATCATCAAAGGAAAGTACCAGGATGCTCAGCAGCTACTTTAGAGAGATAAACAGATGGAGCAAATTCTGCAATGGAGACCAGGCTGTCTCTACAAACACAGGGGTGGATAAACTTCTTGTATGGGAAGTCTGGAGACCCTCTTGTGGTCAGAACTGGAGAGGCTGGGGCCAGTCAGTGTGCACCTCCCTCTCCTCAGTAGTCAGAGGACAGCCCTCAGCTCCATTGTGTCCTAACAGAGGACAGAGGAAATTCGAAGATCCTGATGTTCGAGGTACCCATCGCTCCGCTCTGTCAAAGTTCTTGAAGAGGGAAGGTGTGAACATACAAGACTGACTTGCTGCCCCCAGCAGATACATGAAGACTGGGTGACACCTCTCCTTTCCAGAGGGCATATGTGGGTTGAACAGTAATGGGCACTGAACTAAACTTGGAGAAACTGGGTCCTTTGTTTTCTTTTTTAAACTACTTAACTTGTCCTCAGGGCTGATGCCCACAAGTCAAGGGCTCCCTTGACTCCTCAACTCATCAACCTAGAGCAGGAAAGATTGTTGCTTCACGGGTGTCATTTCCAAGAAAGGGTTGAGGCAGTGTCTCCTGTGGTCCAGGCTGGCCTCAAACTGCCAAGCTCTAGGTGAAAACTTCCTCTTCTTTCCTTCTTAGCTTCTATTACAGCAGTAAAACGCCTAAGTTAAACCACACATGAGGAGGAAAGGTCTATCGGGGCTCATTTCAGAAACTTCACTCCTTTATACTCCAAGAGACAGGAAGAGGCTAGGGTCCTAGTGGCCAATTCCATGCCACACCTCTGTTGGCCTGATATCCTTTCACTAAACCTCCTAGAGGTTCTATGGCCCCAATAGTGCCACAGCCTGGGGATCCATGGGCAGCACTTCTCCAACCATTAGAGCCATAGTGGAAAATCAAAATAAAACTCCAGATGTTCTATGTAGTAAGAAAATAAAAACCATCGCATCTCACAGAGAACTGATCTCCAAAATAGACAAAGAACTCAAGAAACTAGACATCAAAACCTAAACAGAGAACTCTCAACAGAAGAATCTCAAATGGCGGTGAATGCAAGGGTCTATCCAGAGCACACCAAAAGCATCTCCTCAGGGTGCAATACAGCAGCAGCAGCACCAACCAGTCTCCTTGACACACCATCAATTTACTAATGGGCCCTGTTACAGATGTGGCCTTACACATACTTCCTTTAATATTACTATTGCTGATTTTCAAGAAAATGAAAGTGTGCTCATCAGTTATTAGTTTGGTTACAAATAGGGAAACTCCTAGCCAAATGTTTGTTCTACAGGAAATGTTTTGGCTTTCCACTTCACCTCACGCTTCACTGCATCTTCTCAACTACTGCTCCTCTATGAAGCATCATCCAAAGTCTGAGAAGTGTTGTGCTATAAAATAGTACTGAATAAACTGTCAGTGATAAAAATATAAAGTAGATTTTCTAAAATGTCTTTATTCTTAAATCTACAGTTTTGATTTAATAAAATCACCATAAGATAGCTACTTATACAGTAATAGAAATAAACACAAAATACAATTAATTAGAGCTTATCCAAAATAAATTCAGTTCTAAAGTTGAAACACATGTGTTTTTACCAATTAAACAAAAGATTCTGTTTCTGATGGACTTTTCTTAGACATCTGGGATACTTATCTTTTAAACTGGAATCAGAAAACTTCCAACAATGTCACAAACAACTGCATCTAGCAACTTTAAAATTAAGATACCCTGAAACTATTCAATGACTGGTTACTCACAAAACACTGAAAAGGGGAGACACTTCATTGCTGTAAAATACTTACCTTCTAAAAATTAATGTGTATACCAACAGACACACCTAACTTCTGAAAACGACTGAGCTTTTAAAATATATATAGAGAGACAAGCTAAGTCTTCCTGTCTGGTTTGCTTAGATCAAGCCTATTCTATTCAGGCTACTTTCCAAATACATTTTAATCCTAAAGAAGTAGGTATTAAAATATTAAAGCTTCTTTGACCCTTAAACAGAAGTTCCAGTCATGTGAGCCTCACAATGGGAGCCTTCTAGATGTAGATGCTTACTTCTTATACTGACTTGAGAGAGAGATGTCCTTGTTTCTCAAAGATATGGTAATTTTCTTTCCAAAAACAGGATTTTTTTTAATGTACTGAAATTTGCTTTCAAAAGCCTTAAAAATAAAAATTTGTTTATATTACTCTTAAAAAAATAGCTTCCAACAAAAAGAGAAAAACATATGACACCACAGGTTTTATTAATGGTAAATGTTTGCATTTATTTTAAAAAGCTTAGTTACTACTAAGCACTTTTTAAACAAAACTAAGCAAGAATAATTTTCCATACAGAAATTTTATCCATAAACAAGATTTAAATTTATTCCAACATTGAAAGCTAAGAAGAACTGGAAAAAATAAAAAGTAAAACACTTCTGAGTCAACCTGCTTTCTCCTTTTTGAATATACTGTATTTGGAATGGCAGACATATACTGAAGGAGACAGAAAAACGTGCATTTAGTCTACATATCAGCATTAAGAATGACATGCAATTCATGATTTTCTTTTCACTAATGTTTTTACTTGAACCACTAAACAAAGGGTTTCGCCTGGTCTGGTTTCCACTTGAGAGGAAGATGATCTGCTTCCCAGACTCACCCTCTTTTTGTACCAGACACCAAGTGTGTGTGTTCTTCCCTTTCCCCAACAGTTATTTAAGGTGACTTTGCATACTCATAGCAAACACTATTTTTTAAAACAGTGCCACGGCCTTGAATAATCAGTTTTTTAAAAAACAGAAGCAAAAACCAGATATCAAGTGCAAATGTAGAACACTTCCCTTAAAGAATTACGCAAACCCAGCACAGCACACAAGCAGAGCCATTGCCGCACACACTTGGCCATATGACAAGAACGTGCGTATCATGTGCACATGCAGAGCCGCTGTCACACGTGTTAAGCTCTATGATTAGGAACATCCATATCATGGCCCAGTGCACTAAAAGTTGCCTACTACAAGGTTTTAAGTGTTGCCAAGTTAGTAATTCTTTCAAGGCACTGACGAATTATGCAGATGGAGTTTCCAAAATATATTAATAATTGCTTAAACTGTTAAAAAGCCCTGAGTCAGAACTTTCAGTAGCTTCCTGAAACTGTATACTCAAGACAAAATGGCATATTTGCTTATTTCATAAAAAATTAGAAGACCACTTTGCTTTTGAGGAAAGAAGCCATGTTTATGAGATAAAAGCCAGAGAACTATATAGGACAATTCAAATAACTCAGCACTATTAACCTTCTTAGACAGTTTGCACACATCAATTCATACTTTTAGATTCAGGCACCAAATTAATGCGACAGGTCCCTTTTCCTGTACCTATTGCTTAAGTTCTCAAAAACAGAAAATCTAATTTTAAACTCAGGTTACTTCCATTTTACCCACAAACAAGATGAGATGCTGGGGTTGGGGGCAATATTCTGATAGAAAAGGAGGTAGAAAATGTCAAAATAGCAACTTAACTTTATTAACTATCCACTCATATTTTTATGCTGTGATTTGACCCCACTACTAGCTACTAAATCAGCCACTGAAGCAAAGGAGTTCTTCTTCATTGCAGTAAAGCAACATATGCATGAGACATTAAACAGCTTCCTCACATTTAATGTTTAAAGACATACAACTGTAATTATCAATACTGCAATTGTGTGTGTGTGTGTTAAAGTCAAAAGGTATTATACGATTGCCAAGTAATGTAAGTAAGCATTCCTATGTGACAGTCAAACAAGTTAAATTAAGCGACATTTTGAAAGAAAAATGTATTCCGAAACTGTGACAGGTAAGACTCAATGACGAGTGACACTTACAACAAGGCACAAATTACTTATGAAAATCTATTTTCTTCCCAATTTAGTACAAAACCAAAGCTAACTTATTTCTCATATCTAAATGTATTTTGCCCCCTCTGGCTCAAAATAAAATTATAAACACTTTCAATTAACGTACATGTAGAAGTAACAATTACAGCAGGGGAGAGACGCCCTTCCCTCAAATTTCAGAAACCTGATATCTACCTAAGTTTAGATCTTGCAAACACAAGCAATTCTACTCAGTCACTTGAATGCTAGCTTTCTATGTACTCAGAACCCTACTGCAAAAAGAAAAAAAGGAAGGGAGTATATGATGTGTGGCATTTCAACTGTGCAGGATAAAGGTCCACACCTGTTTCCCAGCCGAGCGAGTGGAAGTGACACCCACTGCACTGCACATTTAGAAGCGGGCAGGACAACAAACTATATATGTGGTTCTTACTGCAATTTAAAAAAATCCCAAACAAGTATCATGTGAGTCAGTTTTTAATACAAATTACTACTATAAACATTTCAGACACTTTAAAAGGATAAATGTTTTTAGACCTTAAAAAAGCAAGCTGTATTAAAATTGTAATTTACAAAACAACTGTCAAGACGCATGAAATCTGACCTAATAGATGCCTTTTATGTTTCAGTTAAATATGCCCTCTCCACCAAGGCTGAAGTAAATCGCACATGATATTCCTTTTCTCTGTGGTTACTATTTGTTTCCTATTTGCAGTACCAAACCAGCTTTGCTCCACCCAGCTCTGTCTTAGTCACAAGTTTAACTATGCCTAGTTCAAAAGTGTCCAGAATACAAAATAAACAAAGAACATCCATCAGGAAACATATGACTAGCCAAGATGTTCCCATGTGTAAAAATGACCCAGCAAGGTTTGAGTTTTGAATTAGACAAATCTTAAGCAGCATGCATTTCAGCATTCTAAAATAAAATGCTATTGCAGACTAAAATCAGCAAAAATATAAATTTAGGAAGTTATTTCCAGTTAATTTTATGTTTCAGTAGACTTCCGGTTAATTTGCCATTATTAAATTACAAATACCTTAAGCATAATTCAGGCAACTAAACATTTGCCTAGTTTAATACTCTTATACTAATAAAAAACTATCTCTCTTGAAAACCTTGCTCCCAATAAAATTATGTATGTATACAGCACAGATAAGATGTTAAACTATGTGAATAAGTGCAACTCTGCTAGCACCATCTGGTAAGCTGTATGTATTCAGAGTGAAGAAGTCTGAGCTGAAGAAAGGTGAAAATGTGGTGGGGCAAGGGAGTACAGAAAAGGATTCCCAACACTGCTTCCCTTGAAACACCAGTAGGAACACTACTGTAGGAACTACAGTAGGAACGGTGCCTCAGGACCCTGGTTCTGTCCACAAACAACACAAACAACTGCAGTGTGAACTCTGAGTGTGCTAAGACACTGACGTTTTTTCCTATCAAGGCCCTAAAGCCCAATGCTTAAAAAAAAAAAAAAAAGAATGCATGTCATTGCAAAAGGGAAGTCAGAGTTGCTCTGAGGCACAGGGAGAGAGGGCTGAGTAACAAGAAGAAGAGACACCCAATGGGCCAAGTACTATGAAGAGACTAAGAGGTAGGTAGCAGTTTCAGAGATTGAGGAGAAGTCACTGGCATGATTTAGTCCTTGTTCTTGCAAATCCAAGCAAATTTACAATAATTTTAGGTGCCCGAAGACATGAATAGAAGAACATCTTCTATTCGTAAAATAAACAGCCAAGTGACGAAGAGAAATCCAAAGGTCCCAACACTAGAGACTTTTATGGCTTCTCTCATAGAAGTTAGTGTGTTGTGCTCTACCATGGAGGAGACAGCTAGGAGCTAGCAGGCAGGCCTACCCCCTTACAAACACAAGCTTTAGCACTGCAGCTCAAGGGACAGAAGAAAAGGACTTAAATGAGATGCAGCTGTGGCCCACAGGTTCTTGGATTGGCAGACTGTGTGCAGCAGCCATCCTTCATTATCCAATGGGAAGCCTATGGCAAGGAAGAAAAGATCCTCACTTCTGCTATTTCCAAGTCTGCATGAAGACAATCTGTCTCTGAATGTAAACATTGCATCATCAGATTATCTTTTCTTAACTTCAAATTATACTTAGAAAATGACCTCATTGGTTCTCAACTATGTAGCTAAATAGAGTCACAACAAAACATTCCTAATTTGAAACTAACAAAAGGTGTACTGTCCAAAATGATTAACAGTTGTTGGACATGGTGGGGTCCCCATCCTATAATCCCACAACTGGAAGGCAGAGGCAGGAAGATCATGAGATTGGGGCCAGCCTGAGCTACACAGTAAGTTCCAGGCCAACTTGGAATACATAGTGAGACACTATCTCAAAAACAAAAGAGAAAAATATAGCAGTTCCTCAGCTAAACACAGTATGGGACTGTTGAGTCTGCAACACAGCCAGCACACCATGAGGCCTGGCAAAGGCAGTGGCAGGTAAACCACCAGCAACAAAATGCAACCAGGCTGGACACTCTGCTTGCCCACATTTAGTTGCTACAGCAGATAAATAGAATTAAGCTAGCCAGACTCAAATGTGAGAAAAATCTATCCCCAAAGAACACTAAAAGAATATATACTTATGCACTAGTCTATAGTAGACACTACTGTAAACAGCTGGTTTTTTTTTTTATAATCTAGCAGTAAGGAATCTTGAAACACTCATATATTTAAGCTAGATACAAAAATTACTCATTAAAGGAGATAAAATGTTTAATTCCCCCTACCAAATCTACATGTATTCACATGCTTTTCCATAAATGCCCCTACACCCTTTTCTAAGTATCTGATATTAAGCTATTTATTGTATCTTAGTTATTGTTGGCAGTTTAAAGAATATTCATCTGCAGGTATAAAGAAAAACTATGTTCTTTATAGCAAAAATTACTGAGAGAGTAGAAGAGTAGAAGTAAGGCTTTTGATGAAGATAGAATCCTAACACTGTCAGAATAACAGGCACAGAAGAAAAGATTGTTGTCTCTAACAATTCATCGGCCTGCTGAGCAGATCTCAGAGGCACAAACAGTGTGTGTGCCCTGATTAGATCAAGCCCGGGTCAGTTGTCAGGGAAAATGAAAATTACTTTCTCATAGGCTTTTTTTCTGCAAATGGCTGGTCTAAATAGTGACAAGCTAATACAAGGAGTGCAGTGGTCACGATCAGGCAGGATGTGTGCTTGCATCATTCTGTACCAGCCTTCGATTCTTGCTAGAACTTTGTTTTTCCTTTTCATGTCTACTGCTGATTTTGAAACTGGTTATTTATTTAATCTAGTTAATTTTCCTTTTTATTCTAGAAAATAAGGTAAAGTCATCATTCTCTTAGCACATACTTCCGGTTACTTACTTCTAAAGCTATCCCTTGGGTAATTTCTAACTATTTTGAAATCCTCAGTCACGTGGCATCTCTGTTATACTTTTATTATTTAACACATATGACATAGTTTTACTTGCCCACTCACCTTACTTTTTGGAATAGCTGTGTCATTTCACCATGTGAAATCATGACAAACAAAATCCTGAAGGAATATTGATCTTGTCTCTTTTAAGGTTTAGTATATGTATAAATTTAAAAAGAAAAACACAATAAAAACAAATGTGAAAGGAGATCCTTAAAAGATTTTCCCTTTGAAGCCAAAAACAAATTTTTTTATGAATTACCATGTATTTGATGTTCCAAATTTAAGAGGAAAACACAGATAGACAGGTACACACACATACACACACACTAATCGGCAATTTCAAACACTGTATGATGTTTTTGTTGTGATGGTGGTACATATACAGTCTAATTACATTCTAATACAAAATTATGCAATTTCAAATTAGCCCATTATATTAAACTTCCCACTAGCTTTAGAACCTACTAAGATCTCATGATCACATACTTCAACTAACAACACACTGTGTCTCTTAGTCAATATAAAAGAATCCTCCGTTCAATTGCCTTGCGACAAATTGGGCATTCACTCATTCGGTCTCCACAGAGCTGGCATGTTCCATGGCCACAGAGGAAAATCATGTTCTTCAGACGATCCAGACACACAGGGCACATTGTCTGAAATGTAATGAGACAATGGGTAAACGTGGGCCATTTTATACTTTTAAGTGCAATATGACACCTCTTTTATATCATTCATTTTCTCTTCTGGTTTTAGTCAAATACAGAATAAATTTTTCAGTGTGTGTGTTTGTGTGTGAGTGAGTGTGCATATGCGTGTTTGAGAGGGGATTTGAGACGAGGTCTTGGTTGGTGAACTCACTATGTAGCCACGCTGGTTTCAAACTCATAAGAGAACTATCTGCCTCTGCCTCCCAAGTACTAGAATTAAAGGTGTGCGCCACCACACCAAACTCAAAAATAGTTTATTTAAAAATCAGATGTTCAAAAATAGTTATAGCCAGGCGGTTTGATATAGGTGCCTATAATACCAGTACTAGGGAGGCAGAGGCAGGCGGATCTCTGTGAATTTTAGGCCAATCTGGTCAACAAAGTGAGTTCCAGGCCATGCTCCAAAGCTACAGAGAAACCCTGTTTCAAAACAAACAAACAAAAAGTTATTTTAATGTTATCCATACAAAATAGATACTAGCTATTCTTTCAAAACAGTATAAAGGTAGTATATAAAACAAATAGTACAGGCTAGAGGGGCACCTCAGAGGTTAAGAATGCTTACTGCTCTGGCAAAGGGCCTGAGTTTGGTTCCCAGCACTCTCATGTTGGCTCACAGTTCCAGGGGATCTGAACCCTCTGGCTCCTGTATGTATAAGATACACATAAACTCTGCCACACAAACACACCCAACAAAAATGATAACAAATCAGAGAACAGGCCATGGAGGAAAGTCACCCACTGCCCTTGAAGCAGACTTGTCACCTCCAGGGAGTGGCACTGGAGTGGGGTGCAGTGCAGGTGCGCAGCTGAGAGCCCTTGTCAGGCCCTCTGCTAGACATAAAACACCCCAGCCCTGCTAGTACTCACTCATGTGAAGACATGTCAGCTTGAAATTTCCAGCTCCAGAGTTCTTGCTCTCCAATACTCTGTCAACACTACTTTGTTCAAGACTTAGGCTTATTCTTTTAGCCACTCTAGTAGTAAGTCATTATTATCAATAAAACGGACTTTACACTGATAAAAGCCCAATTTTACTCCAATATAACACTTCATTATGAATTTCCTTTCTGCCAACACAGAAATAAAATAACTAGGAATGGCTGGATTACTAAATGAGACTTACAGTCTATGAGAATGTAGCTTTGATGATACCACAGACCACTAGGGGTAAAAGTCGTGCTGTAAATTGCTAAACATAATCCTTTCCAAACAAATTGCTACAATCATCTATCTTGCAGTTTCAAAAAAGCAAAATGGGGAGTGGGCTGGGATGGGGGAATCACATCTTTGGATTTTTAGAAAGTAAGCCCACCCATTTAGTGGCATTAAAATAGCTTCATTCCATTCTATTTTCAAGAACTGAGTGTACCACAGATACTTGTAAGACTCACGCTCATTGCTGTACCATTCACAACAGGTGGAACCAGCCTAGAAGTACACCAACAGGTAGAAAACAGTACATATACAAAATGGAATTCAGTCATAAAGAAGAATGAAATCATGATGTTGGTAGAAAAATGTAAGGAGCTGGAAATCATGTTACATGAAACAAGTCAGCCTCAGAAGCCAACTATCACCATATTTCTCATATGCAGAATCTAGATTTAAATTTCTACAAATGCATATGTATATCCCCATTTATTGGAAGCAGAAAGAAATATGAGAAGGGAGTGATATATATGAAGACAGAAACAAGGGGTAAGAGGGCAATGAACAATGAAACACAAAAGCTTAGCCTAATGGGGAGTGGTGGTAGGGATACCCAACAAAAGGAAGGTTGACTAGTGAGGCTGTGTGTGACAAATAAGAACAAAGGACAACATATATTTATATAAATGTCACAATGAAACCCATTACTCTGTATGCTAACTTAAAACTAATTAAAGACAAACAAGGACCAAGTAGTTGGTTCAACAAGTAAGGAAGCACTTGCCAGGCAAGTGAGGACCAGAGTTCAGATCCCCAGAACCCATGTCAAATCTAGGTAAGGACATGGGCTCACATGTAATCCCAGCATACAGGAGGCAGAATCAGGGACTCCTTGGAGCAAGCTGGCTAGCCACCCTGGCCAAACCAGTGAGGTAGGTCCACATTCAGGAAAGCACCTGCCTCAACAAGGAAGGCAGAGATATCAGGGAAAACATTTATCAACCAGGGCCCTCCATATAAATGTATATATACATGCTCATGAACTCGAACATGTATGTGTACCCACATACATATAAACATGCACAGATATTATACAAACATATATAAAAGGAAAGGGGGGAAAAGACAAATGAGAGGAAAAAAAACTTTAAATTCTTATTTATCTTTACTTAGTCACTACATAACAATTACTGCTAAATGCTGATTCTATAGGATAAAAAACAGCTCAATGAAAAGGCTTTTCTCTCTTCAGACATGTACACAAAGGCCTAGTAAATACACGCATTCCGTGTTAAACTAGTTATCATGTGATGATGGGCACCCTTTATTGCAGTGATTCTCAACCTGTGGTGGCAACACCTTTGGAGGTGGAACAACCTTTTCACAGGGGTTACACATCAGTTATCTTGCATAACGAATATTTACATTACAATTCATAACAGTAGTAAAATTATAGTGATGAAGTAGCTACAAAGTAATTTTTATGGTTGGGGGGGTCACCATAGCATGAGGAATTGTATTAAAGAGTTGCAGCTTTAGGAAGATTGAGAATCAATACTCTGTTGATTAAATCTGGTAAATTCAGAAAGTAAACTTGCTATCAAAGACTGCTACTGGCTGGCAATAGGGGTGTGATTGCCAACCTCAGACCACACTCTGCTGTTCGAGTCTTTGAAGCAACTAAACCCCTGTGTCAAACAGCAAAGGACATGCTTTATTATTCTTTCTGCTGTGTTGTCTGTGAGACAAGGTTTCTCTGGTCTTCAACTCGACCTCCTGAGTTTAAGGGTTAGGAGTGTACCACTACACCTGGCTCAAGACTTGTAGTGTCACCTAGTATACACCTGTTCTTATCTTCTTGCTTTGATAAATATCAAGTAGATAAAAGAGTACTTCATTGATATTGCATAAAATGGAGATAACAATGTAACAATACCCAGTATGATATATGGAATGCTACTCTTCACTTCTCAAGTCCCTTCCAACACCCTCCCCTCTATCCAGCTCTCAATGATGAACACCAATCTGAATTTTGCACTTATCCTTCCCTTGTTTTTCTATATAAACACACATACATATACACATTTTAATTTTCTACTGAAATATATACATATAGAAATGCACACATGCCACAGAAATTCACAACCTGTAACCCTACAACAGACTCCAGAAACTTCCCCTTTGCTTCTTCCCAGAAGAGAAAATCACACTACCCAGGTTTTAACACTTTGATTTCCACCAGACCTGGGTCCTAAACAACAGCCTGCTGGGTTCATTAGACGACTGTGCTCTCCTCTGTTGGGTTAGGAGCACCGCTGCCCAGCAGCAGCATAGGAATCTGCTGGTTCATCTGCCTTCTACGTGACACACGACAATTTATCCACACTCCTCAAACTAGCTTGAAAGGCAGTTCATTGTGATTTTCAGGCTTTTTCCAGCATGTTTATTGGCATCTGTTTGTGCTTCCTGTTCTGGAAAATGTCTGACTAAACCTCATAGTCTTGTGATATGGATCTGCTATCACAAACCACAACTATTACAGAAAAGGCCAGTAGCCTAGGAGACATGTGTTAAGTGGCATGGTAAGAAGCAGTGGGTGGCAGGACACAATCATTACCTGCTCCTTGATGTCCTGCAGCTGCTGCTGCAGCTTCTGTACATCTGCATTGACATTGGTGTTGTCTTTGTCCTTCTGCAGCACTGGAATAGTTCCACTTGCTAGAATTTAAGAAAAATCTTCTTAGTTATTACTGTTTGACATAACGAAATATTTCTATAATTTTAGTTTCTAAAAAAAAAAAAACAAAACAAAACTTGTTTTTATTAATCCCAGCACTTGGGAGGCAGAGGCAGGCAGATCTCTGAGTTCAAGGCCAGCCTGATCTACAGAGTGAGTTACAGAGCTACACAGAGAAACCCTGTCTTGAAAACCAAAACACAAACAAACAAACACACACACACAAACCCCCTCCAAAAACACCAACTGAACAAAACCCTTCAAACCCATGGAGCTAAAGACGGTTGGTGGTAGACGGTTGGTGCATATGGTACACACCATATGCAAAGCCCTGAGTTCTGTAATTTCTACAACAGAAGAAAGGGGCAGAGGGAGCTAACATTATTCTTAGGGCCTTCTTAAAAATATTTTTCCATATGGAGAGACAAAGACACAGTAGTGAAATTCAGATAACACTCATTTATAATCTTCAAGAGGAAATAGGCTTGGGTGGGTGTGGTAGTTTGAATGTAATTAGCCCTCATAATATCATAGGGAGTGGCACTATTTGGAGATGTGGCCTTGTTGGAGGAAGTGGGTCACTGTGAGGGCAGGCTTTAAGGTTTCCTATGCCCAACCTAATGCCCAGTGTCTCAGTTAACTTCCTGTTGCCTTCTGATCAAGAACGTAACCAGCATCATGTCTACCTGAATGCTGCCATGACCCACCATAATGACAATGGACTAAACCTCTGAACTATAAGCAAGCTTCCACAGTGAAATGTTTGCCTTTATATGAGTTGCCATAGTCATGGTGTCTCCTCACAGCAATAGAAACACTAGCTGAAATAGGGGCTAGAGAGAGTTCTCAGTGGCCAAGATACCACAATGACCTTGCAGAAGACTACAGTTTAGTAGTCCCTTATCAGATGACTCACAACCACCTGTAAATCCAGCTCCAGGGAAATCAATGCCTTGGGCCTTTGTGCTTGGGTACCCGTACACACACATACTTATACATGATGTGGGAGTCCCCTCTGTGTACTGTGATTACCATTAATGAATAAAGAAACTGTTTTGGACTATAGCAGGGCAGAACTTAGCTAGACAAGGAAAACTAAGCTGAATGCTGGGAAAAAGGAAGGTGGAGTCAGAGAGACACCATGGGGCCACCAAGAGTCAGAAATGTTGAAACATTGCCATGTGGCGATACACAGATTAATAGAAATGGGTTAAATTAAGATGTAAGAGTTAGCCAGTAAGAAGCTAGAGCTAAGGGGCCAAGCAGTGTTTTAATTAATATAGTTTCTGTGTAGTTATTTCGGGTCTAAGCTGGTCATCCAGGAACTAAACAAGAGGCCTCCTTACTACAAACTGGCGTGTCAACATGCTGGACTAAATCCATGTAAAACCTGAGAGGGCTTGGAAAGGAACTCTAGACACAAAAATACAAAGTTTAGCCACATTTTTTTCAGCTGGCAGCTTGCTGCAGCTCTTTTAAGAGAGGTCTTACTGATTCAGTGGTAGCAGCCTTGCAGTGTCAAAATGGTAGCTTCCTGGCTGTGAGCCATGCTGCTACCACAAACTGACTCTTTCAGAAAACTGAGCACTTGGATGGAGTTTGAGAGCAGTGTGCTATGGCTTGCTTAGTGGAACTTGGAATGGCTGTGTGCCTAGAAATGGGGCTGTGGTCATGGCTCTCAAGAGGCAGCAAACAGCTCCACCATGCTGGACTGTGTGGAACAAGAAGGAAGTACCATATATATCATAGAAATGGCACAACTTAAGTTTTAAACTGGGCATACAATACCGTATATACCATAGTAATGATGCAGCTTAAGTTATAAGAAGTGCTTAGCATTTTAAAAAGTGCTCCTGGAGAGAAAGGAGTTGCAATATGCAGATAGGCAATAAAGGCAATCCAGATGAGTCATAGTATTGGATAAATGTACATAGGCTTGTGAGAGAGGAGAAAAATACAGAGTTATAAAAAAAAAGTAAATGGTTTTTTAAAAAATAAAACAAAGTCTTTAAAAAGTACAGACAGAGATTAAAAGAAATAAAGAAAATAAGCCACGTAAATATGAAAAATTCACAGAGAGTCTGGATTATGTATATTATTGTGATTTCTTTGAATCTTTTGACTGTGAATGAGCTAAGTACAGAGAGACATTTCATTGTATGGACTGCTAAGCTAAACTAGTATGTATATTATAAAGGTATCTTAACTTCCGAATTTAGTTCTAAGAGTAGGTTGCTTTGGGAAAGAGGTTCTTTTTTTGTTTCCACAGAGGATGAGAACCTGTGGGTTCATTCCAGGCTAATATGGTTTGATAGCCCATGGCTCCCTGAAAGGTTGCGGTGAATATACCCCAAAAATTACTTCACCCAACTACTGACTGAGATGAACCTAGCACACAAGACAAATGATGAAAGATCCGATTAACAGCACCCCCAATCAGCAGCAATATGTATGGAGAAATATATGCCCATTTTCCCAAATATTTGTTTACATTTAAAGGGATATATATATATGAATAATTATATTCATATATATATATGAATAATTTGCATTGGTATGGATCTTGGTTCACTGATACAATTTCAGGTCAATTTTGTTACATGTATATTTCTGCTCCTGATTAAGGTATTGTAATTGTGCAGTTCATTTAAAAATATAATGTATAATTAAGAAATATAGGTTAATAAGTAATCATCAAGCTTGTAGTCATGTTGGTTAGATTTTTCTAGATGGACAGATATGTATTTCAGTTAGATAGGTATTCTTCAAATCTTTCAGAGACCTTCAGAATATGGCATTTAAAATGTTTAAGAATTTAAGACTTCATGACAGTAAGAAACATCTATTCCTGGTAACTCCAATCTACTTCAAGAGAAAGATGAGCATTGAAGAGGCTCCTTATGGAGTTTGCTAGCCATTTGGGCAAGAAACTGCTCTTGCCTGGACTGCGTAACTAGACATGCAGGACCCACAGAGAAATTACTGCTGAACTTGTCAAAAGGTGAGAAAGTCTTCAGGGATCCTGCTTCATGAAAGAGTCCGCTAGATATTCTACAGGACACAGAAAAATGTGATGACAAACTGCCAGTATAGGTGGAACTGTCTTTGAAACTTACTGCTTCATGGAAAAGTCTGCAGGAAAACTATGGGCCTGTGGGATGAAGATGGATGCCCCAAAGGTAAAGAAGAACTTTGGGTGACTGTCCAGGCACAGAAATGTCTCTGTCAATTCTAGAGTTTTAGAGGTTGATTACACTGTACTTCCTGTTTACTTAGGTAATATCAAATCCTTCTGGAGTCTTTGACGGACTTGAAGAATTTATACTTATAGTTATCCTTAGTTATGATAAAAGATAAAGCAAATATAAATATTGTAGCTGTAATTCTTGTTTGATATCTGTTTGTTATATGTAATTTTACTATGTTAAAGTTAAAACCTTCATTTTTATTTAAACAGAAAAGGGGTGGTGATGTGGAAGTTCCTCTATGTGCTATGATTACCATTAATGAAAAAAGAAACTGCTTTGGACCTATAGCAGGGCAGAACTTAGCTAGGCAAGGAAAACTAAGCTGAATGCTGGGAAAAAGGAAGACAGAGTCAGTGAGATGCAATGGAGCCACCAGAGTCAGATACGCTGAAACATTGCCAGTAAGCCACTGCCACGTGGCGATACACAGATTAATAGAAATAGATTAAATTAAGATGTAAGAGTTAGCCAGAAAGAAGCTAGAGCTAAGAGGCCAAGCAGTGTTTTAATTAATACAGTTTCTGTGTAATTATTTCAGGTCTAAGCTAGCAGGTCATCCAGGAACTAAACAAGCAGCCCCCTTACTATGCATACATAATTTAAAAAAAATAGAGAAAGTCTGAGATAGTAGCACATGATTGCTATTGCAACGTTCAGGAGACTGAGGACAGGAATACTGCCATCATGTCAGTCTGGGCTACATAGCAAGACCTGGTCAAAAAAAAAAATAGGCGAGGTGGTGAGAAAGAGATTTGCAGTGACAAGAATTTCTGCATTTTGATTCCTCTGGCAAACTTACAAACATGCACACTCCTTTTCTCTGCTCATGGGCCACTGGAACCATAGCAAAGTAGCCACTACAGAAGTATTAACTTACCTCTTAGATGATTTTCTTTTTTTTTAAAGGATCTTTCCTTCCTTCCTTTTGCTCTTTCTTCTAGACAGGGCTCACTAGACAGGTTGCTCAAACTAGCCTTGAACTCACTACATAGCCAAGGCTGGCCATGAACTCTTAATCCTCCTACCTCTACCTCCCAAGTATTTAGATAACAGGCAGCATCCACCACACTGGATGATGATGATAATGATGACAATGACGATGAAAATGACAATGATTATTTGAATAAGGTCTTACTATGTAGTTCTGGCCTGGCCTGGAATTCACTATATAGAGTATACTTGCTTTAAATTCGGAGATCTGCCTGCCCCTGACTCCAAGGTGCCAGGATTAAAAACATGTGTCAGAGCAGATGCAGAGACCTACAGCCAAATATTAGGAGGAGGAGCTCAGGGGACTCCACTAAAGAGGTGAAGGAAGAATTGTAGGAGCCAGAAAACAGAGGATACCACAAGAACATGACCCACAGAATCAATTAAGCAGGGCTCAAAGGTTAAAAAATCATGGGGCCTGAATGGGTCTGAACTAGGTTCTTAGCATACATGGTATGAATGCTTAGCTTGGTTTTTGTTGAACTCCTAACAGTGGGAGTGGGGGTGATGTGAATCTTTTGCCTGCTTTTGGGACCCTTTTCCTCCTGCTGGGTTGTCTGTCCAGCCTTGATATGAGGGTGTGTGCCTAGTCTTGCTATAACTTGCTATGCCACGCTCAGTTGCTATCCCAGGGAGAGCTGTTCTTTTCTGAAAGGAAACAGAAGAGATTTGGGAGAGAAGGAGAGGGGATTTGCAGGAGTGGAAGGAGGGAAAACTGCAGTTGAAATGCAATGTATGAGAGACTAAGTAAATAAAAATAAATAAACTAATAATTTTAAAAAGCATGTGCCACCACACACCCAGCTTAATTTCTGTTTATTTGTTTGTTTATTTTGAGGCAGTCTTACTCTGCTGCTCAGGCTGACCTCAAATTCATGGCAATCCGCAGGTACTTGAGTAATGGAATTACAGGCATGATCCACCCAAGCTTGACCAACCCTCCATTCCTTATGCTAAGATTCTATAGTTAACAATAAAATTCAGAAGGCTATGATTTTACATGCCCTTCTCTGTACATTCATGGCCTTTTATTCCAGGTAATACCTGTATCTGGGAATTTTATTCTGCATTTGTGAAAAAGGTAAGAGCTTTGGTCAGAGGTATGTGCAGCAATGTTCATCCTCATCTGTTTACAAAACATGTTTATAAACCAAGAATCAAAGAAACCATTCTCCGAACCCTTTACATAAACTGCAAGGACTGTGAGTGAAATCAGGTTCTCAAGCTTACATGGCAAGCTCCTTACCTGCTGACCCAGTTCACTAACCATGATGATTGTAATAGAAATGATCTGCATAGGCTCCTATGTTTGAATGCTTGGTCATCAGGGAGTGACACTACTTGAGAGGGATTAGGAAGTGTGGTCTTGCTGGAGGAAGTATGTCACTGTGTGAGTGGGCTCTGATGTTTCAAAAGCCCAAACCAATCCCAATGTCTCTCTCTCTCCCTGATGCCTGTGAATCTGGATATAGAATTCTGAATCACTTCTCCAGTACCATGTCTGCCTGCATGCCACCATGCACCCCACCATGATGATAATAAACTGTCCTCTGAAACTGTAAGTCAACCCTAATTAAATGCTTTCCTTTTAAGAGTTGTAATGGTTGCTGGGTGCGGTGGCACATGTCTTTAATCCCAGCATTTGGGAGACAGAGAAAGCAGGATCTGTGTGAATTTGAGGCCAGCCTGGTCTACAGAATGAGTTCCAGGACAGCCAGATCTATAAAGAGAAATCCTATCTTGAGAAAAAAAAAGTTGTCATGGTCATGGTGTCGCTTCATAGCAACAGAACACTGACCTGAAAATAAATAAATAAATAAAACTTTTAACAGTTGTATTATAAAGCATTTGGAATAAAGTCCAGCAGGTGAGTGTCTGCTAAGCATGAACAATGACTTGATTTTATCAGCACCATGATATAAAAGGGAAAAATGGAAAGTTACCTTTCACCTTTCTACTTGTCTGTTATAATCCATCTTACTCTGTCCCTAATAATTACTATCATACAATACATCCCACTTAATTGATCTTATAAGCCTGCTATGTACAGGAACCAAATGAATACATTTGTAAACTGAAAAAAATTAACTTGGAATTTGGTGCCCCAATTGGTAGAGTATATGCTTAATTAAACTGACCCCAGAAATGGGCACACAAACACAGCCACTATAGCTCAGCTTTAAAACAGAAAGCAAGTACTCTTTAAGTAAGACCATAAATGTTTTTCCTATTACAAAACCTCCAAAGTTTGGTGTTGGGCTGCCCTACAAGCCTAGCAACTTGAGTGTGAGCCCCAGCACCCATGAAAAGGTTAAAGGAGAGAACCAACTCCATAGAGTTATCCTCTGACTTCCGTACGCATATGGAGGCTTTCATGTCCCCACATGCACACATTACACATGCACACACACACCTTTTGAAAGTCTATATAAGCATACCACAAACTAAATAAAATGTAATTTTACATTTCTTATAACAAAGAAAAAGCATCAAAAAACTATATTTGCTCCTCTGTCAACCCAGCTCTTGTTTAACAGGGCAGTAGCACAGTATAATTATGTGTAAAGATGGAAGATAGAGACAGCAAGAAAGCAAAGCAAAATCTCTCAAGAGAAGAACACTCACAGACATCATCAGAGGGGTCTTCCGAACTCTTCCCACCACAGCACATGATGAAAGGCACCCTTCGTTCAACCACTGCCCGGCACTGCACACATTTTTTCATCAGGTTGGCACAGTCTGAAAATGAGTAGCACAGATGCTTCTTTAGCTACAACAGAAATAACACTGTCTTTTTCTGCTAATTTCTCTGTGAGCCGTATACTAAAGAAAACATTAAAGCAGTTATTTATATAAGATTCTAACTATAACAAGTTATAAACAAAAATCCTACCTCACTGTTATATTATTAACCTAAGACTGAAAAATGTCTGCTGGAAAAAAGAACCTATTATAAAAACATTTTCTAACATAACCAAATAGTGATTTTTTTAAGTAAATATTTTATTTGTTTGTTTTGTTGTTTCTTTTTTCAAGACGGGGTTTCTCTGTAGCTTTGGGGCTTGTCCTGAACTAGTTCTTATAGGGCAGGCAGGCTTCGAACTCACAGAGATCTTCCTGCCTCCATCTCCCGAGTGCTGGGATTAAAGGTGTGAGCCAGCACCACATCACCCAGCAATATTTCTAAACCTTAAGGTTTAGCCAGGAATGGTGGTATACAATAATCCTATTTCAAAAATCCAAAACAAAACCAATAAACAAGCAAAAAATATCTTAAGATTTAGAAAATGGAGAGAAATATATTCAATTAAAATTAGAACAATGACTGCCGTATCCAGGCTGTAAATATTTGAAGGGAGACAGCTACGGTGGACACTGCACACACTGTAAACATTGCACTCAGTCCCCTGAGAAAGGCTTTGCTATTTTTCCACTGGACTGAGGTTCTGGGTCCTTGATATGGTAGTTCTAGGACAGCCAGAGCTGTTACACAGAGAAATCCTGTCTCAAAAAACTAAAAATAAAATGAAAGATAAAAAGTCTCTGCAAGTAAAAAAGAAAGAAGGATAAAAAGAAAGAGAGAGAGCTTGGAAGAGAGATAAGAAACTATCTAGGCATAATGATAAACTAAACTTTATCAAAACATGGAACCATGGGCATGGACAGGCTGGGCTACATCCTCCTAATAGAAGTACACTGGGTGTGGAATCATTATTAAGCCTGATAGCAAGGCTTGAACATAAATGGTCTCACTCTTGATAATGCAACATGCAGTAGGTAGGGATTTGTCTTCAGTATGGGGCAGACTTTTTCTTAAAGGATTAATGTATCATATTCTAATCAAATAACATATCATCGCAATTACACAAACTTTCTGTAACTGTTTAGTTATATTTTTGTACAAAAATGTATCATCAGCCTCTTCAAAAAGGATATAAATCTTCCTTTGACTGGTAAAAGTACTTTATACTCCTCAAGACTCCAACGTTCTCCTTGGCATCCTGAGGTGTGGGCACTGAATTAATACTCTAGCATATCTAGAAGTAAAAACTGTCTCCAAACAAAAGTTTAGGGCCAGGGATGTGACTGAGGCAGAGAGCTTGCTAAAGAGCCAAGAGGCCATAGGTCTGATCCCTAGAACCATAAAAAACAAACAAACAAAAAAAAAAACACAGAAAATTCTTATAACTATTACTGTGCTGAAAGTTAAGTAATGGTGCATTTAAGAAGAGATTAAAATGTCTAGTACAGAGTTAAAAGTTCAATAAAAGCTAGTACATTATAAAGCAAAAATGTTAACCTTTTTGGAAATCCTTGGGAGAAAAAAAATATAAAGGCTCAAAAGACTGTGTAATCAATGCTAATGGCTATAATTATTTGCCAAGGCTCACATAGTCAGTAATCTGGACTGCAGTAGGTTAAGGGTCAACAAATCAATGCCCAAAAGTCTGTTCTTTTAAATGAGCTTTTGATTTGTTTTTGTTGGTTTTTTGAAAACTGGCTGTCCTGGAACTCACTCTGTAGACCAGACTGGCCTTGAACTTAGAGACCTGCCTGCCCCTGACTCCCTAGTGCTGGGATTAAAGGTGTGCACTACCACTGCCCAGCTTTTAAATGAGCTTTTATTGGATCATAGTTATATATTTTCCGTGATTGTTTCTGAACTATGATAACAGAATTGGGCAGTTGGAAAGAAATGAGTGGTTACTACAGAAGCCATGTGGTCTATAAAGCCAAAGACAGAAAAAGGTTGTCAACCTCTGGTCTACAAAAGTTTACTTAAGACTGAGAGAATGTCTTTCTGTGTTCTTTTGACAGCTGATAATAACAATTACACCAGGCCTTGGTAAATAGAAACATTTATTTTCAATTAGCAGTAGACTGCTAATTGAACAAACCTTTGACCCTCTATTTAGTTGTCTAGTTGCCTATCAGAATGAAACAAAAAATTAAAACAAAAACACCAGTATTCAAGAGTCCTATAAGATGGCAAAAGATAACGTTACCTGTAGGTCAAGCTTGACCATCTGAGTTTTGAGTTCCAAAACCCACAGGGTGAAAGGAGAGAACCGCCTCTCTCAAGAGTCCTCTGACTTCCACACATGCATCATGTTGGACACACACACAAACATATACACACAACCTACAGACATATACACAAATAAATAAATATAAAATGTAATTTAACCCAACATTTAAAAAGGGGGGGAGGCACAGGGAATGGCACTAAGTTTAGGAGGTGTGACTTTGTTGGAGTAGGTGTGGCCTTGTTAGAGGAAGTGTGAAGATGGGCTTTGTAGTCTCATACATGCTCAAGCCATGTCCATGTCCCAGTCTACTTCCTATTGCCTGCTGATCAAGATGTAGAGCTCTCAGCTCCAGCACCATGTCTGCCTGCATGCCACCATGTCCCACTATGATGATAATGGATTGAACCTCTGATAAACTGTAAGCCACCCTATTAAATGTTTTCCTTTATAAAAGCTGTGGTAACGGTGTCTCTTCACAACAATAAAAATCCTAAAATAGGCATCTAAACCAATGAGATTAACTACCATATAATCTGCATGATATTCTAGTCAGATAGCATAATAAAACAAAATATTTGTTGACTAACCTATTTTATAATATGAAGTACTATTTAAACAAGATATTAAACTTGAGATCTTTCACTGATAAGTAAACAGACACCCCCCATTAAAAAAAGCAAAGGAAAGAGAATTTCAAATCCTGTAAGATACAAGAAGAATATAAAAAGCCAAAGCCTTCAAGACAATGGGCCTAAGAGACTTAAAAGCAGTCTCAACCTGTGGGGTCAAGACTCCTTTGGGGCCCAAACAACCATTTCACAGTGGTTGCATATCAAATACTTACATTACAATTCATAACAGTAGCAAAATTACAGTTATAAGTAACAATGAAATAATTTAATGGTTAGGGTCACCACAACATGAGGAACTGTGTTAAAGGGTCTCAGTATTAGGAAGGTTGAGAACCACTGCTCTAAAGCATTAGACAAGCTTCACAGTTGTCTGTCCAAAGAACAGACTTCTTAAACTTCTCCTGACATAACAGACCACAGAACAAAATTATAGCCCCTAACAACAGAAGCTGTAAGAACCTGAGGAGACAGGCAGGCACATAGGATAGGTAATGTTAAGGTGAAGACAAATGAAGATGTGCCAAAGTTATATGCAAAAAAATGATGGACTAGATGTTCTAGTAGGTTTATAAATAGGTTTCCACTATGTGTGAAAAAGAGATCCTTTTGTGGAAATATAACTGAAATGAAAAAAAAAATTCAGCCCTGATGGAGCACAGAATTTCAGTATTAAAATTACTCAGTATACTCTATTACTCTAAAGTATAGACCAAAATGGTACTAAATCCTTGTCCAGATTTTCTGTAGGGGGTTATCCAATAAACACACACACACACACAAATCAAAGACGTAATTTTTCACTTCACTCTTATTTTTATGGCACTGGGGAGGTTCCCAATAAGCTACTTACTCTCACAAGCACACATGTGTCCACAAGGTTGAAAGAGAACAGCTGCTTTCTTGTCAGAGCACACCACACATTCTTCAATCTACAGCAAAACAAAACCAGCAGAATGAACACTGCAGAGAAAGCATGTCCGCCTAGCAGCTGACCACCCCAGTGTACTTTCAATGTACTCTGCCCTCCTGCTGCTCATTCTCACATGCTTAACATGTACTCTTTCTGCAGCTCCCTCTCTCCTAACACAAAGAACTGCATACAAAAATTCCATTTCATCTGAGGCCAGGGATAATGAGCTAAATGTTAATTTTCCTTTTTTTCCCCAAAAACTTTAAGGAAATCTTAATAAACAAGTATTAAAACAAATGGTTATGAGAAGACTAAAACAACAAAACCTTACCCAGAGTAGTAAATTGCTAAAATTGCAAGAAGGGTGCCTATGTTACTTCCATCTAGGGAATTCTCCATAAAAGACCCCCTTTTGGGACCTGGTCAATTCCCATGCTGCTGGAAGCCCAAAGCATTTAGGTTATTCCTTACCCTTGCCCTATCACTAAGTCCTACTCATAATTTCCATTTGACCTCATCTACAACATACAATTTGTCATGTATTGCAACAACCTTGATTCTGACTCCCCCTCCCTTTCCCTCCAGCTCACCACTGCCCTTAGTTTCCCATTTGTTTTCCAGCATAGCCACATATAGCTTTCTTTTATTTAGTATTACTGTCCAGAAATGACCACTTCTCACCCATCACTAACCACTGTCTTCTTGCTTGCTTTAGTAAAGGTTTGCTCTCCGGCCCAAGCCTCAGGGATGTACATGGACTATGTACACTTTGCACACTAGTCTTCTGCAGTAAAATCTGGTTGGTCTCTGATATTCTTGAACTCAAAAGCTACCTCCAGTACTAATAAATTACTTAATATTTGTACAAGTTTAAAATAAAAGAGCAAATTATCTAACAATCTCCTACTTGAAAGACAAATCTTTCTAAGCAAAAAGTTTCCCCTTATGCTTACTTTCTTGGGTTCTACTCTCATGAATGGAACAACGGAATCAAAGCATTTTGCCCTGAGCAGAGGACAGCCTCCAAGCTTCTAGTAGTATTAACAAAGTCACCACGTTCAACATTGATTATTAGCACTTAAAAACTTTTATTTCCTAATTCAACAAAAAGTTTGTACTAATTTGAAATGTATTTATATTTCCCAAATTACTGAACAATCCAAATAATTCGTCTAAAAATATCCTTTCCTCTAAATACTGGTTTTAGAATTGTTCTTCAACGAAGCTGTTGATTCTTCTTTAACCACTTGGGGTCACTATTTTCCTATGGTCAAAGGCTCTGCTAATAACCCAGAAAATGTACTGAGTTCCTTAGACATCTCTTGTTTTGTTAAATGTTCTACAAATTTAAAAACGACATAGTATAAAATACAAAACAGAATTCAATGTATCCAAGTTTTAGAGGGTTTTGAAAGAAAAATAGCAACTATTTTTTTAAGTACTATACTTTAGATATAAAGAAGGAAATGTAAGCCAAAAAAAAAAAACCTAGAGTTAAAACCCATGGATGCTTTGTGATAATAATGAACATGGCAGAGTATATCAGTAAGGTTAAACTAGAAGTCAACTCAGAAAACCTGAACTGGTTGCTTTAAATGTATAAATTACATATTATGGTATTTAGCTCATTTGTAAGAACAAAGTAAAATAACTACCACATAGTCTAACATATGTTATGGTAATCACAGAACTCAACAGCAGACAGAGCAACACATTACAGACTCGTTACCTTTGTCCTGGACTGGACCTGCTCTTTACAGATGAGGCATTTCTTGACACGTGGGGAACACAAAGAACAAGTCGCAATGTGTCCACAGGGACCAAAAAGAGTATCTCTCTTCATGTCTGAGCACACCATACATTCCTCTAAGGTTTCAGAATCATTGCTAATCATAGAAGGACTCCGAGAACCAACTTGGCCACTAATAAAACAAAGTATGTCAAATCAAGCCCATCCAAATACTCTAAAAAATTTATTTTTTTAACAAAACAAAGTGTCATTGTACACATAAAAAATCAAATTATATTAAATATCAAATGTCAACAGCATTATATAAAACCTTTTTTCTATTTCCTTTTCTATTCATATTTGTTCATTTTCACATCTCTACTGTTCAAAATAATAAATCAAAAAGGTACTAAATGCTTGAGCTTTCTTAAACCTACTTATAAACCTCTCTGCACCTTCACATTCTTATAGTACCAGTCAATCTTCAAATTAAATGAAGACTCAATAATGAACAAGGTTGAATTTCTAATAAACAGCTCAAAATACCAGCAAAAACTAATTTAATGAGCCAGGCGTAGTGGCGCACGCCTTTAATCTCAGCACTCAGGAGGCAGAGGCAGGCAGATCTCTATGTTCCAGGCCAGGCTGGTCTACATAGTAAGTTCAAAGACAGTCAGAGCAACATACTAAGCTTTTGTCTCAAAATACACAAACAAAAAGCTAATATAAGTAAAATTTAATTTAGAACGTGTTCTATCCCAGGAATAAAACAGAACCTTTGATTAGCATCGTATCGTGGTATCAACTAGGACAGCACCACCAGAGTTCACAGAGGATGAAACACAGAGTGCTTCTATCCTGACTGCTATCCTGACATTCCACTGAGTGTGTTGTTCAGAAGGATAAAATTAAACTACAGAAAGATAGACTACATAGTGTAAATATGCAGAAACATGCAGGAAAATACATGTATGCATAACTAATACAGCTATGGAAAGTAAACATGGGTTCCAAAAACTTAGGAATGCACATAAAGGTTCCACTGTTCAAAATCATTACTGCAATAATTAATGTATTTCTAAGTACATTTATACTCTGGTAATAAAATTTTAAGTTCATTAAAGATATACTTTAAAATATATATGCATGGGCTCCCAGTTCAATCACACACACACACACACACACACACACACACACACACACACAAATATATATATTTTAAAGAGCTGGAAAGATGTCCCAATAATTAAGAGAATATACTATTCTTTCAGAGAATCCAAGTTCAGTTTCCAGCATCCACATTGGATGGTTTATAATCTCCCATAACTCCAGCTGCAGGCGGATCTGAAACCTCCTGCCTCCACAGACAGACACATAATTGAAAGGAATCTTTAAAACATATTTTTCAATATCCTCTCTCTCTATGAGTATGTAATAGGCAGGTGGTGTGCCACTAACACCTTGCCAACCACTACTTGGCTATTACATGTACAATTTAACAGAGGTGAGAAAACACCAAAGAAGAGAGAGAGAGCTACCAATATAGTCAGTAATAAGAGGTATAAAAGTCAAAAATATTTTCATACCATTGTTTGTATTAAAAAAGAGATGTTGGCTGGGTGGTGGTGGTGCACACCTTTAATCCCAGCACAGGGAAGGCAGAGGTAGGCAGATCTGTGTGAGTTCAACGCCAGCCTGGTCTACAGAATGAGTTCCAAGACAGCCAGGGCGGTTACACAGGAAAACCTTGTCTCAAAAAAGAAACAAACAAACAACAAAAATAAACAAAAACAGAGATGCGCAATTTTTTGTATGACTATCTCAGTAAAGAAAATATTTACACCAGACATTTTAATTAAAACTCCTGACATACTTAACTGTCAGAAAAATAGGAATATGTAAAATGATCATCTTTAGGAAAAATGCCACAACCCACAGGCTGGCTGACTCACTTGTTCATCCTTTTAACCCTTTATTGCTGATAACTGTTTCCAAGATCTTGTTGCAAGGTGCTAGAGTTATTACAAACTTTCAATGAGAGTAAACTGCCTACAGTATTATCATAGTTCCTAGTAAGGTTTTTCCTTACAAATTCCCAGAGCACATGGGGATCCTAGGAGATTAACCTGGTTTAGAAAAGCTTTTTAAGTTTATCATGCACAAAGTGATATACATAACGTGGGGGACGCAACATGGAACGAGACATGGGACACAAAGGAAAAGCTTTCAAGTGCAGCCCAAAGACCTAAGAACTGCAAAGATCTGGACACCTCCAAGTCCCAGGACCTCCCTTATGAGTTACATGGCACCTTATGACTAGAACATTAGGTTACATGATGATAAAAGCCACAAACCTGACTTTTTCCTTATGACATTTTGCCAGCGCTTTGCAGAGACTTGGGTCAGGACAGAGATCCAGTGGAGATTGACCCTTCTTATTTCGAATGCTGAGGTCGGCACCATTGGCTGCCAAGAAACAGGCAATAGATGCTGCACTCTTCTTTTCTGCTCCCTGGGTACCAAGTCCCATTATTAACTGAAATCAAATAAAGAGTCATGATTTTCCCTTAGGGAAATCTGCCATCAATTTTCACTAACAATATGTGTGTGTTTCAGTCCTAATGTGAACTCATCTCTCCCCACCCCCATGTTCCTTGATTTTCCACATCTGAGAACTGGCTCTGCAGTGTACAAGTGAACTGAAAGTGGTTAAACCCAGTTGGATACCTAACTCCTACATGACTGATTCAGAGACAGACACAGATCCAAAGTTAGGTCAATTAAGGCTGAGAAACTCAAGTGCAGGTTCTGGTTGAGAAGCAACTACTTTTGTTCCTACTCAGTGTTACTCTGGAGCTGCTACAACTAGCTCTCAACGTTTCTGAATCAAAGCAAAACTTAACAAGATGAATCAGCATCTGATTGTGTTATCTGAAATTGTTAAAATCACTATCAAGATTCACTAAGTATCCATAATGAGCCATGCACTGTTCAAAGTACTTTTATGATCAAATATCCACTCTGGACCTCCTTAACTGAGGAAGACAGAGGATGCAGACGTACCAGCCGTTATACACAGAACTGCTGTACCTGCACTTAAGACTTTCTCATACTTAGAGGATACAGTGTTTCTCCAGTGCCTAGAAACATACGGTATGTAATTATACAGGGAAACTTTTGTTTTGTTCCAGCTAGGGTCTCACTCTAGCCTAGACGGACAGGGAATTCACTATATAGCACATGCTGGTCACAAATCCTGCCTTAGCCTCCTAAGTGGGGTATTACAATCATGGTCTAGTTCTTGACTATGCTATCATTTCTATACAAAAACAATGAGTACTAAATTATGTTCATTCTTATACAAAAGCACTGTATTATCAATTATTATCTTCCACTGTCACCACCACACCCACAGACAAAGAGGAGGCAGCAGTAGGGGCAGTGGCAACACAAATCACAGATCGGAAGAAAATATGTATGTATCACATACTTTGATATGACCTCCTTTTCATATTATAGAAATAATTCTTGAAATAATTAGAAGAAAACAAAAGACCTAGGAAGTGGGAGAGCGCTTCCCTAGCATGCATGAGGCCTTGGTATCAATCCCTAATACCTCAAAAAATAAAAACCAAAAGAAAACAAAGAATTCAAAAATTATCATGAGAAAGATTTGAGTAGATAGCTCATCAAATACATGCGATGTTGATCAAATGAAATGCTGGTCAAAATGAACAAGCATTAGGGATTTCAAATTCCAATGATAACAAATACCCACTCTACCCTATTTGTAAAGCTGAAGTTAGAAAGAACCAAACTTGGGGCTGGAGAGATGGCTCAGCGGTTAAGAGCATTGCCTGCTCTTCCAAAGGTCCTGAGTTCAATTCCTAGCAACCACATGGTGGCTCACAACCATCTGTAATGAGGTCTGGTGCCCTCTTCTGGCCTTCAGGCATACACACAGACAGAATATTATATACATAATTAATAAATAAATAAATAAATAAATGAATATTTAAAAAAAGAACCAAACTTTTGATAAGATGTAGAACAAATGCACTTCGTAGTGATCAGTAGTGTTGAAGTTTTGTAAACCCAAGTACAACTCTGATAAAATGTTTTATCCAACACAGATCAGATAAGGAGTAAGTGCTTTCAAAGGTAGCGAGGGAACATTATCTTACTCACTGTGTTTTTTGATGGCTCCCAGGCAGCATCTACTTTCCCCACATCTTGCATGTCTTGTAGCTGGCGTAGCTGAGACAAAGTATGATGCCTTAAAGCCTCATGCAAAGGGGTATCTCCATCCTTATCCTGAATGTCTAGCTTAGCACCTGCACGGACCAAAAGCTGAGAGAGGGAAAAATGCCTCATTTGGACAGTGTCTACACCTATAAGAAACTACAGTAAATCTACAGTAGCAGCATGAAATTTCAAGAAACAATAAATGTAAGCATTGTTTGCTAAAATCCAACTACTTAGCAAAATGAGTTACTGCCTATCTCATTATGTGACTTGTGCAGTAAACTTTCAGTTCATTTTAGATTTTCCTTATGGTGTTGACAAATACCATCAAAGAGCTCTGAACAATAGCATCCACAGAAACTAACCTTACTCTACAATCTTACTTGTCTTGGAAAATCATACTTTGTCTCTTTTTTGTTCTAAAAAGTTATGTAAAATATCATTCTAGAACATATTTTTCAAACTTGGTAAGTATCAGGACGACCTGGAAGGCTTGCAAAACCAGGAATTTACCCACCCTTGTTGGTTAGTTTTCTGTCAACTGGACTGAATTTGGAATGACCCAGAAGCACATTCGAGAAAGTTTCTAGAGAGATTTAACTGAGAAGGACAGACCCACACTGAATGTGGGTGATACCTTGCAATGGTCTGGAGTTCCACACTAAATAGAAAGAGGAGAAGGAGACACTGAACTGAGCATCGGTACTCAACCCTTCTTCCTGACTGGGACACACCGTGACCAGCTGCTGCCTCATTCCTATTCCTGCCATGACAGCCTGCACCACTTCAGACTGTGAGCCAAAAGAAACCTTCCTTAAGTTGCTTTTGCCAGTATCTTGTCAAAGCAAAGAGAAAAGCAACTAATAAAGGACCCCTCCCAGTTTCCAGTTCCGCTGGTCCGGGGCAGAGTACAAGAATAAACTTTTCTACACATTTTCAGGTGACACTGTGGTAGCTACTTCAGTCTCCAAACTTTTAAGAGTCACTGTTCCATAAGACTATGTAAACAAATACTTTTTTGGGTTATTTTGTTTGAAATCACCGGACTAGTAAACTAAAAATATACAGCTCAATTTTCCATTTGCAGCAGCAAGTTCCCAGACAAACAAAGCTTTTAATTTTACTGTCAACTACACACATTAAGAAGGATGTCAATTATTCAAATTGTTACTTTAAATTTTTCTCGCTAACGTTATGAGAATTCAGAAGTCTAAGAACAATATGATGAAGACTCTTTAACTAGACACTAACCCCTTACCCTAAAGTCTTAAGTTCTTGAACTATGTCACTTTAAGAAGTGGAACACTGTATCATTTCAGTTTTCACAAGGCTCTAAACATGAGTACGGTTAAAAGGCTCTTATAAGCTAAAATTAACAAGAAAAAATACTTTACCCTAACAATCTGGGTGTGCTGCCGTTCAACAGCAAGGTGTAGGGCTGTTTGCTGGTTCACATTCTGGATATCCAGGTTTGCATTTCCCTAACAATGAACACATTTAAAATGGTTACTTCTGGGCAACATTAAAGAACACGAAAACTGTTAGCTATTTCCAAGGAATAGACAGCACTGCTGACTATTGTTTCCTCCTTGGAAGCTGTCCTGAGACTGTTTTCATATGGACACTGAGAACTAGACAGCAAACTACAAGTGGAAGAGTTGGTGTAAAATAAGGATTTCCTTTACAGTAATCATCTCAAGCCAGCTCACGGACAAAGCACACTGTGGAGCTGAGCACGATTCTCTTTCAATACCCACGGAGAGAGCAATTCCAACAAACTGTACGTACCTCTGAAAAGCAATGGTGTCTCCATATAGAATTCAGAGTTATTTTAATGACTTGATAAGTTCACTTCCTCATTCCATGAGAAGGTGATCTGAGCAGTTGCAACAAGTTTGCAAAGGGAAAGCAGGAAGTCCTCAGGCTCAGAAAAGAGCCCACCAGCTAACTGGCTCTGAAAACCACTGATACCCACACAAGGGAAAGGGTCTAAGGACAAATTAACTGATTTTGAATCCAAGGCACTTTTGGCTTAAGCTCTGCTACTTTTAAACCACTTCTGTAAGCATTTCACCATTTAGCCCTTTTCTTCGGTTCCTTGATGGTGTGACAGTATAACCTACATCACAGGGTTTATGTTAAGATTAAGAAATACAGCACAAAAATTTGTTTAGCACAATGCCTGGCACAACAAATCAAAATTAAGAACAGAATCCAAGTTTCAAAAGATATACCTGAACTACTAGGCTTCCAATAAATAAATCATTTATTTTTATGTAAAGGTGTCGAGAGTCCCTGAAACTGGAGAAACAGTTGTGAGCTGACATGTGAGTGCTGGGAATTGAATTCAGGTCCTCTAGAAGAGAAGCCAGTGCTCTAAGTGCTGAGTCATCTCCAGCCCCTAAACTGTTAGGTCTTAAAACCAGTCTAATCACAACTCTGAAACTCTAGTATATTATGCCATATTCTGGTTTGTTTTTATTATATTTTTATATTATATTATATAATATATTATATTTTATATTATATATTTATTATATGTATTTGTGTCTGACTGGTCGTGAGGTATCACTCTTAGCTCATCCTGTTATGCCTATTTAAATGTGAATACTGGGGAGAGTATAAGCCAGTGTTGGAGAGAGGCTGGTAAGATGTAGCCAAGTCTGTTGCCCTGAGTTTGATCTCCAAGACCTCCATAATGGAAGGACAGAATCATTTCCTGAGGACTATCTTTTGACCTCTACACATGTACTACACCGCAAGGGGTTGGGGGTAGAGAGCCAGTGTCAGGCAGAGATGCATACCTGCAATTCCAGCACTCAGAGGCTGAGGCAGGATACTGAGTTTTAGCTAAGCCAGGGCTACACAGCAAGACTGTTATATGCAAACAAACAAAAATAATCACCGTTAAAAAGCAGAGAATATATTGCTTCAGTTTTCATCATCATGTGGGTTTTATTGTAGCCTATTAAAGGCCACTTGGTGAAATGAACTGAAGAATTAGAATGTTCTAAGTCTGTTAAACCATAGCTACCTCTCTTACCTGATGTACCAACAGTTCAGCCACTTCCACATGATTATTCAGAGCAGCCAGGTGCAAGGCAGTATAACCATCATCTTTCTTCTCATCCACAATCCATGGTCTTGGTAATTTTGAGAGTAAAACACGCATTGCACTGCAAGGCAAATTCACATTATCTTTACATTTACATAATATAAATTTTGTTTTCTTCAGAAAAATATTCAAAAGAAATCATGTTATCAAATGAGGCTTTTTTTTTCTTAAAAAAAAAATCATGTCCCTACAGACAGACAGAAACTGCTGTTATCATTCCCAATGTTTATTTAGCTTTTTGATATTTGAAAGCCAAACAAAGAATCCTTATTTGCCAAATAGAACACAGAACATAAATGCTACAGAGGCAACTTTACCTCACAAAAATATATGGAAAACTCATGAAGGTGTCACCCTCTTAAGTGGACCTGGGGCCTCATGGGGCTCAGAACGCAAAGGTCTCTGATGTCAGTTTATGAATCACATGGAGCAAGTTCAAAGAGTCTAAGAATAGACTTTGAAGGAGCAGGTGAGATGGTTCCTGATGCAGAAGAGCTCGTGCTGAACTTAATTGCCTGAGTTCATTCCTGAGACTCATATGGAGGATGGAGAGAACCTACTCCTATAAGCTATGCTCTGATCTCCACATGTGCATTGTAGAATATCCATGCACATGTCTGAACGTGTGCGTGCATGTGCACATGTACATACACAAAAATAGATAAAAATAACTGCTTTTATAAATTAAGCTTCAGAGGATCTAAGAACCTCTAAATTAGAACTAATGCTGCCAAATTTTTAAGTTTTATCAGATTTTTGTTTTAAGTTCTACTACTTTTGTAGCCAAGGCAGGTCTTGAATTTTAATCTCCCTGACTCAGTCTCCCAAGTGCTGAGATTACAAACATGAACCCCATGCCCAGCTCCACTCAGATCAATGGAAAGTTATTGGTAACACACTACATTACAAAACATTCAGATACCATGATATTGTGCACTGTCTACAATTCTGCCTATAAGACCACATGAGAAAAAAAAAACTTTAAAGAAACTTATAGTTTTTCTACAAAATTTAGAAGATATAGTAACCATGGAAAATTGTATTAAAAATAAAATGTTATGGGGATGTAGAAATGGCTCAGAAGTGAAGAGCACTTGTTGCTCTTGCAGAGGACCCTGGTTTAGTCCCAGCACTATATGGTGCTTCAGAGCTGTCAGTCACTCCAATTTACTAGGCTTCTTCTGACCTACTCAGGCACCAAGTACAAATGTGGCACATAAATATTCATACATACACTAATATGCACGAATAAATCTAAAACAATTTTTAAGAAGAAATAAAATGTTATTATTTGAAAGCAATGTAAGGAAGGGGCTGGAGAGAGAGCTCAGTTGTTAAAGCTCTCGCAGAAGACCCAGCACCCATATGGCAGCTAACAAAATTCTCTCCACATCCAGAGAATCTGATGCCCTCTATTGGCCTCCTCAGGCACTGCATGCACAAGGTTCATAGACATACACCAAACAAACACCCATCTACATAAAATAATAAATGTATCCCCCAAAAGGCAGTATAAACCAGCCATGATGCAACGGGGCCAAGGTTCAAGATCACTGTCAGTTACATAGTTCAGACAATATAAGACATCATCTCAAACAAACAAACCAGTTGATAAAGAAGTGATTCAATATTAGAGTACTCTCCATACAACACCTAAGTCTGGGGTAGAGACACATACCTATACTACTAGCACTCAGGAAGGAGAGGCAGGATAAGCAGAAGTTCAAGTGCACTCTGACCTACACAGCAAGTTCAAAGCCAGCCTGAGCAAAGCTAAATTTCAGTGTTAACCTTACTTATTAAACCAAAGCTATGCTACACTGATAAGAAAGATAGTAATGGCCGCCAGGCGGTGGTGGCGTGTGCCTTTAAACCCAGCACTCGGAAGGCAGAGGCAGGCGGATCTCTGTGAGTTCGAGGCCAGCATGGTCTACAGAGCTAGTTCCAGGACAAGCTCCAAAGCTACAGAGAAACGTTGTCTCGAAAAAAACCAAAAAAATAAAAATAAAAAAAAAAATTAAAAAAAGAATGTTAGTAATGGAGAGTGTTTAAGTTTTAAATATTTACTTTCCCTAACCAGAAATATTCTGATAATGATTTTGCCTGATAAACTAAAAACTCCCAAGGCAAGTTACAAGACATGGGGAGAGTAACTAAGGCAAAAGAAGAATGCCATGGAAGACAGTCATCTTCATGCAGTATAATCTGTGTAATACCATTAGCCTGTGTATATAGTTCATGTAGTATAATCTATGTAATACCATTAGCCTGTGTATATAGTTCATGCAGTATAATCTGTGTAATACCATTAGCCTGTGTATATAGTTCATGCAGTATAATCTGTGTAATACCATTAGCCTGTGTATATAGTTCATGCAGTATAATCTATGTAATACCCTTAGCCTGTGTATATAGTTCATGCAGTATAATCTATGTAATACCATTAGCCTGTGTATATAGTTCATTCAGTATAATCTGTGTAATACCATTAGCCTGTGTATATAGTTCATGCAGTATAATCTGTGTAATACCATTAGCCTGTGTATATAGTTCATGCAGTATAATCTGTGTAATACCATTAGCCTGTGTATATAGTTCATGCAGTATAATCTGTGTAATACCATTAGCCTGTGTATATAGTTCATGCAGTATAATCTGTGTAATACCATTAGCCTGTGTATATAGTTCATGCAGTATAATCTGTGTAATACCATTAGCCTGTGTATATAGTTCATGCAGTATAATCTGTGTAATACCATTAGCCTGTGTATATAGTTCATGCAGTATAATCTGTGTAATACCATTAGCCTGTGTATATAGTTCATGCAGTATAATCTGTGTAATACCATTAGCCTGTGTATATAGTTCATGCAGTATAATCTGTGTAATACCATTAGCCTGTATATATAGTTCATCCAGTATAATCTGTGTAATACCATTAGTCTGTGTATATAGTTCATGCAGTATAATCTGTGTAATACCATTAGCCTGTGTATATAGTTCATGCAGTATAATCTGTGTAATACCATTAGTCTGTGTATATAGTTCATGCAGTATAATCTGTGTAATACCATTAGCCTGTGTATATAGTTCAATTAACAACTTTAAAAAAAATCAAATGCTAAGACAGTATTTAGAATTCACCGGGCTGGAGAGATGGCTCAGCAGTTAAGAGCACTCCCTGTTCTTCCAAAGGTCCTGAGTTCAATTCCCAGCAACCACATGCTGGCTCACAGCCATCTGTAGTGAGATCTGGTGCCCTCTTCTGGTCTGCAGGCATACATGCAGGCAGAATACTGTATATATAATAAATAAATCTTGAAAAAAAATAGAATTCACCATCTTTGTTCCCCTTGCACATTGACAAAATAAGAAACTATCTGTGCAATTAAAATTAAAAAGAAATATGGCATTATTTAAACCAAATACCCCATTTTAAATAGCTAGAAATTATAGCACTAGGAAAGTATTTTTATTTTAAAATTTATTTATTGTATGTGTATGAGTATTTCCCTGAATAATCCATGTGTAACACATGCTGAATGATGAACACATGAGTTCCAAGAAGCAGAGGGGACAAGCAGACAGGGGACCTCAGATCCCCTGGAACCAGAGACAGCTGTGAGCCTCCATGTTGGTGTTGTGAATCAAACCCGAGTCCTCTGTAAAAACAGTCATTACTCCTAACCATTGAGTCATCTCTCTAGTACCCTCAACAAGGTACTTTAAATGGAAATGGTAATTTTTGACTTCCTACAGAAACTGTTATAACATGAGATCAATAAATCAATCAACAGTTAAGTTATGCATGCAGACAACAATACAGAAAGATTTTTGGAAGATATCTATACATCTAATTGGGCCTTAACGATTAAGGTATGAGAATGAAATTACAATAAAAAAAATGAAAATTACGTCTGTCTAGAAAATTTTAGCCTGTATGAAGAGAGGTTTAAGAACACATTGACTGTTGCTCTTGGGGCAGTGTCTGTACGAGATCTCTGCCCTTCAAAAGCAAAAAGATCATTTTTTAAAAAGAGGAATAAATGGCTTGTGAGTCAGGAATGGGTCACACTGCTGATGTGATACTTGGGAACCTGAAGCAAGAGATTGTCCCTTGCTTAGTCAGTGATGATCCTTTGGACGTGGTCTCACTGTGTACAGAGTGGCGTCTACAGGATTTTCCTGCTTCGTCCTCCTCAGAACTGGGACTACAAGCTGTGCCACTATGCCCAACACAAAGCTCTCGTTTCCCCTTTCTTCCTACAGTACACTCCTTCTAGACTTAATTTTCACTATTCTTTTTGCCATTTAGCCTGCCATCCTAGTCCCAAACTGGGGAACTATTCTATATGGAAGACATTAAAATCATTCTGATGATTTTCGTGTTTAAATCTATAACAGTTGTCCCCAGTGGTTCTTTAGATCAGTGGTTCCCAATCTGTGAGTCAAATAAACCTTTCACAGGGGTCACCTTAGACCATCAGAACAGATATTTACATTATGATTCAAAACAGTAGCAAAAATTACAGGTATGAAGTAGCAACAAGAATAATTTTGTGGTTGGGGGTCACCACAACATGATGAACTGTATTCAAGTGTAACTGCTTCAGGTAATAGGTCATCCTTATCTTTCCTCTGGATACTTCAAAACACAGTCACCTCAACCCTTTATAACACACAAACATGACCATTTCATAACTTTCACAAATTTAAAATTAACACTTAAAGTAAGACGTCCTATCCAGGCAGTGGTGGCGCACACCTTTAATCCCAGCACTTGGGAGGCAGAGGCAGGCGAATCTCTGTGAGTTCAATGCCAGCATGGTCTACAAGAGCAAGTTCCAGGACAGGCTCCAAAGCCATAGAGAAACACTGTCTTGAAAATAAAAAAAAATAATAAAATAAAAAAGAATTCCTAAAAATTAAATCTTCTCCAATAAGTCTAAAGCTTGGTATGGTGTAGTGTGTCTTTAATCCCAGCCCTTGGGAGGCAGAGGCAAAAGGATCTGGAGTTCAAGGACAGCCTCAACTACAGAGTGAGTACCAGGCCAGGCCAGCCTGGGCTGTATAAGGCAATATATGAGCATGTGTGCGCGCAGCCTATCTTAGTATGCTTTTAAGAGAATATGAAACAACACTTAATGTTTGGTAAAGCCAATCATTGCAAAATCAGCACTAGGTTTACTGGTATTAACTTGTAAAGAAATGTTTATACTCAGGACTGTTTCAAAGGAGGAAGAAGACAAATCTGTAAAACCCAGAGGAACGGGGTGTGTGCTGTGAAATTGTGTCTCCTAGAAATATCAGAAGCTACATTCAATGAAGTCTCACCAACATGGCTACTAAACATGACCTAAACAAGGACAACAGCAACAGACATGCTAATGTAGATAGGGGAAAGTTCACCTAAAAACTACAGGCAACTAAGGAACGTTGACAGCAGGAGAAAAAACACACCAAATGGTTATCCAATATCATATGGTCAGCCCTAAATACATATACATACAAGTAACATTATGCAGACTGAGCAGGCTATATCTATGTATTTAGAAATACACATACACACACACATACATACACACATGCACACACAAATATAACAAGGAAAGAAACAAGGTCATAAATTGGAAAGAGAACAGTGGACGGGCATACATGGAAGGGTTTAGAGGGAGGAAAGGAAAAATATAATCTTAAAAAAGAAATGTTTACAGTCAAAACTAACAAAAGCTGGACATGACTAAGCAAGCATATAATCATAGCACTTAAAAGGCAGAAGCAATAGGATTACAAAGTCAAGGCAAGCTCAGGGTAAAGGAAGAGTCTGTCTTTAAAAACTAATTACAGTTTTTTTAAAGTGCAAATTAAGTAAAAGAGTATGGATTAATTTATTGCTTGCTTATTCATTTTTGTGTTGCTAGGGATGGATGGACCTTACACAGTTCTGCCACTAAGCTATAATCCTAGCCCTCTAGTTATCTATGCTTTAAAAAAAATTAAATTTTATTTAATGTTCGTTTTTGTCTGCTCTCAATAACAAATTATACTTGTCCTATGGCTTGAGCCATAACAGTTTCTCACTTCTTACTTTTGATGAAGTTGAGAAGCCTGCGGAGCACAAACTATGTTCTAACTCTTGACCTGGGATCAATGTGTTCTCACGCTCCCTCTGGAATCATGGGGGAGGAGTACACAGGCAGTGACTCTCGCCACTTTTCACCCACTATCCACACGACAAACACTCTTGATGCTGACCTGACACCTGGATGGAGGAGTGTGTCTCAGCTCTTTCTACATTACCTTCTTGACAAGTCACCACACAGCTCACACTTGAGGGGTACAAGCCACGCCCCTCTTTAAGAGAAGCATCCACACAGGCTAATGCACATTCTACATTGGAGCTGTGGGGATTCACTTTCGCTTCTGTTAAGATCTTTTTCTCTCTCTCTTGAGATATATTTTAGAAGTATTTTTTTAATGATTTATTTATTTTTATTTTATGGGCACTGGAGTTTTGCCTGCATGTGTTGTCTGTGTGAGATGTTGAATCCCCTGGAACTGGAAATACAGACAGTTGTGAGCTGCCATGTGGGGACTGTGAATTGAACCAGGTCCTCTGAGAAGCCACCTCTCCTGACCCCCTCTTCAGAGAGCTCAATTAGAAAGTTATCAACCCCTTCAGAAAAGTAAACAAAACATCACATGACCTTGAGAAGATAAACTATCTTTGGGCCCAGTCAGCAGGGTAAGCTCAGAGATAGTTGACAAAGGGGGTCCCTGGTCCTCATCTCTGTACACTGAGACCAGGTCAGAGCAGTCTGTCCTTTTCTTTCTATGGAATGGGTAATTTAGGAACACACTATAGAACCTGGAAGGAAGGTTGCAGGCTCTTCTTTGCAGCACTTCCAGCTAGGTTCAATGAGAGCCTGTGGGGGCCAAGCAGTTACATTGTTCCTAGCTTAGTAAGTGTCAAGCAGTATCTTTAGGAAGTCAATTAATTGCTCCTTGGATTCCCTAAGATTTGGTGACACACTCTTCTTTGTTTCTCAACTCGTTCTTTTACAACAGGTTAAGGACATGGATATTTTATAGATAAGACCTTATGACCAGTTAAGCAGGCATCTGCAAAGAGTGCCAACGAAGCATTAAGTTCCAGAACAACTAATAGTGGTGCCTAGCATAATCCCTGGCACACGGCAGTGCTCAGACATTTGCTGAATGATGAACACATGAGTTCCAAGAAGCAGAGGGGACAAGCAGCTGTCTACACTGGTATGTAGTGCTCAGATGGCACTAGGTCAATTTCTAGGGCTTGCCATGCTATTTGTAATGTCTTTCTTCAGCTAAAGAAGGAACTTTCCTCAAATAAACCCAGCAGGTAAATGATGGAAGCCTTGTATATTTAGTATCATTGAATTTTAAAACGACATTAGAACAGCATTATACTGAGTGTTCAAAAAAGTTTGCTTAGCTAATTTAAGAATCCCTGAATAAAAGGTAAAGAGGTAGTACAGAACAAGACAAGTTCATCCATCCAGACAGAAGCCTTTGGAGCCGTGTCAACTGTAGACGGAAGAGTCTCTGCACATGGAAACCACAGAGATCAAAGTTGTGCTGAAAGAATGAAAAAACACATCCAGGCAGGGTACTAGGAACACTGGATCTCTGGTGGATTGCTAAGCCCTGGGAGGAGGAATTCTCTTTTCAGTGTCACAGCCCAGCACAGGAACATGTTACAGTGTTCACTGCTGCTGAACAGCAAAGTGGGATCATTTAGGACCCTGAAAATTGAATTATTTTAAAGTCTGATGTGTATCATCTCTAATGTGAATAATTAAGTTAGGAAAAGGAGGATTTTCTAAAATTTGTAAATATCTATAGCATTCCTTTAAAATATTTTAAAATAGTACCCCCTAACCCATCCCCAGCAATTTAACACTGAAGACAAAGGAATGTCAAGAACAACTCCCCTGTCTGGGTGCTGTGAAAACAGGCAGTTCTACCTGACTGAGCTCAGAGAACACATCTGGATTAAGAAAAAGATGAACTTGGTTTCTCCTGTCCATTTTTTTTTTTAGGTTTTTGAGATTTAAATTTTATCTTCATGGATTTGCTGGGTTTGATATTTTAATATTGCTCATCTTTGGTTAAAAACAAATGTCTATTTGAAATTTACTCTGAATGTACGATTAAAATTGAGAACAAAAGTATTTCTTGTCTTTAAGACAGTACAGACACCACAAAGTTATGCCAAATTCATGACCATTTTAGTCTGTGGCTGGTTATAACTAAACACTATTTAGAAAACTGGAGTCATAGCTTATCAGGAGAGAAAGAACCAACATCAGACTTAGATATAAAATAGTTTAATTCACACTGAAAATCATCCTTGGACCTGTACGTGTATTGTTCGAAGTATACAATTACTCAAAGGTACTCCTGCCATGTTCTCACTAAGTGAGCAAAGCAGACACTGCACCAAGGTTTGAAGCACTTCAAAGGATCTTACCTCACAGTATCGAGATTCCACTTACACTCATGCTCCAGGCAAGTACTATTTCTTGTGTTTTTAAAGCACCTATAGAAATAACAGGCCCTAAATATAACTATACAAAATTCCTATAGGGTAACAGCTATGTAATACATTATTGTAAAAAACATTTTTTAACTAACAAAAAGTCAGATTATGAAACATTCTGGCAATCCTCCTAATCTGCCTGAAGACTGCCTTGCTACTAGCCAGGGTAAATGTTGTGTGCCCCTCCCTTTCTCGCTGTGGTGCTTCTAAGTATAGTGACAACCACATGAGGTTTTCCTAGTCTCAGCACAAGCTCGGGGAGAATCTGGGAAATGTAAGTGGAAACATGAGACACTGCTTTATTTGGCAGCTCTTTAAAAAAAAAAAAAAGAAGGACAAATGACAAAGCAGTGTTTGGATCACAGGAAGAACAATCAACAGGCAGAAAACAAGATAGAAGTTTCCTCAGTCCCCAGATCGACAATCGACAGCTGAGAGACTATTTTTTGCTATGGTTGACTAAATATGGTCAGGGAAGAGAGAGGCACTAGAGAGCCGCTTGCCTGGGAGTGCATGTTTCAAATGCTTAGCTGCCTATAAAGCTCTAACAGCCTAGGCTGTGGTTATAAGCTGACCTCTGTGGTGACTATGTGAAGTCCTGACCTCGATTGCAGATTGACCTTTGGATATGACAAGACAGCTTTACTCCAGATCTACCATTAACCCTGGAAATTCAAACTCCCATTCCCCCAAAAGAATCTCAAAGCAAGAAAGATGCAGGATATTTCCTGAGACGTCAGAAGAACCCAATGTACTCTGGTGGCCACAGGAAACAGGGTGAATAGCTACTTGGGAAAGCAAGGTGTGCTGGGGGTTTTGTTTGCAGCTTTGTTTTTTGTTGTTGTTGTTGCTGCTGCTGCTGTTGTTGTTTTTAATCAATCTTTAACTTCCTCTGCAATTCCCCCTCTTGTGAACCATTTCATCTAACTTAAAAAAAAAAACTAGGTACATTTTCTTGGCCATTGTAGCAACTTTCCCCCATTACTTCACTTTCTCTACCTATCTATGCAATAATTGATATATTACAATCCAAATCGTATGACCAACGTTGATTGAATTCTAGTGTGTGTGTATGTGTATGCATGCCCAAATAAATGTGTCTATGTGTGTGTTGAGGAAAGGCAGGAGAGGAAAGTAGATTATCTGATTTTTTATTTATTTAACTTGTCTTTTAAATTTATCTTAAAAAGTAAGGTTCTGTGCTCACTTATACACCTCCTTACTTCACCCAGCTCATAAAAGCAGTGCTGAATTAGCAGATAATGTGAGGGAACAACCAAGGGATCGGCGGTGACTACGGCATGACTCTCTAGTCATTACCTCTCTTCCTCCTACACATGCTGCAGGACACTAAGCTCACAGGTAACCACGCACAAAGGCTGACTTGTAAGGATGCTTATCTAATAATGACTGATATATATCTTCATTGTTAATCTATATCTGGACATAGGCTAATTTCAAAGCTCAATTTGACAATTTAGTTTTTAAAAAGCCATTGTTCAAATAGTATGAGAGATAACTTCAAAAATATACAATCCACCACTGACATGACCTTACTAAAGATTTAAGTCTTTAATGTTTTAGATGAACAATTGTTTCAATTGTTCTCACTTTTCCAGTAAATAGGTATCAATGCCTCCAGAGTATGATAGCTTTAAAAAGCTCATCAAGAATTGTTAATCAGAAACCTAGCAGGTTTACTATTCAGGCCACAGAATCGTGTATGAAGGTGCACAGCAATTCTCAGCTGCACTGCTGGCTGCTGCTCATGCCAGCGCAGCTGCACTAGCATTCTTCACAAGCCGCAGAAATTCTACTCCCTAATGGCTCCCAGGACTCCCTTTTCTATATTTTTCACAAACCTCAAATTTTCTCGAGGTCTCCTTTTGAACTAACTCAGTGATTAAAGGTCACTTACAATTTTCTTTTCTTGTGCTAAATATTCAAGGTAAAACCCAGAGTCTCACAGCCTAAAGTGCTTCTGTTTTTTGATGGAGATTTTAAAAAAGTTAAATTGTTTTAGTAATTTTTCTTTATATTAAAAGCCATTTTTAAAAAGCAATCTCACACAAGTCAAATACTGACATATCCATTTGAATTTTCATTCAATGCAAACAGAAGCACAAAATTCAGGCAAGGAACTAATAACAAAAGAACAACAAATAACTTGCCAAATGATAGTGAGTTTTTAATCTCTTACCTGGAAAATAAATTACCATTTATGAACATACACTCACACAATAAAATGACCCAACTTTCAAACCCTGCGTCAACTGTAAAATCAATTCTAGTGTACTCTGTTCTTTCCAATAAGTTTTAAGTAAAATTATCTGATTTATAAAAAAAATTTCAAAACTAATTATCATCTGTTTATAGGATCTTGAAGTAAATTATAGAGAAGAAAAGGGACCTGTGACGGGGAGAACAACTCCACTGACTTTCTGCAGCTCCTGAAAAAGAACCAAGGAGGCACCCAGTGCTTATGTACACCAAGAACAAAGAACACTAAGTGCATAATGGGATCAGGTAAATTTGTTGTAACACTCAGTCTCTGATAAGCTAATCTCTGCACATGATCTCTCACTGTTCCATATCAGTAACCAGAATGTTTCACTATCAAATGGGGGAAATGGGATGCTTCAAGTTTCCACAGCAAACAGCTCAGTAGTGCCTACTCAGAGCACATACTTCTTTATGTACCCATATGAACATACACTGCTATGGAATGTAAAGAAGTATGTATTTTGGGTAGGTAATGGCCACCAAAAGGGAGCAATTCTTTCCAGGAGGATAACCTTCATACAATGAATTAACCTACCGACAAGTAAACGGCCACCAAAGATACTAACATCCCCATTCCAAAAGTACCAGTCATTTGCAAGTGCAAATTAATTTACTTAAAGGAAAAATTCCATAGAAATTGATTTTAATTTTTGCTTTAATTCTACATTCTAGATTGTTTGATTACTCATGTGATTAAAATTTGACTACTACAGAATAGCACTGATAGCACAAAACAGTGAGACACAGATCAACCATTTTCTGTCCTCACGATTTGAACTTTAAGTACATCACATTACTCAAATTGGGACCAACAGATCTAATAAGAAAAATAAGGCAACAAAAATCACATCAAATTTGTGATTTATTCCCATTTTAATAGCTATTCTTCACCTGTGGTAAAATGTACCACCTATTAAAGCCTGAGGATTTTCTAAGGCAAATTTTTCAGTTTTACATCTTCTTTTCTGACACTATAAAAAAAAAAACAACGTAATTTTATACTGTACAAATGAACTCTTTGGCCCTTGCCTCTAGTTTATCAGTTCTTAACTCAATCTCCAATTTAAATGCCATTACTACGTAAAGCATGAGAGAAGGATAAAAATGGCAAAATGCTAAGTAAAAAGGATGTATTGGTAACAAACTGTCAAATATTTTAAAGTCTGTATTATCCTTGCTTACATCAAAGGGTATTATTCTGCCCATAATGAATTATGAACAACAGTATTTTAGTTATTCCACGGGTATGAAAAATTATAGTAATTCTTTAAAAAAAATATTTCAGCAACTAGGAATTTGTCACAATTCTTAGAAAATGCTGGCTATTCATTTATAAAGTAAAATTGAAAACTGATTCTGTTGCTTCTAAGTTTAGCTAACATATCTAGGAGGGTTTTCAATCACTCTGAAATGTCACATCCAGCACTTAGATCAGGTATTCCTTTTGAACAGAGTACATGTTAGACTCTGGGCATCTGCTGACACTGCTGTAACCCAAACATTTCAACTGTCTCCCTGGCAGAGATGACAGATGCTGACATTATCAAACGCTGTACTATTTTTTCCCATGGCCTCTCCTTGCCCTGATATGGCCTGTACATGAAACTGAACTATCCAAAAGAACACTTGAACAACTGGATCTGCTGAATGGCTGCCATGTAACTACTAAAAATAGAAGCAGGCAAGTGCTATCTTCAGCACTTAAGTTCAGGCAACTGCATATCTGTTTCACTATTAGGAAATATAATGGAAAGAATTAAAATTACATTAATTTCAGAAGCAGAATACAATATACAACTATTTGCATATTGTCTGAGCCTGTGTCACCCTTCTCCCAGGTTAGTTTAAGATAATAAATTAATGTGGTTCTTCACTCAGCACTCTTATTTTACAAACTTTTATCAGACTTTTATCTTATGAGTATGTTTCAGAAGTCATTCTCCTCAGACAGGAAATCTACAGAAGAGACACATTATAAAATGTACCTAAGTGCTGCTTTTAAAAGTATCATGTAAATTTTAATACTCAAAATTCACGGGTTATAGCTAACTACCACATGTCAATGTGTCACTGATCTTATAATAAGAACTAAGCAATCTATACTCGAAATAACACAGAATTTAGTTAAGAAAACAGATCTTTAAAGAGTTTAAATTACAACCCCAAAGTTAGTATGTCAACATAAGCAAAAACAAAGCATGGCACTGAAGACATGTGTGACCTATCTATAAACTAAAGGACAAAGGTATTTTCTTAAGGTCACTCATATCCCTCCACTCCTGTCAGCAACCTACTTAGTCCTCAACTATCACACTAAAATAACAGTGTAGAACTATGCAGTTAGCATGACTCTTCCTCAACTTCTAGTTTAATTACTTAAAACTGAGCTTGCAGGCTGGATGTGATGGCACACAACTTTAACCCCAGTACTCAGGAGGCAGAAGCAGGTAGATCTTTATTTGAGACCAGCCTGGTCTACATAATGCATTTCAGGACAGCCAGGGCTGCACAGAGACACTCTTTGTATAAAATTTTAAAAAAAGGAAGGAAGTAAGGAAAGAAAGAAAAGAAAAAAGGAGGAAAGAAAAGAGAAAGGAAAAATGAGCCTGCTGAGAGAGACTGGAAACATCACTTTGAAATATATTATGATGCTTGTTTTTTATAAGTGTTCCTGATTTTGAAAGAGAATATTATGTGCATTTAAGAATTAAGTAAAGATTCACATTAATGTGCTAAAGGGAGAAAACTTCTAAGGCGCAAAAGTAGCAAGCAGTAGGACATGCATGCACCTACAAGTAGGACTTTCACTTTTAGCGACTGGCATACCAGTATGGGAATTTCTAACAACTGTCATCTGTGTTTCTACAAAAGAGCATGGAACCGGTTTGGATCCTAAAGTAGCAGCAGCAATGCTTTGCTAAAGCTGGTAAAATGGAACCAAATCGCCTCTTCAATGGATTTGGTCCCCTTCAACCAGCTGTAGCTATGCATTGATCACCACAGCACAGCTAGCATTTCATGAGAATATGGATTACATGGCAAATAGTTTTGCTTATTGAATCTATTAACTGTAATTAAAATTAAATAACTAGCAACTGTTAATTTTATTTGGGAGAACTACAGTGATTAAAGATGTTTATCAAAAAGCTTTATGGAAAAAATGTGTGATAAAAAAGATTTCAAATAAAGTTATTTAATTTGTGGTCTTTGGTATTAACTTTTCATTTTAATTAATAAATTGTTAAAACCTATAAAAACACTGCACATTTAAAAATCACATTATTAAATTTTCATTCTTCCAAAAACAAGAAAATGCCTACTCTACTTCCTGATGAACTTCCTTGAAAAGTAAAAAAAAATCTGAGAAACTCATCAAAACTCACCTAAAAACATGAGAATATAATAGCATGTTTCACATGGGTATGCATATTTTAATTATTTATATAGTTCTTAAAAAGTATGTGTATTTGTATGTGTCTGTGAGGGGCATGTGCACAAGCGTGAGATGCCCATAGAGGGCAGTGGTATCAGATCCCTTAGAGTTACAGACAGATGTACCGGCCATGGATGCCTGAAACTGAACTCAGGCCCTCTGAAAGGAGTATATGCTCGGAACTGCTGAGCTCTCTCCAGTGCATGCTATGCGTGCATTAAATTACAGAACACTGTCATAAAATTGAGCACTCAGAAACCGAGTCATTATTTTCAAGAGAACTAGCCTTCAATTTTGCTACTATTTACTGTTAGCCTAATGATGGAGAATGTCGTCTCAAGTCGTCAACAGACTTTAATAATAAACATCTAATTCTTCTGACCCTGAACCTGAAGCAAAGGTTTCTAAGATTTAAAACAAAGAAAATGCTGAACATTTCTGCTTATTATTTATGAAGACTTATTCCTCACTAATAAACATGCCCCTGTTCTCCTGCCTGCCTTTCACAAAAACTTTCCTCACAAGTCTCTCAGTGGAGAGAAACTGCAGGAGACAAAAACAGAGACCAATATCCACCCAATTTTCCCAGTGACTACAATGGACCCGCAGATGACTTAATGTTCCTTAATAAACAAATCATTCAGCAACTGAAGAAGGTTGTGCAGCATAGGGAAGTACCTAAGTAACATGCGAATGCATGTTCCTCCAATAAATCTGGTTTTTACTTTTATCAGCACAAATAATTTTATTTATCTTGATTTACAACTGAATTTTTTTTAATTCAATGAAGATAAAATAAGAGGACCAAACTCTGAGGGGAAACATCTCTATAAGCACCCAATACTTGGTTGGAAATGTGGCTATAGGGTATCTTGCACATACACAGTCCTGGGTTCAATCTACAGTACTACAACCACTAAACAAAAACAAAACCACCAAATATCAGAAAACATGACCAGTATTTATAGGGTTAAAATTCTCAAACCTACAGATCAGTTTTGAAATTTACGTCGTGATCTGCACCTTCAAGTACAGATCTCAAAGCAGATCTTTCATAAACATAAGGCACTGAGACATATTTTAAAGGCCAAGATAATAAAAGGTTTCCTTCAGAAAATCACATCCAATAATTATCAGTTCTACCATGTTGCTGATGCACTGCTGAAAATTACTGTTATTAACTAAAAGCAAACCTGGGGAGTAGAATGTACTCAATTGCTACAGACACACATATAAGTGATTATGCAAGTTTCGAAAACTTCCCACATTTTCAATCATAAAAAGTGGAAATAATTACAAGCAAATACTTGTCCCAATACTAGCTTATACAACTAGCTGTTAAAAAAGAAAAAAACTAATGGGAGGGGGAGTACGAACATTCTAAAAAGAAAATTCCTCAAAAAACACCCCAAGAATTATACTAACTAAAGAACTAATCCCTAGTTACAACTAAACTGAAAGAGAAGTCAGCATGCAATCAGTCATACTACATAACTGCAGCCAGTGAAGATAAAAACAGGCTAAACCATTACAATGTGGACAGAAGCCACATTAACAAGAAAGACTAGAAAGCAGTCAATGAAAGGAAAAGTGTTTGCATGTCTGTTAATATTTGAGATTTTATCTAAAAAGAGGGAAAATTTTAGCATTTGGAAATAATGTGCCATACCTGTTTTTCTAAGGTAAGAATAAAGGTCCAAAGTCTAAAGAAAAGTTAACTTTAATAAAATATGAAAAAAATCTTAAATTACCCAACATGCTATTACAACTGATACTTTTAAATAACCATTTACTGCCTTCAAATAAAATCTGTATATGGCAACCAAAAGTGATAACTGCCCAAAAATAAAGAAAAAGGAATAAAGAATTTAGCTAGCTTTTCACCAAAGCCATCTTGTAACATAATATTTATCAGAAGTATGCAGGTATGTGTGCACAGTAAACATGGAGGTCTGAGGACATGCAGAAGTCAGTTCTCCCCTTCCATAGCTGGGTCCTAGGGACTGAACTCATGTCATCAGGCAACAGCACCTTCACCACTGAGCATCTCTCCAGGCCCTTTCCTTCTTTTTCTGGATGCCATCTTATACAGATTAGCTGGCTGAAGGAGTCACTGTTAGAGATTTTCTGAAGAACCCTCAAGAATTACACAAGAATTCAAGAAATATAAGAAAAATATTCCTCTGCCTAAATATGGTTAGATTATTTAGTATACTAATCTCACATCTAAAAAAAAAAGAAGCAATTCAAAGTACTTAAGATAACTGTTTTCTAAAACCTCTAAACTTCTAGTCTATTAAACTTTATAATCAAACATTATAGCCTACATTCTCTCAAAAATATTTTTGGCTATTTAATCTTAAGTGCTTGCTCCATCTGAATACCTACTTTTATCTTATAAAAGTCATTCTATAACTAATCATATATTATCTTTTAAAATCTTGTAGTTCCTTTTCTGTTAAGACTAATTTGAGTGTGTGCTACCATACATGTGGACATATGCATTAATATGAACATCCATAGTCTCAAGGGAAATACACAGTTAGCAGGACACATATATGAGTAATACAAGCAAACGGAAAAGAATTCTGGTGGAGAGGAAGCAGTTGCAGGGGAAAGAAGAGGAAGGTGATTAAGATAACATCCTCATGAAAGAAAAACGTTTGAGAGTCTGGGAGAAGAGAACAGACAACTGCTTTAGGAAGGAAAATGGTGTAATAATGTACTAAAGGGCAAGGCAGGCAGAAAGATTTCAATTAATAGAAGATAAATTCAGAAAGAAGGATTATGGAGACTCAGCCTGGCATAGTCGTATACACTTGCCTGTAACCTAGCACTCAGGAGACTTGAGATAGAAAGATGGCAATTCAAGCTCCACTTAAGCTATAAAATGAAGCTATCTTGAAAAAGAAAAAAAAAAACGGTTTGAATGCCAAGACAAGGCTTATAATTCCCACATACTTCATCTATAAAATGAGGCTATAAATACCCTGTTCAAAGGCTATAGCTTGATGGCATAGTGTTCATCTCAAAGCTGCATGGTCCCGAGTTCAATCACCAGCAGTACAAACAAAGAAAATCAATTCATTTTAAAATTTGAGCTTTTAAAAGAATTAAGTGAGATGATGCATCTAATGTACTTAAGTTTATCATGAGATATCATCACTGCCATCATCTAGTTGGAGGACAGAGACATAGCAACTACTCTGTCTCCACAATGCAAATGTATGAAGAGTCCAAATCTTTGTAATCTGAAAAAAGTCCAATGTGTGATGGACAATACAGTCCTTTAACTCCCCCATCCCAACAGCAGTCATAATATAAACCCTTTTGACTTCTGTGACTGCCCTGAAGTGGGCACCCTAAGAAGCTGTAGCAAACACATTAAGGAATTCTAAAGAATATGAAGTTACAGGTAGATAAAACAAAGTGAATATTTTTCTTAGTCAAAATATACAGGGTTTTACTCAACTATAAAGAAACTGAGGTTAATTTAAAACTGTTCCAAAGAGTGAGTTGATGCAAACCTCATCCTCCAGCCAAGCTAAGTGCTGGCATCTGAGGGTTCTGCTAACCCTTTATGAATATTAATTAGGACTCTCCAAAGGCAGCCGCTCTCATATTTTAACCAGCAAATCCTTTTCACCTACTACTAAAACATGATTAGAGTTCCTAGAAGTTACACATCTAAATAACTCAGCATTAACATCTTAAAATGCATTGAATTAAACTCTTTAAACATTAGCCAGTATCCTGATATTTTATATCTACACTCAATAGACATCTAACCATTGCATAATACTAATATTAGAGTAACATGTACCTGATGAATAAGGGTATGTTTTCTACAAAACTTTATCATTTGAGATGTTGAAATTAGCTGAAACTGTCCTCATTACACCAGGAAAACACGACTGGAACAACAGGAAAGCATTTTTAAACAGCACCTAAAGCAGTAAAAGAGGACATTTTACCTGGGATTTCCTCTCAGTGCAGCATGATGCAGGGCATTGAACCCATTGTTGTTTGTGATGGTCACATCTGCTCCAGCTTCCAAAAGAACTGCCAGGATGTCATCCCGCTTCTTACTTATGGCATCATGGAGAGGGGTGTCACCTTCAGAATCCTTATTTTATTTTTTTAAGTTTAAAGAGATTTCCATTAGTTCCCCTCCCATTGATCACCACATCAACAGGAAGACTCTCATTGAACTTCTAGACAAAGAAGCAGGCTCTCTAACAAGCAAACAAGTGTCAGTCAGCAACCATGCTTAGAGCTCCTGTTGGTTTGCTGTTAAGATGGAGATGGTGGTGGTAGTGGTGGTTGTTTTTGAGACAAAGACTCCCACACTATAGCCCAAGCTGACCTTAAACTTGCTCTATATAGTTGAGACTGGCTTTGAACTTCTACCTCTACTTTCTGAGTGCTGGGATTACAGGCATGTGCTAATATCCACAACTTCACATTATATTAAATATACTGCAGGCAAAATTGGCAGGGCTGAAGATATGCTTCAAGTTGAGAGAACATTTGCCTACCATGCACAAAGCCCTAGGCTCTTTCTCCAGCATGACACGAAGCGGCCAGGACAATACACACCTGTAATCCTGGCACCTGGGAGGTAAAGGCACAAAGAGCAAAATTTTGTGTACAATGTGAGTTCAAAACCAGCCTGGGCTACAAAGAGACGAACAACATACAGCAGCAGTCTTAGAAAGCAGAACAATGAGTTTAAAGTCAGTGGTTTTCAGTCTTAACCACGCAAGTATCAATAATTTTTCAGTTTTCTATATATTAATATAATATGCAGAATTGGTGAGAATCAACAAACCAAAATCTTTTCAAAGAACAGCAAAATGACTATGGAGTTCAAAGCAGAAACAAATCTAATAAATACCCATAATTTCTAAATCTGCTTTTTAGAAACTTGTATCTCTGTGTATGGGGTATGGTATGTATGGCACAAGCGGAAATGCAGGTGTGTGCACCCATGCACACATCCACGGAGTCCAGAGAAGGACACCAGGCATCTCCCTCCACTCTCCTACTCAATTCTTTTAAGGCAGGGTCCCTGAATAACTTGCAAATTTACTGTTTCAGCTAGATTGGTCAGCCAGTGAGTTTTGGGAAACACTTGTCTCCATCATCCCAATGCTGGGGTTTCAGGCATATGTAGCCACGACCAGCTTTTGGTGGGGGTGCTAACTATCTGAACTCATATCCTCTTGCTCATGTAAGTGCTCTCCCTCACTGAGCCATCTCTCCAGGCCCTCAATCCGACTGTTTTGGACGTATTTAGCATTAATCAATTTACTTAGCAATAAATTCTAATTCCATATTAACTGTCTACATAAATGAACTATTTAGAGCGTATACAATCTGTAGTTTTACAAAGTCTGCACAGCCTACTCTCTACCATATACCATAGCTTTCCATCTGTTTTTATAAATTCAATCCTACTGGAACATATAGCCACACCCATGCACTTATGTATTAGCTATGATTATCTCATTCTATAATGGCAGAGATGTATGGCCTTGAAACAAAACACGTAAAAACCTGCAGTACCATTTGGACTTTTATAGAAAATGCTTTCCAATCACAGGCACCCACCCACATAAGGTATTCCTAATCCAAATTCCATCCAACCACCTACCTTCTATTTGGTGGCACTAAAAATGTGTAGCCTCTCACTTGAGGAGAACTCTTAACATGCTCGAATACCCTTCCACAGGTCCCTGGTCTGTCCTGCTTTCTGGTCCCCACAACAGCTATTCCAAAGCACAAGTCTCAATTATGCTCTGTCTTCCCCAATCCCAATTCACATTCCCTACATGTGACTTTGCCTCCCATTGCAGACAGAAAGTTGAGTGGATCTAATTCCTTCTCCTTCAACAGATCACCCCCAGTTCTCCCTCCATCCACCAGTCTGGCACATACTTATAAAACCACATCCTAGCCATAGTCTCTTCAGAAAAATTACTTCCTAAAAACAAACTGCTGAGCAGCACCTGCGACTCTCTTCAAAAGCCACTGCTCGACTACTCTTCAGCCACATCCTAAGATCTAGGAAGTCTCTATGCTGAGAATCATCTACACCATGATTCCTCCTGTTGTGTTCTAATTATTATTGAGTTTTCAATTTAAAGAAAGTAGTTTGACATATGAACTTGCCCATACCAAGTTCAACAGAGCTGGCATATATACACTGCCCATGCATGTTTCAGCATTGCCAGGGCATAAATTTCATTTTCATTTTTCAATTTCAGTTCAACATATTCAAACAATAAGTGTTTAAAGTCTATTTTGTTAAAGATGATAGATGTAAAGAAAAGCTAGGAAGGAACCTAAACACTAATATATTATGATTATATACTATTTCCTTTGCTATGAAGTTATACATTCATTCCAAATTTTAACTTTCTGTGTCTACAAAAGACAGTGTTTAATAACCATAATGAGCACATCTTGCACAAACTGTATTTCTCTGACATATGTGTCTTACGTTCATCTAGTTGCTAAATGAGCTTAGAAAAGAAAATCATTTCTTAGGAAAAATTTTTGCTTCAAAAATTAGGCCACTTTCCTTCCTACTATAAATCAAAACAATATTATTTTCCAAAACAGACCTAAACGAAGAACCTAGAACAAATTAAGCTACAATTAAAATATTTAAATAGTTATGAAGTAAGTTATTTTATATCACCCTCTATCTTGGATATTCTTCACAGTAACAAATTTACCACAGAACTTTCTACATCCTTTAACATTTCATCAATGCCTGCTCTGCATATTCCTTTCAAATCTTACCTGGAGACTGGGATGACAGCCAAAGTCCAAGAGCGTCTTCACAACCTGAAGATGACCTTTATTGACCGCGATATGCAGAGGAGTCTGCCTACGCTTATTACGAGCATTCAGGTCGGCGCTGCCTCGGTGCAGGACTTCGATAACAGCACCCTCATCTCCAAAAGCTGCATGGTGAACAGCTCGATCTCCATCCTTATCCTGAACATCAGCATGAGGGTTCAGTCAGTACAGTTAAGAAAGAAAAGCTGAAGCTTTAAAATGTCACGAACCAGAACAACTTCAGAAAAATTGTGAAAAAATATAAATAAAACCAGTGAGACCAATAAAATAGCTCTAAATTGACATGAACAATCACAAATGATAAAACCAGATCAATAACATTACAACATATTTAAACTGGGCCAATACTTTTTATTAAAACTCTAATGTTAGGAAATCGAATTTAGGGTCTCATATGCAGGTAAGGAACATGCACTACAGCCTGTGTACACCTAGCTCATAATAACCAACCTTTCAGACAAGAGCTCACCAAGTAGCCTAAGCTACACTTGAGCTTCATGTCTCAGTTTCCCAGGTCCTGGTACTTTCAGCGTGTATAACTAAACCAGACTGAAAACTTTGAAGTCACATAAAAACTACACCAGTATCAGCTGAGTGCTAACAAAAAGTATGCACAACAATGTGGTCTTAATTACCTAAGCAGAGATTTGACATTACATTAGAGTAACAATGTGGTCTTAATTACCTACATAGAAATTTCACTTATTAGTCAGAGTTACATCTAAGTGCTGAACATACCCACTTCTGTATATTTGAAAACAGAAATATATTTCTAAATAATGCATAAAAATATAAAAACTGGGGCTTGAGAGATTGCTCAGAGGTTAAGAGCACTGGCCGCTCTTCCAGAAGTCCTGAGTTCAATCCCCAGCAACTACATGGTGGCTCACAACCATCTATGATGAAATCTGGTGTCCTCTTCTGGTGTGCAGGCATATATGCAGGCAGAATGCTGTATATATAATAAATAAATAAATCTTTAAATATATATATATATATATATATATATATACTGAAGACTGAACCAGTAAATTCCACAGTTCCAAATTCTTAAAACTCTTCCATAAGAATTAAACTGTGCTTGTCACACTGTATAACAGTCATATTTCTAAAGAGATGAGATGAACTTTTTTATATAAAGAAACTATTTCATAAATGGATAAATGGTTGTACTGTACCATAAATATATATTATGTATCACATATATTTACATATAACTAGTTTCATTACCTTTGCATAGAGAAGAGTACTATAAATGTTACTGTATTCATGAGAATACTACACTCCAAAATGTCAACACACTATGTAAGCCTATTCAAGTATTACTCCAAAACAATGACTCTAAATCTGCATGTTAGTACCTAGCAGTGGGCATCCAGTATCTCTTAAACTACCTTTCAATGATCACACAGGTAAATACTGTTGTAATTAAATATCTCTAGAACAACTGAATAAGTACAAAGCAGGCATTGAATTCAAGATAGATTTTTGTTGTTGGTTTTTTTTTTTTTTGTTTCAAAGTATTTGCCTGCTATTTTTCAAACCGCTATCAAGGGTGATATTTATATAGGAATCTGGTTCAATAGCACTTCTTGAAAAGGTAGAAAATTTCTACCTTGTGAATATTTCCAGCTGAATCAAATTAGGAGCTTCTGTTACCAGAGTGAAGGACTAGCAAGCACTGTAATCAAATGTCCCAGAAAAACAAGCATGTACATGTACATGTGCACATCCTGACACAGACAGACAGAAATGGACGGATAACTAATTTTCCTCATCTCAAATTTAAATAGGTTTTTCCTATTATAATTTTTAAAATTCTGTGTGTGGGGGAGATAGAAAGACAAAGAGACACAAAGAGACAGAAAGAGAGTATGAGTGTTAGTTTGTGGATATGTGCTCATAAATACAGGTACCCTTAAATGCCAGAGCATTTTCAAACCCTGGATCTAGAATTACAGACATGTGAGGCACTCAACGTGGGTGCTGGAAACTGAACTCAGGTTCTGTACAAGAGGTGTATATGCTCTTAACCAGACCCATCCCTCCAATCCCACTATTATGATTTTTACCTTTACATTTAGAAAGGGAACAATCCACTAATACCAACTAAATAAAATAGGGATCATTTATGAAGATGAATTTATTATACTTATGGTTGTTAGAAAACTATTAAGTGAAGCCAGACATAGTGTTACACACCTATAATCCTAGCACTAAGGAGGCTAAGGCAGGAGGATTACAATTTCAAGGCCAGCATGGAGTATATAGTGAGCTCCAGGATAGCCTTGGGTTAAACAGTGAGTGAGACTCTGTCTAAGATAGACAAGAAAGAAAGCAGGCAGACAGGGAGGGAGGGAGGAGAGAGAATAAGAAAGAGAAAGAAAGAAAAGAGGAAACACACACACACACAAAAAAAAAAACCAACAAAAACACCACAAATCGGAGCATGTTATGCAGGCCCTATCAACAGTTTATGTAAAAACAAACACTTAAAGTTTTAAACGCTGGTATATGAATGACACTATAAAGAAAAAAATTTTAAAAAATTAAAGATTATAGAACACACATACATACAATAGGACACTACAATTACACTTGTTTCTTTGTTTCTCTTCTAAATTGTCTTCTTCTGAATTATTCTTCTGAATAAGCTTGCAGCATGGCTGGTCCCTATGCTATCCACATAAGGTTCTATGGAGACTCTGTGAAGGGTCCTTAAACTAACCCTAACACCACACCCTTTCTCTCCGGTCCTCTCTCCTTTCAACGTATAAACTCTGTTCCTATTGCACCTGCCCTATCTTGCCTAAGAAAACCACAGCCCATATAGTCAGCAAAAACTGCCCCACAGACCTGCATATATCTGCTTCCTCTCTGTGTCCATCAGAATCCACAGGTATTATTCTTGAAATGATTTACCAATCTATTTTCTCTCCTCCAACCAACTGGGGCCTGACTCATCACCACAGCTCACCTTGTCTCCATTTCATTCTTATACCAGACACAGAGGTTTCTGTACAGCAATGTTGCTGTCTCTCTGCGACACAGACTGATTCCTGCTGCCCTTCTACTTGATTTGTCTTCATCTCAAGGTGGCTGAAGAAGACACTGTTTTTAATCTACTCAGTACTTGTGATTGCTACAATTTGGAAATTACCTGTTAGTATAAAAGTTCTTGTGCTGGAAGCATGGTCCCCACGTTAGGAGTAAGTAGTAAGAGTATTAAGAGGTGGTGAATCTTCAAGACAGGGACCTAAAGGGCCCTGAAAAGATGAGTACAGGTCTCATAGCAGCAGGTTAGCTTCAGAGTCTCGCTCCTGCAGGCCATTTTGATTCTCTCTAAATACAATACTTCTCCATCATTGAACAAATGTCCTTGTAGTATGATTGAGCATCTTTTGGGTATATACCCATTGCTGGGTCCTGAGGTAGCCAGAACCTGGAAACAGCCTAGATGTCCCTCAACGGGGGAATGGATGGAGGTGTGGCACATTTACACATTGGAATACTAGTCAGCAGTAAAAGAAAAACAATGACATCTTGAAATTTGTATGCAAATGAATGGAACTAGAGAAAAACATCCTGAGTGAGGGAACAGAGACCCAGAAAGATGAACATGATATGTACTCATTCATAAGTAGATATTAGCTGTAAAGCAAAGAATATTGAGCCTAGACAATCTGGGTAACAAGGTGAACCCTAAGAAAAACATACATAGATCCACCTGGAAAGGGGAAATAGACGGGATCGCCTGACAAGATTGGCAGCATGGCGGTGGAAAAAGTAGGAAGGGCAGAAGGGAAAGATGAGGGGAGAAGGGGAGAAGGGGAGAGGGAAGGAGAGCTTGAGGGAACGGGACAGTCAAGAAGGAGGAAGGACAGAGATGAGAGCAAGGAAAGCAATATTTTGATTGAGGGAGCCATTATGGGGTTAGCAATGAACCTGGCACTAGAGAAATTCCCAGGAATCTACAAAGATGACTCCAGCTAAGACCCTAAGCAATAGAGGAGAGGGTGTCCAAATATCTTAAATATCACCATAGAACCTTCATCCAGCAACTGAGGGAAACAGAAGCAGAGACCTGCATCGGAGCACTGGACTGATGAAGAGTGGGAGGAATGAGAATATGAGCAAAGAGGTCAAGACCATGATGGGGTCACTCACAAAAACAGTCTACCTGAGCTAATGGGAATTCACCAACTTCAGTCAGACAGGGAAGGAAACAACATAGATCCAAACTAGTCCCTCTGAATGTGAGTTGTACGGCTGGGACCGACTGTGGGTCCACTGGCAGTGGCAGCAGGATTTATCCCTACTGCTTGTACTGGCTTTTTGGAACCTATTCTCTTTGGATGGATACCTTGCTCAGTCTAAATACAGTAGGGAGGGCCTTGGACTTCCCCAAAACAATGTGTCTTACACCTCCCTGAGGAGTGGATGGCAGTAAGGTGGGTGGGTAGGTAGAAGAAAGAGAGGGAGTGGGAACTGGGATTGATATGTAAAATGAAAAAAGATAGTTTTCTTTTTTAAAAATTATTAAAAAAAAAAAAAAAAACTTCTCCATCACTCTCCCTCTGGCCTACTAATGGGAAACCTCCTTCAGCCAATGGCCTTTGAGAGCTGGACCAGGTAGTGTGTGGCCTTGGGTACCAAAAAGGCTCAGGTCCATCTGCTCTCTTTCTCTCTCTGCTCACCACACCTAGATGCTGAATTCCATTCCTGTTCCCTATTGTGATCTGTGATTTCTCCTTTAATAAAGAACCCCTTACTATACCCTATTCAGAGTTAGTGTGGGATTCCTTTACTCATGTTCCCCCTTCAGTCTACAGTTGATATTCCAAGTCTTTCAGTTTTTAATGGTGATGGGTTTCTACTAACAACTTCAATTACTCTGGGAACAAATATCTAAAGCCATTTTAATGGTGGTAATTTGAGTCCTGCTTGGTATTTAACAGAAAGATCCTTTTACAGTGATCAATCAATCTTGAAACCACTTACCTATTCCTTTTCCACTTTTACAAGTTTTATTGTGCTGTTTTCATTAATGAAATAAAAAGAATTAACTGGCTTTTTTTGTTTGTTTGTCTTGTTTGGTGTTTTTGTGTGTTTGTCTGTTTTTTGGAGACAGAGTTTCTCTGTGTTGTCCTGGACGCCCCAGAACTCCTGTAGACCAAGCTGTCCTTGAACAAAAGATTCACTTGCCTATGCCTCATGAGGGCACTGGGATTAAAGGCGCCTGCCTGCACCCACAGCCACTACCACCCAGCTAATTAACATCTGTTTTAAGAAACAAAAAACCCAAAAACCCTGTATTGTTGAAATTTTTAGAGAGAATACATACAAGTGGTATACAGTATCATGCTAAAATCATACTCCAATCTTTTAAAATATTATCAGACAAGGAAATGAAAACAAGTTTACTTGCTACATTGCAATGATACCAGTGGGCTGTAACAGAAGAACGACTTGTCAGGAAACTGAATCTTTTACAATGAAATGTTCTACCCAGTATAATTTTAGAATCAAAAATATCATTTAAATTTTGCCTTTATGGGCTGGGGAGGTAGCTCCACCAGTAAGTACTTGTTGGACTCGCGAGACATACAAACATGAGTATGAGGAAAGAAGGGAGGGAACAGATGGAGGAAGGGGAAAACTGGGGTCTATGATAAAGCCTCATATTGCTCCCATTACTGAATTCTCAACTCAAGTAGTCTTCCTAAACCTTAAAAAAAATTAACCTGTTTCCTGATAATCTAAGAACGTTTGTATAGTATCTGAATATAAAGGGCATTCATTCAAACCTCCATATAAAAAGATATTAAGCATCTTTATACTTTATCAAGCATCCAGTCTTGCTATATAACCCTGGAGGGCCTCAGACTCAAAGCAATTCTCCTGCCTCAGACTTCCAAGTGTTGAAATTACAGATATGTGCCACCATACCTGACAAAATAATTAACACACAACTGGGTTCCTAAATTCATCAAGAAAAATGTCAACTTTTATACTACTGTAAATGAAAAATCAAGTTATATATTCCATTCATAATAAAACATCACAGTAAAAATAACTCATATAATTGGCATCTTCTTCAACATTAATTTGAAATTTAAGCACCTGGATTTGGAGAGATGACTCAGTAGTTAGGAGCATGTACAACCTTGCAAACAGTCAGGTTCAATCCCAGTACCTATATTTGGCAGCTCAGAACTACCCATAACTCACCTCAAAAGGATCTGATACCACCTTCTGACCTCCAAAGATACCTGTACTCACATGTACAAGCATGCATGTATGTGTACACACACACCCCTGTACAAGAAAATGTACACTGACAGACATATAAGCACAAACATATATGCACATCAACACACAAACATATGCATTCTTTGTCCTCCCACCAGGAAAAAAAAAAGATTAAAAATTTAAAATTCATTCAAACTCTTTCCATGGGCAACAGAAAATTCCAACATGAAAAATGAACTATTTAGTGGTAAAATACCATAAGCTCTTTAGGTGTCCAATAAGATAATCAGAGAAAAAGAATAAATTAAATAAGATCTGGAGACTTCCTTTTTAAAGGATATATCAATAAAAGAGGGAAAGAGAGAGACTCTAGCAACTGAAGTATTTAAAGAAAGAGCTTGAAGAAAGAGCTTGGAGGGCAAAACTACTACTACATATCCTACCTGGTCTAAACTAGAATAAATACAATCCTGACATCCATGGGGAGAGGGCGGCTGTTTAGTTGGTTGGTTGGGTTGTTGCTATTGCTTTGTTTGTAATGTTACAGTTAACAAAACAAGCTAACATTCTACTTTATATACAGAACTGATGTCCCAGTTGAAACTCCAATGACACTATTTGTTGTCCTTTTATAATATACATAAAGTTAAGCATATGCACTTGCAGGGATAAAAATGTACTGTTAACACTTCAAAATAAAATAATGAAGAGGCTAATAAGCAAACGACAATTGTAAGGAAAAATGATCTCTGAGTTCTAGATAAGAAAGACCTTGATCCCAAGGGTATACATGCCCCTAATACAATTCTAATGGGAATTGTGGGCAAGCCCAGCAGTGCTCCAAACAACATTTCTACTCTAGTAGAAGGAAATAATGTCCTAGTAGAAGGAATAATAATATTGAGGAAACGTTAAAAAGATAGAGTGAGGAATGGAGAGGAAAAAAGAGAGAGAGAAAAAGAAAAGAAAGCCTTTATCATTTCTCAATTTTTCATTTGACTCTGGACAACACTAGGCGAAAATTGAATTTCAAGAATGAAATTCCATCTCATATAGAATTATTTCTAGAAAATTTACTTAAGCTGTTTTCAAGCTAAGTTTACATACCTCTGCTTCTACATCTACATTTTGTTTCAAAAGTAACTTCAAAATATCAACATGTCCATTTTGACTAGCAGCCTGCATAGCTGTGTGGCCAGCACACTGCCCATTCACCTAAAAAGGAAAGGGAAATAAATAGTCAACAAACATTACAAAATTCAGAAATAGCCGATATATACGAATTTTTCCACCAGGTTTAGTATATGGTTCTTTGAGAATAATCTGACATTAAAATGTCACTACATAGATCATCAACATTATTTAAAAAAAGAGTGTATCTGTACGCACATGCATGTAGAGGCCAGTAGCCCAGATCATGATGTCTTCCTCATTGCTCACCACCTTATTTCATACTAACTGGCTCACCTAGACCACGTGGCCAGCAAGCCCCAGGGATCTTCCTTCCTCTGCCTCTACAGTACTGTGATTACAAGTATGCCACCATGTCAGTTTGATGCTTGCTTATATGTAGGTGCTGGGGATCAAACAGATCCACGGACTTGAACAACATGTACTTTACTGACTCAGCCATCTGCCCAGTCACCTTTTACTTTTTTATTTTGAAAAGTGTTTACTTAACCTGAATAAATTAACTCCAAATAAAAGTTACGCTACAATAGCCTGAACAGAAATGATTAGCATAAACACAACATAGGACTTGTCAGAAAGCACGCAACAGTCTAGAAAACTTAAAGATCAATTACATCCTTGTAAAGAAAACAATGGTAATTACTAATATATCACAAAATAAATGTATAGTGTAAGTTTACTGACATACATCTTCTGTATGAACTCAAATGACTATGCTTAAAGGAACTTTTGACAGAAATAAAACAGAAACTTTGCTTTAAATTTTTGGTATAAATGACATTGTTAAAAGTAACTTTAAGATCAAGTAAATTTATTAAATTCTCTAATAAAAAGACAGACAGGCTGGAGAGATGACTCAGAGATTAAGAACATTGACTGCTCTTCCAGAGATCCTGAGTTCAATTTCCAGCAACAACATGGTGGTGCACAACCATCTGTAATCGATCTGGTGCCCTTTTCTGGCCTTCAGGCAGAACACTAAATACATACTAAGATCTCCTGAGTAAACTGGGAGCATGGGGACCTTGGGGGAGGGTTGAAAGGGGAGGGGAGAGGAAGGGAGGAGAGCAGAGAAAAATGTAGAGCTCAATAAAAATCAATATAAAAAAAGAAAAATAAATAAAACAGAAAACTTATAATGAAATCAAGAAAACAAAGAGCTATTCTTTGACAAAATAAAAAATAGACAAATCTGTAACTTGACTAAAAGGGAAATATGCAAATAAAACTGGAGATGAAAAAAATTATAACCAATGGCATGGAGAAATCCAAGGATCACTGAGATCCTTATACAACCGTATGTCTATAATGAACAAATTCATGGATATATACATCCCTATCAACACCGAATTTTCAGAAAATAGAAAACGTGAGTAGAAAGTAACATGTAAGAAGGAATCAGTAGCAACCGCCCAAAGACTTTTTTGTTCAACTGTACCTCTCAAGTAAGAAATACTGCCAGTTCTCTTCAATTATTATTTCAAACTCTATCAAGCATTATCTTGGTATGAAAACTAGAACAAGGACACACACAAAACAAAACCAGAGGCAAATATCCTGGATAAGCATTGATGCAAAACCCTTTAAAAGATTATTCATCACAATTGTGTAATTCATGCAAAAAATGCAAAAGTATTTCAACATCTGCAATCAATAAAGATGATTAACCACTCAACAAATGAAGGACAAGGAAATAACATGAACATCTCAATGAATGCAAAAAAAGTACTTGATGAATCTAACATCTCTTCATGATGCAAGCTGAACTAACTGAATATAGCTGGAATATACTTCAATATAATAAAGGTAACATATAGTAAACAGCAGCTAACAGGCTGCTCTTAGATTTGGAAAAAGGCAAGGATGGCCACTTTGACCATGTATTTATTCAACCTGGCACTGACAGTCACAGAGCAATCAAACAAGAGAAAAAACAAAGGGCATCTAAGTACCACGATTAAAATAAACCCAGAGACAGAAATTGGTGTTCAAACTGAATATCAGAAAACCAAAACAGCCAGTCACTGGTGAAATGACGATCCTGCCTCCAGGAATCTCAGAATGAGACTGAGACTGAGAGCTGTCTCCTCCCATCTTATATTCCTCTCCAGTGCTGGGATTAAAGGCGTGCACCACTACAGCCTGGTTTCTAGAGCAAACTAGTGTGGCTACTGGGATTAAAGGTGTGTATCACTTCTGCCTGGCCTATAAGGCTGATTAGTGCTGCTGTTTTACTCTCTGATCTTCAGGCAAGCTTTATTTTTTAAAATACAAATGAAATATCACTACACATCTAAACTGGAAGCATAGATCAAACTTTCATTGCAGGTGACATGATTTCTATACAGAAAACCAGAAAGCCAGCCATTCCTGTTATCCCAGAATCTTAGAGACGAGGTAGAAGATCATCCAAGGCTACAACACAAGATCCTTTCTAAAAAACCAAGAGAGGGTGGAGGAAAGGAAGTAAAGTACAAAGAGAAAAAAGGGGAAAACAGAAGGATTGCAGGCTATCCCTGAAGAACCCCTCAAAACATTACTTGAGTTAATAAATGTCATTAACAAATGGCATATCTCAATAACAAGTCATCTGAAATAGGAAACTTTCATCCCAGTTACAACTGGAACTCAAAAAGTAACTAAGAGTAAATATGACCAAAGAGGTCAAAGATTTCTAAACTACTGAGGAAAGAAACTGAAGAGAACACATACAACTTCATGTATTACAAGAATAGTAAAAACATCCAAAGTGTTCACAGTGAGCTACAATGTTTCCCAGTGACAATTCCTATCAGAAGCAAAAAACTAAAAAATTCTAAAAGCTATATGGAAACACACACACACACGTCATCTTGAACAGAAAGAACAAGGCAGAGAATATTATAGCACTTTGACTTCAAGATATATTCAAAACTATAATAATTGAAACAAAAAACTGATATAAAGAACAAACAACCCCCGTATCAATTTTTTTGACAGTGGAAGCTGAGAATAAGATACATACTGGAGAAAAGAGTATGTATGTTCAGTAACCAGTACTAAAAATACTGTTCATCCACATTAAGACTAACAACAGGTTCATACTTCTTATCAACTGCAAGAGTCAATTCTTAATGGCTTGAAAACTTCAGCCTTTATTAAATTATTAAACTACGATTTTTGCTATCCCTCAAAAGTTGTTTTGAAATGCTCACATCCACATCTGGTCTTTTCAGCAAATCTTCCACTTTAGCCACATCCCCATTGGCAGCAGCCTTAACCAGTTCTTCATTGAGGTCACCAGATTCTTGAGTTTCAAATAATTTCTTCAGAAGCTGTGAGAGTCTTTCTGCAAAGCACAAAACAAACATCTAGTAGAGGAACCAGATTCCTAAACACTTTTCCTGTTTTACTATTTTACTGCGTGCAGACTACCCATGAAGTAATAAGCCTTAATACCAATACATTAAATTTAACCAAATAAATATTCTAAAATCATGTATTTCAAGTTGTATATGCAGAAAAAGTGAAGAGTGACAGACTAAAACAATTTGATATTTAAAGTCATACTAATGATACTATAAACAAAACACACTAGCATGGGGATCCTACAATGATGCAGTGTCTTAATTCTACAGTTCAGATCATAAAACACTACAGACCTTACAAAACTCAGGAGTGCAACAGTTATGATTTAGAAACAATGTAACCTCTATAGTGTCTTGGAATATACATTAGGAGCAAATCAATTTTCAGCTGAAAATGAACATATAAATGATAACAGTGTGCTCTGTCAAGTGCCACTTGACTGTTTGCCCTAAACAGTAGAATTAACACAGGAGATACCAAGTTCTTCCGCTAATTTTTGGAGTCATTACTCAAAAGCAGAAAAATCAAAAATTGGGGTAAGAGAAAAATCAAAAGATATGCCAAGTCCAATTATTTGAGAGTAGGTAATAATTAACTACTCTTCACTTTTTATTTTATATGTAACCAAGTTAGCTGCATCTAGCCTCAAAACAGAAATCAACAATGCTTAATTTAAGCTATCTGCACACTAGCAAATCGCAACAAGAACTCAAAAGAGAGAAAGAAGAAAGCAGCACAAAAATAAAATCTTAAATCATTCTTTCTATCTTTTTAGACACAGGGTCTCAACCTGCCCAGGCTAACCTCAAACTCAGATCCTCTTGCCTCCCCCATCAAATATGACTATAGGATAGCACAACCATATCTACTATCCCACTGTTTCCTTTTATACATTCCACTTACTATTATGGCTCTGTCTCCCTTACTAGACGGCAAGAGTGGACATACAGTAACTTAGAAAATGTTGCGGAATAAACCTGACAAGCACACAAAGTTGGGCATATGAAGGAATGTTAGGAATGAGTTTAGCCAAGACCTCAGCAAGTTTACATTTTACCAGTTCCTGAAGTTATGGCAGGTATAATAATTTATTAAATGCTAAGAAGAAAAATATAATTGATATATAAAAACACACAGGAGGAAAAACATCTGCTAGCAATAATGTTGAAAATAAAAATAAGCTAAGAAACAAAAGATTTTAAGAAAGAGAAGGAGTTTTGGCAGAAAATGCAAGTTCTGACTAGAGATAAGAGCTAAGCTTCAAGTGTCTCAGGTCTGCTACAGAGAAGCCTGACATGCCCCAGAAAAATCACAAATTCATCAGCTTTTCCAGAGAGTATTTCAGCCAGAATGACGGTTAATCAGTGCACTAAAAAGAGAGAAAGGGGAGAGAAGGGTGGAAAGGAAAAGAAAGAGGAAGAGGGTAAAGGAAGAAAAGTTTACAAAGTACGCCACATCCAAGTGAACCTATACTATGGAAAAAAGCCAGATAGACATACAAGACTATCAGTGCATGAGAACGATTTTTGCTGTTGTTTGTTTCTCAAGTCAGAGTTTCCCTGTGTAGCACTTGCTGTCCTGGAACTAGCTCTGTAGACCAGGTGGCTTCAAACTCAGAGATCTACCTGAATGCTAGGATTAAGGATGTGTGCCACCAGACCTGGTCTGAGAACTGGGTATTATCTTTAAGGAAGCAAGATAAAACATACCACCAGATGCATTGCTAATGGCAGATCCTGCAGAAGCCACCTTGGAAACTGCTGCAGGATTGTATGTCCAAGAAGTTCCACAAACTTCCACCTTTAAATCACTGTCTGAATAAATCTGTTGTACTCGGCCAACTTTACCTAAAGTCTTTGAAAAAAAAAATTAAAAAAAGATTTATTATTAAATTCTATCACCATCATTTGTATTTTAAAGTGTTGATTTTACATGTTCCTAATTTTAAAAATTTTACGTTGATAACCATATTCAAATAATTATTAGTCACAAAAACAGTTGTATCTTTTAAAAACATCTGAATAATGAGTTGGAAAGCTTAGCTATTAAGAGTACCTGCTCTTGCAGGTTTCTGTTTCCAGCACCCACATGGTAGCTCACAACCAAATCTAAATCTAGTTTCAAGAGATTGAATACCCTCCTCTAGCCTCTGTAGGCACCAGCATATATGTGTGGCACATACATGCATGCAGGCAAAACAAGCATACACATAAAATATTAATTACCCTAAGATAAAATTTTAAAGTAACAACTTCAAAAGGAGTGAAGAAATAATATGCGCATTAAATAAAATAAGAAGGTCAGCCAGACACAGATATCAGTAGCAACCTGACTTCTCACCACATGTTAAACCCTGTACTAAGACCTATACATGCACAGGTACACAATCCAGAAACAAGCACTTCCATTGGCTCCACTTGAAACTCAGATACAAAAGCCATTCTTTTAACATTACAGAATCACAACAGCTGAGAATTAGTGAGACTAAAATAGTCAACTGCTTCCTAACAGAAATAGTCAACCTTGTATACTGTCGTCTTGTTTGACTTTTCCACCTTCTTGAAACTAGTTCCACCATTTCTAGATGAGTCTTGTCTTTTTGCCCATTTTTCTCTTTCACATATATAGATATGCACATATACTATACATATTTAATAAATACTTCATAAAAATGTTTTAGTTTCTTTTTCTTCCCCCCTTTGATCTTTATTAGGGGAAGCAGTGAACAAAACTAAATAATAGCATACTAAATTTTCATGTAGTCTCCAACAGCTAAAAATAATTATCAGCTCATGGCCAATCATTCCTCTCTACACATTCTCCATTCCCAGACTGCATCAGCATATACATACAAAACATTCATTACTAAGAGATAACAGATTTTCTACTATTATCTACCCATCCAACACTATCAATAATTCTGTATCATAAAACATAAAATATCAACATTTAAATTTTTGTCATATAAATAACTTTAGTTTGTTTAAAATGAAGACCCAAAGTTCATGAGCTAGAGAGAAGGCTTAGCAGTTAAGAACACATGCTGTTCTTGTAGAGTAACTAGGTTTGGTTACAAGCACACACACACACACACACAGCTCAACCATAAGAGCACATGCTCTTGCTCTAGTTCCAGGAGATCTGACACCTTCTTCTGTACGCTAGGGGCACTCACAGTCACACACACACACACACACACACACACACAGATCCAGACAGACAGACATGTAAAAAATAAATCTTAAGGGCTGGAGAAGTAGCTCAGCAGTTAAGAGCATTTGCTCTTGTAGAGGACCAGGCTTAATTCCCAGCATCCACAGGGTACCTCACAACTATCCGTAACTCCAGTTCCAGACCTCTGTGGGCATCAGGCACATACATGGCGCATATATACAAATAAGCAAAACCCTCATAATGCTTTTTTGTAAATATGAGGTAACGGGATTATTTGACCTATGAGGCTTTTATCAACCTAAATGCTGCTAATTGCTGTAACTATACAAACAGGCTTGTCTGTCCTACGTATATGACGGGTGAGAACTGTTCTGTGAGGGCAACTCTACAAGTCCCTGACGGCATCTATCCTCTCTGTACAAGGCACATCCTCACAAAACTTTCCTCCGTAGTACAAGGTTTATTTGAAGCATAACCTACAAGACACTGGTTTCTGCTACCACACTCTCACTCTTACAGGTTTCTCCATGACAGAAGTCAGTAATGGGTTTTTATTTTCTTCTGTTTTTATTTTGAAAATGTATTTCTCAAAATAAAAAAACCTTAGTTCTTATTTTAAATGTATACATGCATGTCTCGGTGTATGTATGTGCACAAGACTGCAGGTGCCCACAGAGGCCAAAAGAGAGCATCAGATCTCCTGGAACTGGGGTTACAGACTAACCTGAGCCAGTAGTGAGCACTCTACCAACTAAGTTTAAATCTCCAGGCACAATTATTTTTAAAGAAAATATAAAGTTTGTATTGCCCTAACAGCTGCATTTAACAAATATCTTTATATAAATACAAATGTGAAGACATTTTCACTCCTTCTTTAAAAAAAAAAAACTCATATACATGAATATGTCCATACTGTAGTAAGAGGAATAATAAGTTAATCATTCATATACTCTTATTACACCCTCCTCCCCACTCCCTTTTCTAACCTTCACACATACTTTTTTGTTTTTTAAGAGAGGGTTTCTCTGTTTGTAGCCTTGGCTATCCTTGAACTCGCTCTGTAGACCAGGCTGGCCTTGAACTCACAGAGATCCACCTGCCTCTGCCTCCCAAGTACTGTGAATATTCACACTTTTTACAAGCAGACTGGGTCTGATATTTATTAGTGAACATGACTAGTGGGGTATAGAACTTCAGCACAGTTGAAGTTCGAAGAGAATGCAGGGCCTTACCAGTTTTCTAAAATACAAGAACTGAGGATATATTTGATTTCATAGACACCAGAAATGAACCACTTCTTAGCTACCACGTCTTCTAATTCATTAAACTTAATGAAGCCCATTTCTTTGAGGTATGTATGTTCTATAGTGGCCAGAGAACTTAAACTTGGCTGTACATAGGTCACTAATCATATTCCTTATTCTTAGTACAGATAAACATGATGACCTAGTCAATTTGAATCTTATGCCTTAGAATTTTCCAAAGGTTCCCTGGATTCCTGTCTAGAATCTAGATGGGGAACAGTACTGAGATAAAAAATATGCATACCCACCAGAAACTGTCTAAGAATCCTTAGGGCAACTCATACAGTAAGAAACAGGCAGAATGCACTACCACAGAGGCTGTTATTTGCAGCTGTTGCACAACAGGCTTTCTATAATCTTAAATAATAGTATTTCCATGTTAGTTAACACAGCGAAAAAGCAAACGATTTATTAAACTTTTTATGTTTCCTCATTTCCATTTCTGACAGTTTCAGTTACGCTGTTAAAATGTATAATCATTGTACATACTCTGTTCAGTTTAATTAACCAAACAAATACATATTACATAATCAGCTGGTGCCGCTCTACTCACCTGGACTGTCTCAATTCTCTAGTAGATTACTCAAAATAGGCTTACGGGAATAGGGCCTTTAAATTCTTACAGACTCAGAGCAATTTACAACCTTTATATCTCAGTGTGGTTAAATACTTATTTTATTTAATAAGTTTTCCTTATTTATATTACATGTTGATATATACAAATAGTTATATATTTTTAGCTTTATTAATTATCACTATTTTCTAGCATGAAACAATGAAATATTTTTTCATACAACAAAATGATCTTCTTCCAGCTGTAAGAAATAATTTGACCTAATATCTAAGAAAAACTGAGATCCAAAGAATTTTTCCTATGCATAAAAAGTAACTTATTCCATCAGAGTAGGTCATTTAGCCTCCAACCTGTTTTCAATTTCAAAAGCATTTAGTTGGAATTTCAAGTGTTAGCTTAGTGGTAGACAGCTGTCTGGCATTCACAAGATCTTAGTTCAAATATTAGCAATACCAAAAAAGAATTCTATTTGATTCAACCCTTTACTTTTGCTGGGTTTACATACACATATATCAGATATTTTATAAGTGCCATTTTCTATGGAATGTATTTTTCTTTTTCATATTTAAATTTTTTATGCTTTTGACCCTTCTATTGCTCAAGATACTATTTTGGTAATTACGTGTATTCCTTCCAACTTAATCATCACTTTATACAAAACTTATTTGTGCATGTGTATGTGGCTTGTGTGTCTATGTGTGTTACTTAAGTTCATGAAAGGATATGTGTGTGTGCGTATGTGCATGCACCACTGATGTCTTCCACTATAACTCTCCACTTAATTTCATTACATTTTTATTCTTTTATTGTATGTGTAAGAACACAAGTGTGGTCGGGCAAGGTGGTGCAGCACCTTTAATGCCAGCACTTGGGAGGCAAAGGCAGGCGGGTCTCTGTAAGTTTGAGGCCGGCCTGATCTACAGAGTGAGTTTCAGGACAATCAAAAATACACATTACAAGTGTGGAGGTCTGAGGACAACTTGAAGGAGCAGTTCTCTCCTCACCACGTGGGTCCTGAAGATCAAACTTATCATCAGCCTTACTTGCTGAGCCACCTCTCCCTGGCCATCTCACCTTCTGAGATAGAGTCGGGGTCTCCTTCCCTCCCACTTCCTCTTTTTCTATCTTTTTCCCTGTCTCTCAACTCAAGCACTTACTTGCTAAGCCTGGCACTTACCCCCTTGTTAGACTGGCAGGCCAGCAAGCTCCCTGGATTTGCCTCTCCCTGCTAGGTCACACATACTTGACTTTTTACACAGGAAAATAAGGAAAATTCCAGCCACTGGAATTATGTCTACTTGGTAGGTTCTTTGCAATTAAGCCATCTCCTAAGTCAATCATTATGTTTTTAAATGACCCTTTTCTTCTTTTTCTTTCTTAAGTTCTAAGACCTTGTTTCTTTTATTTCATTCTTCTGTATCTTGAAGTCCTTATTTTAGCTTATTTTGAATTACTTGACTTTAATATTTTTGACTTTAAGATTTATTATGTATACAGTGTTCTGCCTGCATGTATGCCTGCATGCCAGAAGAGGACATCAGATCTTATTATATGCTGTGGGACAATGGTCTTGTACCCTGTAAAGATTTGTCACTTGTATTGGTTTAATAAAATGCTGATTGACCAGGAGCCAGGCAGAAAGTACAGGCAAGACAATCAGAACAGGAGAATTCTGGGAAGAGAAAAGGCTCAGTCTGCACTGTCACCCTGACGCAGAGGAAGCAAACTGAGAATGCCACCTGACTAACACAGACAAGAATTATGGGTTAATGTAAGATGTAAGAGTTAGTTAATAAGAAAGCCTGAGCTAATAGGCCAACCAGTTTATAATTAAATGTGGACCTCTGTGTGTTTCTTTGGGACTGAACGGCTGCTGAAGCAGGCGTGAACTGAAGACCTCTGGAAGCGCAGCCAGAGCTCTTAACACCAACCTCTGAGCCATCTCTCCAGCCCAACTTTAGCTTTTGTCAGTTTTCTCTGCATCATCTATTTTTGTGTGTAGTGATGTTTGGTTCTTTAATCCTGTCCTCAGTAATAACTGTGTATGGAAATAAAACCATTATCCCTGACACCTTTTATCTGGACCTGTTCATTTCTTTGCCCACATTGTCTCTATTCCACTCAATTTAATTTCTATTCTCAACACTTTTTTCCTTAACAGATTACGTTGGAAGGAAACACTGGATAGCTTCAGCTGGTTTGAACATGAGCCTATCATAATTCAGCCAACCTGAAGTAGGAGAACTCCACTATTTAAGGAAGTCCACAAGAGCCCAGAATAAAGGATAACAAGTATTTATTCATTTGGGGAAAAAACCCTCACAATAAAAGTAGAGAGTCACAGTCCTCTATGGGTGCTGGAAGCTGCGAACCAAACTCGGACCACCATCCAAGAAAAAGGGAGAATCACGCTTCCTGTCCGTGCTTATAGTACCTCGGACCATGCCCTAATGGGTTAGTACCAGAGGCTGAAAGAATTCCCACAACACCTACCTCTTTTGTCTAAATAAGAGGGTTGTAGATTTTTACAAACAAAACTATATAAGTAAGAACAAACATCAAGTATTATCCAGAGAAAAGAAAAGGCATACACAAAAATAGAACCACAACCAACATGAACAACATCAAGCAAGAAACACATGCTAAATGTCCAGTGTAAGCTAATTAGAAACAGACTATTTCAATGGTTGTCCTATACTGAGGAATATAAGTCTTACATTAAAAATGTCTTAGCTAAGGTATGAAAAGAAAGTAGCTATGACTATCTAGTCTTCAAGCCATTAAGTCCCTGAGTAAGCAGGAAGTGCAGGCAATGACAAACAGCTGGTTACTTGGACAGTCACCCCAAGTCTAATTTACAATGTTACAGATCATTTTCAGAGGCAGAAATTTAAAAGACTGTCCTACCCTGTCTTGGTAAGGTTTGGCAGTCATTTTTTGCTTGTATGCTGCTTGTCCAGTTTGGAAAGCATGCATACCGTCAGTAGTCGAGGCAAGGGAGTTCTTTGCCCAAAAGCCAGTTTTGCCAAGAAATAAACAAGCTCCAAGTGGAGGGTCTTCAGTGCCCAATATTCTCTCAGGAATAGATCAGTGCTGCCAGGAGCAACACTGATCTCATGTAAAGAGAATTCTGAGTTATTCAGTTACAGTACTAATCTCCACACTAGCCACTGAGACTCTAATACAGCAAACAGGTCCTGCTCTCAGGTCTACCAGATATCCTACGAATTCCCTCAGCTACGATACAGCTGATGTGGGCCAAATAGTTACCGGTACTAGCTACTCATTCATATTTTAAGGCAATGTACTAGAGATTTTATTTTTCTTGTTTTGTTTTGTTTACAATTATATCCTTAAATCTAACAGGTTTATTTTAAATCTAAAATATCTCCTGAGGAGTACAGCTAGAAGGATAGACAGGATAACAGTAAAGACAAGATGGGAAGATCACAGAAGATAGGATGAGGCTACTTAGGGCAGGAACTGAGGGTAAAGAGGAAGAAATGGAAGCACTGTCCTAAGAAATGGGAGGAGGGGTTTGAACAACACACAGTAGGGTGGTGGGTTTCTAAGAGGAGGGGAGAGGAAGCACACAGGATGGAAAGTGGAAATAACAGAGCCAAAAAGTGAACTGTGCAGAGGATTGATGAGGAGGATAAAACAAGGTGGAAGAAGATGGGCCACAGAACCAGGAACAGAAAGAAACAAAGTAAAACAGGAGGGGACAAAAGAAAATCTGATGAAAGAAAAGAACAAATAAATGAGAAAAGAACAAATAAATGAAGGCAAAATAAGCTTGTTTATTATTGCTGAACAGTTGATGAAATGTGTACTGAGTGAAAAACTAAAAGTTAAGCTGCAATGTTGATAGCAAAACCACTCTGAGGGACGTGTGCATGTACTATCCCTACATCCCCACCTGAACTATTGAGATGGAAACGCATGCTGTTCTTACATTTGGGAACAGAATATCAGGAAAACCTCTGCCTCCTAATACTACATTACATCCATTATTAACAGTGCTATCAGAATACTAGCCTCTTCTGGATCTTCCTAGGCTAATGTAACGGGAATAAATTAGGCATAAGTACACCTTGCTGCCTACGTACACCTAAAATACAATTCTACTAATATGTATATATACACGTGTGTGCTCGTGCGCGCACACACTTACTGGAAGCATTGCTTCAGCCCATTCACCATGTCCTCTTTGGAGAAGTTTAATTCTTTCCAGATCATAACAAACTTGCACAAGATCACCCACTTGAAACTGTGAGATGCCTCCTTCTGCACCCTGTACAGCATCCCCACTTCGGACAATGTTTGCCTTAGTGAGAACAGCAGGATTGAAGGTCCACCTACAAAAGCAGAACCAGGCTCAGAACACATAAATTCATTCAATACATCTTTAAACATTGAAGGGAGAAAAATCATGCACCACTTCAAAATAATAAAGCAATCCTCGCAACTACATTCTAAATGATTTTCATTTCTTTGTTATATAATTTTCAATGCTTACCATTACATACGATACATAGCAAACATCTCTGTGTGTACATCATTGTGCACATAGAATTGGTTTCTTCAGAGCTGCTTAAGAAAAAGCTTTCTCTCCTGATCACATATATTTACTTACCATTCTGTCCTAGCTACACTGCCTATCAAATGTGCCATGACCACCCTTTCACAGGCACCACACATCATATATCCTGGATAAAAGACATTTACATTCCAATTCATAACAGCAGCAAAATTACAGTTATGAAGTAGCAATAAAATACTTGTATGTTTGGATCACTAAAGAGTCACAGCATTAGAAAGGTTGAAAACCACTGACCTAGAACATTGCTAATCTCACAGATAAAGGTTCTCTAGTTTTAATTGGCCATATGTAATAAATACTTTCCATAATTTTAATATCTGTGTCAAAATAAATCTGATCTAGGGCTGTAGTTCAGTGATACTGACTGTATGGTATGCCCAAACCCTGGTTCAATTTCCTAGGACCACACACATAATTTGCTCTGTTTTTCTTTCTTTGACAGAATCACATATAGTCGAGGCTAGCCTCAAACATACAAGAACAACCTTACTCTTTTGTCTTCCTGCATCTTAATCCCGAAATCTTAGATTACAGGCCTGTGCCACATATCTGATCTATGGAGTGCTGCAGAATGAAGACAAGGCTTCATTCATGCCAGTCAAACATTCTATCAACTGAGCTATGTCTCTACCCCACAATTATGGTTTCTTTATTTTACATAAGCATTTCTCCATGCTGCTATCATCTTCCTGACACATACAAAACACACACTGAACTCCAATGCAAAAAAAAGATCCTTGGTCAAATAAATTCCTCAATTATTTGCATCTTGTACACTTTTCAGAATTCAAGTACTTATCTGGAATAAGAGGATCTGAAAGATCAGATTACATTTAAAAAAAAAACAAAAAAACAAAAATCTGTTCCTAGAACTGCGCAAGAGGCCAGTTAAATGATTCAGTGGTTAAGTCAGTGTTTCTCAACCTGCGGGGTAGGGATCCCTTTGGGGGTCACTATCAGACATTTAAACTACAATTGACAACAGTAACAAAATTACAGTTATGAAATAACAACAAAACAATTTTATGGTGGAGTCACCACAATATGATGAACTGTATTTAAGGGTATCAGCGTTAGGAAGGTTGAGAACCACTGGGCTAAGCACACTTACTGCTCTTGCAGAAGACCTGGGTTTGATTCCCAGGACCCACGTGGTGGCTCACAACCACCTTTAAGCCCATTTCAGTGGATTCTCTTCTGGCCTCCAACAACTCCTGCATACATATGGTGCAAATAAACTCATGCAAGCACACAAACACATAAATAATAAATAAAACATTACAAGCATACAAGAACATTTGTTTTTAAAGCAACCCCAGAGGGAAAAAGGCTCTTAATAGTATGAATCATATACAAGATCAATGAGACGGATCAGCAAGTAAAGGCATTTTTACCACTAAGCCTGACAACCTGAGTTCAAACCCCAGAACTCCTAAGATGTAAGGAGAGAACCGACTTCTGCAAGCTTCCTCTGACTTCTATGTAAAAGTGCACGCAGGTAAACATACACAGATATGCCTAAATGCCTTACTAGCATATTCTGAATTTGTATATACTGCCTAAGGACCAACATTTTAAAATTTGAATTACAGCATGTTACTTGCTTTCTTTAAGACTTCTGTCTCTTATGTTAACTTTGTCATCAAAATTCAGGAAATAGTACCAACCTATTGCCACTTGGATACTGCACTACAATGTCGTGATCTTCATCAATGCCACAGACAGTTCCAGTTGTAGTTAAAGTCTCAAACATCCCATCAGTCCATCCTCCGTGACCATGCTGCAAAGACTGTACGATTTCTAGGTCAAGGTCTATATTTACCAGGTCACCAATCTGCAATCCACCAGGATTCCTGTTGCCATTCTGCTCACCTATAATCCCAAACACAATTAATGAAAGGAAAAAAATGAAAGAAAAAAGAGCCACTGTAGTAAGCAGCTGCACTTGTGTGTATGATCACTACCTTGTTATCATGACTGATTAGAAGTCTATGTTAATTTTCTAGTTCTTCTTTATTTTGTGTAATCAGTTCTGGTGTTTGTGTGTAAGAGTCTGTTCTTTACATTTACTTTACCTCACTCACTTATTGACCAACAACTATTCATGGTATTCCCTTAGAACCTTTAAATGAAAGTTTATTTTAATTGACAAGTGATAATTATATATATTCATGGATACACTATGACATATATATAATATATAATGAGCAAATCAGGGTAGTATGCATATTCCTTTCCTCAAATATCTATCCTTTATGATAAAAACATTTCAAATTCTTTCTTCTAGCTATTTTGGAACCGTACTACACTATAAGACACCAGAGCTAACTGCAACTATGTGCCCAGTAATCCACCCCTTCTTTCAAGTATGTTATTAAATACAAAAAGGATCTAGACACTTTTTAAATCCCATTCAATCTCAATGTGTTTTACAAATTCAGTGTAAAGAGTCTAGAGCAGAGTTTTCAAGTACAGAAAAAGTAAAAAAGCATTAACTTAAACACTGCAACAATGTGGGCCACGGTACATCTGCAGCTAAGTGGCGTGCCTCTTTTCAGGCAGGCAAAAGGCACTGGGCTCAATTCTCAGGATCACAAAAAAAGGCGGAAAAATTGTAACAATATAATCACTCATAAAAATTAAGTAGAAGCAAAATCTACAAAAGACTACCAACCCTAAGTCAGAGTAGAGAGCCCTGGAGAATAAGAACAGTCAGGGATTTGCTTGGATGTCTTGCTGACTAGCACTGCACCAGAGCTATCCACAGTAACCATAGTAACAAAACAGAGAATGTAAAGGGGATATCTCAGATTTCTTTCTCAAATGTGCTTAGTATCATTTTTAAATAAACAAACTACACATTTTTGTCTAAGGTCAACTAAAACAAACGTCCCAGTATAAAGATTTTAAACCATAAAACACTACACTATGGATCTTAACGTGTATTTCCTACATCCACCTTTACAAAGAGAGAAAAGCATGCTGGAAGAAGATGGCACTTATGGACAAAAGGCAAGTCAGATGATTCAGAGAGGGTGGCATCTAGGGACTGAGAGCTTCATCGCAATAATGCATTTGCAAATGAAAGCAGGTCTGGTTTATCACACTCTTTACAAATGGATTTATGTCACTTGGAATTATATTTACTGTATTACCTTGATCATAGAGCTGTTCTTTTACTAGGAAATTAGTTTTATGGTGTAGGAGTTCCTTCTGTTTGTGTGTTGCTTTCATTGATTAATGAATAAAGAAACTGTCTTGGCCTAGTTGATAGGGCAGAACTTAAGTAGGCTGAGAAGATAAAACTGAATGCTGGGAGGAAGAAAGCAGAGTAAGGAAGAAGCCATGGATCCTCAGTCAGAGATGGACACCAGTTAGAATCTCCAGTAAGTCACTGCCACATGGCAATACACAGATTAATGAAAATGGGTTAAACTAATATGTAAGAGTTAGCCAATAAGAAGTTAGAGCCAAGCAGTGTTTTAATTAATACAGTTTCTGTGTGGTTATTTCGGGTATAAGCTAGCCAGGCGGCCGGGAAAAACAAGTCTCCCCGCCTCCTTGCAACAGTTTTATAATAACTGTGAGATATTTATAAGCACTAAACTGCCAAAATCTTTCCTCAGTAGTGTGGAAGAAACAACACTGATGTAATCTAATACAAAATTTTCAATGGTGTAAGTTCAGTTACAAGTGTATTAAATGCATATTTATGACACAAATAGCATACCAATTCCCAAGACCTAACAACTCCTTCTGAGCATAAATAAACCATGGAAAAGGAATAAAGGTTTTAAAACTAAATAAAATGAAACCAAGAATTTCTCTACATAACTTTAATGATAATTAATTTTATGTCAAATTTAGACATTATCCTGATCTTTATAGACCTGACTCATGATTTAGCAATTTTCTTTAATCTACTTAACTCACCTAACACAGGGCAATGATCTCTGTAGAAAGAACCTCCTTTGGCATCCTGGACACACTTCAGATCAGACTAAGGAAAGAAACCAAGAAAATAACCCATGAAAACTTGAAATATGGCACAAGATCTAGAAGAGGTACTTTTCACTCAGCACACGGCAGAGGCAGCCCCAGGAGAGTCACATCTTAGACACTGATCTGACAAGACGAGCCTGATTGACTCTCCACTAACTAATTTTAGAGTTCAAAGTTAACACTTCAACATTAAATATTTTCAAAAGCACATGGCAAGCAACAAACTGGGCCAGCCTGGTCTACAAAGCAAGTTCCAGGACAACCAAGCTGACATAGAAACCTTATCTCAAAAATAAAGAAAAAAATAAAAAATAAAGCATTTGTTTAAGTTCATATTAGCTTTAATATATAAATAAAATATATTAAGGAGACATTTGGCTATTTTTCTGCTCTCCAAATGGAAGACAGAGACAGTTGAGGAATGAAACAAAGAATTCTCTGTGCTGGGGAAACAGTTCACTGCTGAGGCACTTGCCTAGCATGCACAAAACCCCAGTATCACAATTAAAATACGTTGGGGAATATTATTTTAAGGTGTGTGATTGTTGTTTATGCTGCATTTGTCTAATTCTGTAAAACTGTGGTTCTTTGCCTGCCTAAACACCTGAAGGTTCCAATAAAGAGCTAGATGGCCAACAGTGAGGCAGAAGCAAGGATAGGCAGGGCTGGCAGGCGGAGAGTAAAATAAAAAAAACAAAAGAATAAGGAGAGGAGGACGTTAGGGGCCAGCTACCCTGCCAGCCATGAAGTAGGAGTGAAAGTAAGATTTACAGAAGAGAAAGATAAAAGTCCAGAGGCAAAAGATAGATGGGATAATTTAAGAAAAGTCGACTAGAAACAAGCCAACCTAAGGCTGGACATTCATAAATAATAATAATAACCCTTCGTGTGTGATTTATTTGGGAGCTATGTGGTAGGCCCCTCAAAAAGCCAAGAGTAAAACATTATACAACAAAACTACAATGATAATTTCTTGAATTGGAATATATTCATAATTCAAAGGTTATTAAAGAAATTTGCATTTGAAAATAAACAGTGAGGCTGGATATGGTACCCACATCTTTAATCCCAGCACTTAGGAGGCTGAGTGAGGCAGATCTCTCTGTGAGTTCAAGGCCAGTCTGGTCTATATAGCATGTTTCAAGTCAGTCAGAGCTACACAGTGAGACCCTGTCACAAAATAAAGTTAGAATTTGAACAATGGTCCATGAAATACAGAAATATAAGGTAATCTATTGATTAAACCTATGTTATTCTCCACTAGATGTTTCCAAATCTGTCCATTGCTTTCTTGCTTTATCTTCTTTTTTATTTTTTGAGAGTCTCATTATGTGCCCAAACTGGCCTTGAACTTAAGATCCTCTTTCCTCCACTCCTGGAGAGCTGGGATTGTGCATACAAGATAGTCACATTTAATCATCAATTCTGTATTCTAATAAAACTACAAGAGGGGCTGGATTAAGAGCACTGACTTTTTCTTCCAGAGAACCCAGAACTAATTCCTAGCACCCAACAGGTGTCACATATGTCTGTAACTCCATTTCCAGGAGACCCCACACCCATGGTAAAACATCAATGCATTTAAATAAAAACTTAAAAAAAAAACAACTTCCTTAAAAATAATTTATACTTTTTATCAGCTACCACAGCATAGAATACAAAACCCATCTCGTTAATACTAGCATCCAAATCTACTCCAAAGAACAGTCCTATAGATGACTCTAATTTTTCTGTTTAGATTTCAAAAGCTAAATCCACTCAACATTTTACCATGGCAAAAGCATATCTGCTATTAGGCAATTTATACACACAGAGTCTGAGTCAGGTCTAAGGAGCTGAAACCCTCATATCACAGATGTCCTTCTTGCTGCAGACCCATGGCTCAGACACAAGGCAGAATGCACACATAGGATGGGCATCAGTTCCCACCAGGCCCGCCCACTGTCACAGACTGTGCTACCTTACTACTCACCATGCCCTCAAAGCCAACTCTGTAAAGGTTCTTAGCACCATTATCCCAGAGAACGTATGCTGCACTGTGTGGGCTTGATGCACTCCAGTCTTGGATTTCTGTTACCTAACAACAAAAGGGGGGAAAAACTTTTTTAAAAAATAGAAAGAAGAAACCAGGCAGCAATAACACACGCCTTTAATCCCAGCACTTGGGAGGCATAGGGAGGAGAACTTCTGTGAGTTCAAGGCTAGCCTGGTCTACCAAACAAGTTCCAGGATAGCCAGAGCTGCGTAGAAAAACCCTGTCTCAAAAAAGCAAACAAAAGAAAAGGTTAGATGCTTTAACTATATTGAAATCTTAAATATCTTTTCATCTATCAACCTATATAACAAAATCAATAAAAATATCTATTTGCCAACTATGTCACTTTTAGCATTGTTAAATTATCAATAAAGTCCTATTTCTCCAGAATTATAAGTTTTACTAAGATAGACTATCCTTGAGCAGCCCATCCTCACCTCAAACTCAAAAGTCTCCTGTCTCAGCCTCCCAAGAGACAGAACTGCTGGATGTGTGTAGCACCAAATCCAGCTTCTGTAAATGTTTATGCTGATTTTCCTCCTTAGTCCTGGGCTTCTCTATATGCTAGGCAAGCACTCTACCACTGAGTGTACCCCCAGCCTGGTGTTGTGGCTATTGTTTGAGGGAAGGGGTGTTGAGACAAGCTGTCAGAACACAACCCAGGAGACCTCAAACTTCCTGTTTAGATTATGGGGTTATATCCCCACACCTGACCTTATCTGAGAGTTATGAAGGACATTCTAATATCACTGTAGAAATTTTTAACTAGAAGGCAAAGAAATTAGGCAAATAGGTTATCAGAAAATTTAAAATAATGCAAATTTTAAAATCCTTTAAGTACAAAGTTTACTCTTTTTAGCCAATTATTCAATACATAATTTAAAATCTTTAAGCACATATCTAAACAACTGAAGATAAACCCGTTTCTAGTCAGCTACAAGATGACAAACCCAGAGTTGTTTAGAATGTCAGTGGCACTGCACTGCTCAGTTGCCAAGAAAACAGGCTACTCCGGCTAGAACAGCGTGCTACGGTGGATGCAGACATAATGCCACACCCACAAACAAACTGATACTTGAAACTTACCTGGGTAAACTCCAATTTGTTCTCTCCTTCCCTCTCCCTGTTCTCTACCACAAACACATGTGCCCATGCATTCATGTATTGATTGCTTACTAATCCTTAAGGCCGAGAGTCAAGTGCACAAAGTAGCATACAGTAACCAAGCTGGCACTCCCAGCGTCTACACCTAAGAACAGAGGGTTGTTCACATACAATCCAGATGACTTTTCTCCACTCTAACACTCACATACACCAGCATTTCACAAACATAAAGAATAACCTGGACTATATTACATTTCTTTGTTTTGTTTTGTTTTGTTTTTCAAGACAGGGTTTCTCTGTATAATAACTCTAGTTGACTTGGAAATAGCTCTTGTAGATCAGGCTAACCTCGATCAGGTAGGTGATCCACCTGCCTCTGTCTCCCAAGTGCTGGGATTAAAGGCGTGCACCACCACCACCCAGTCGACTAGTATTCCTTAAAGTAAAAGTACATATTGAACTTTTTTTTCTTCTTTGTTTCGTTGGGTAGGTATTTGGCAGTGCTTTTGTACAAATAAAATGATTTCATTTAAGATTTAATTAATCATTTGAGAAATGTTTTAAACTACTAATAACGCCATATATTCTTTTAAATTTTATAAGTATTGTAAAAAACAAAATATGCATACTTTTAAAAATAAAAAAAGAAACAAACACCCTTATAATTATTCTACTACCTTTAAAAATGAATGTCATAGCAGTGGTGGCACACGCCTTTAATCCCAACACGAGAGAGAGAGAGAGAGAGAGAGAGAGAGAGAGAGAGAGAGAGAGAGAAGCAGGCAAATCTCAGTGAGTTTGAGGCCAGCCCAGTCTACAAACAAGATCAGGACAGTCAGGACAGTTACACAGAGAAACCCATCTTGAAAAACTGTAAAGAAAAATGCCAAGACTTTTCAAGACCCCATGTGCTCATCCACCCCTCTGCCTGTCTCTCAAGAGGCAATCATCTTTCTAAATTTACTCCATCAATGCTCTACCATGCTTCAGGATTCTGCCCAATTAACCACTGTACAATCTCACACACAAGTTTGTTATGTGTGGTGTAAACTTGCAATATAGCATCTGTAGCAGTAATCTTCCTTCAGATTTTGAAAATAACCAGTACTTTATGTTGTAAATTTAACACTAACTTAAGAAACTCTGATTCAGATTGGTTTATTTTTATTTATGTGTACGTGTGTGCCTGCAGGAGATTATGAACTCTACATGTGTGCAGGAGTGCACAGAGACCAGAAAAGAGCTTTGAATCCCTTGGACTTGAATTACAAGCAGCTGTGAGGCCATCATGTAGGTGCTGGGAACTGAACCCAAATCTTCTACAAGAGCATGCAATGCTCATAACCATTGAGCCATCTCTTCATCCCCCAAAGATCTATTTTATTAATAGTTTACTTATCAGTATATGAGTGAGGTCTTAGGTTCAAAATTCACTACCACAAAAAAAAAAAATAAAGAAAAGAAAGGAAAAGAAAGGAAAGGAAAGGAAAGGAAAGGAAAAGAAAAGAAAAGAAAAGAAAAGAAAAGAAAAGAAAAGAAAAGAAAAAAACACAAGAGGGATCAGCCAAAGTTAAAGATCTGGAATGCTTCAATAAATAAATTTTTTTAAACATTTTTAAAAGGCTCATAATTTTTTTAAGTTGAGTGATGAATACCTAGGAATCTGTTATGCTATTCTCTGTACTTTGACATGTGTCAGATTTTTCTCCATCAAAATTGCTTTTAAGAGGCTGGAGAGATGGCTCAGTGGTTAAGAGCATTGCCCGCTCTTCCAAAGGTCCTGAGTTCAATTCCCAGCAACCACATGGTGGCTCACAACCATCTGTAATGGGGTCTGGTGCCCTCTTCTGGCCTGCAGACATACACACAGACAGAATATTGTATACACAATAAATAAATAAATATTTTTTAAAAAACTGCTTTTAAAAGGAGGCATATGACTTAGCATACATATATAAAATAGCAAATAATAAACCAAAACTGTATAGTGGTAATTCACAGCTTCAGGAATGCCACTTTTATTCCTTTTTATCATTCTCCCAAAAAGTGTTGGCTGGGTAGTATTCTCTTATTATTTACCAACTTGATACAGCTGGAGTCACCTGGGAAGCAGGAACCCAATTGAGAGGTTGCCTCTATCAAACTGCCTGTAGGTAAGCCTGTGGGGTTTTTCTTGATAAATGACTAAGAAGTGGGAGGGTCCAGTCCACTATGGGAGGTGCCACCCCTGGGTGGTATAGAAAAGCAAGCTGAGAAGGCCATACGAAGCCAGTCAATGGCAGCACCCTTCATGGCTTCTACTTCAGTTCCTCCCTTGAGCTCCTGTTCTTGCTTCGCTAGATGGTAGAACACAGCCTGCAGGATGCAATAACAGACTCACCCTAAGTTAGTTTTAGTCAGTATTCTTGTCACAGCAACAGAAAGCAAACTAGAATAACAAAACCCAGTAAGTCCCAATTCTGTGACTTCAGAGTGCCTCATAGCAACTATCTTAGTCACTTCTAATCCTCTGCCTACCCATCTGTGAGAAAGAACAGAAAATCATTTTCAAAATAAAAATATTAATTTTCGTCTTCTTATGAACTGTCTAAAGCTGTGTTCTACCAAAAGATACGAGTACGTAAAGCATACTGGAACAGAGAACAAAGAGGAGAGAGGGATCCAGGGGAAACAGCAGGTACCAAGCACATCAAGTGATTCACCCACACTAGCCAGTGCTGATCACCAAGATCTCCACTGCTAGTGCATTCTACTAACCTACGAACAGACTGGCCACGCACTATGTCTGACCCACATCTGAGAGGTATCAAGTGCACTGTTTGTTTGGACTATGTAATGATGACATTTCTATTTGCCCCTCTGCCACCCATTCCCTGATTCCCTGAAAGCAGCACAAGCTAAGGTGTCTGTTTCCGTCGCCCTCTCTCTCCCCCTCCGCCCACACACAGGGGTGGGAATATTCTGCTTTATCCTATTTATAAAACATGACATTCTACAGTGAGCTTAGAAGCGAAAACTACACAGCAATGGATCTCCTTTGACAATGTTCTCACCCACTATCTAGCCCTACGTCTGTCACCTCATAGCATATGCTGAGTTCTGTGTTCCCAGAACTCATGAACAGCCATGCCTACTGAAAGTTCCAAAGGACTCTCACAAATTTTAGAGATCTTGAAGAAAAACAATTTACTACAGACTATTTTGTTCCTATTTTTCTGAGAGCCTTCATTTAAAAGGAGCATTCTGTCCTGCCATTACAATACCTAGGTCCGTGACTGTTACATTTTCAAAATATAAATATCAATTGCTCTTGTGACAATCTACATTCACAAAAAGTAATAAAGAAAAACAAGAAAATGGTAAACACAAAATATGACTATTGGTTACTTTGCAGGAGGGCTGCAAACGGGATAGGCACTATATGAGTCTCCATAGCCATTCAATACATACTCCAAGTTCTCCATAGAGAATAAGACAACAAAAGGAGGTCAGGGGATACATACTGGAAAAGAAGAAGTCAAACTTTTTGCTATTTGCTGATGATATGACAGTATACATAAGTGACTCCAAAAGTTTTTATCACAGAATTCCTACAGCTGATAAACACCTTCAATAACATTAAGATTAACTCAAAAAAAAATCAGTATCCCTCTTAGATACAGATGATAAATGGGCTGAAAAAGAAATCGGGGCAACATCACCCTTCACAATAGCCACAAACAACATAAAGTGTATTGGGATAACTCTAACCAAACAAGTGAACGACCTAACAAGAACTTTAAGTCTATGAAGAAAGAAATTGATTAAGATATCAGAAAATGGAAAGATCTCCCATGCTTTTGGATGAGTAAGATTAACGTAGTAAAAATGGCAATTTTACCAAAAGCAATCTACAGATTCAATGCAACAACCATCACAATCCAACAGAATTCTTTACAGACCTTGAAAGAGCATTATTCACCTTCATATGGAAAAGCAAAAAGCCCAGGATAGCCAAAACAATCCTGTACAATAAAGGAACTTCTGGAGGCATCACCATCCCTGACTTCAAACACCATTATAGAGTTACATTAATAAAAACAGCTTGGTATTGGCACAAAAAAAAAAGATGGCGGGCCAACAAAATTGAATCGAAGACCCTGATAATAATCCACAGACCTATGAACACCTGATTTTTGACAAAGACACTAAAAAGATGAAATAGAAAAAAAAAGGCAAATTCAGCAAATGGTGCTGGCATAACTAGATATCAACATGTAGAAGAATGCAAATAGATCCATATCTATCACCATGCACAAAACTCAAGTCCAAATGGATCAAAGACCTGAAAATAAAACCAATTACAATGAACCTCATAAAAGAGAAAGTGGGAAGTATACTTGAACGCATTGGCAAGGGGACCACTTCCTAAATTTAACACCAGTAGCATAGACACTGAGAGAAACAACCCCCTGAAACTGAGAAGCTTCTGTAAGGCAAAAGACACAGTCAAGAAGACAAAATGGCAGGCCTCAGAATGGGAAAGATCTTCAATCCCACATCTGACAGAGGGCTGATCTCCAAATTATACAAAGAACTCAAGAAACTAAAGACCAAAATACCAAATAATCCAATTTAAAAATGGGGTACTAATCTAAACAGAGAATTCTCAACAGAAGAAACTCAAGTGGCTAAAAGACACTAAGGAATTACTCAACATCCTTAGCCATCAGGAAAATACAAATCAAAACAACTCTGTGATTCTATCTTACCCCTGACAGAATGGCTAGGGTCAAGAACAATGGTGACAGTTTATGCTGGAGAGGATGTGAGGTAAGGAAAACACTCCTCCATTGATGGTGGGAGTGCAAACTTGTACAGTCATTTTGGAAATCAGTATGGCAAGTTAGGGTTAGGGTCTGGAATCAATCTACCTCAAGATTCAGCAATATCACTCTTAGGAATATACCCAAAACAGGCATGCAAGGACATGTGCTCAACTATGTTCACAGCAGCATTATTCAGAATAGGCAGTCCTGGAAACAACCTAAATGTCCCTCAACTGAGGAATACATAAGGAAAATGTGGTAAATTTACACAATGGAGCACTACTCAGTGGCAAAAACCATCTTGAAATATGCAGGCAAATGAACGGAAGTGGGAAAAAAAAACATCCTGAGCGATGTAAGCCACACCCAGAAAGACAAATATGGTATGTACTCACTCATAAGTGCATATTAGGCATAAAGCAAAGGATAACCAGACTATAATCCACAACCCCAGACACGCTAAGTAATATACATGGATGTTAACGCTAAGAGAGACATACATGGATCTGCCTAAGAAGGGGAAATAGACATGATCTCCTAAGACCTTTATCCAATAACTGATGGAAGCAGATGCAGAGAAGCAGATGCACAGTGGTTAGTTGTGCAACTGACCACTGGACAGAGCTCCCGGAGTCCTGCTGAAGAGAGGGAGGAGTGGTAACATGAGCAAAGGGGTCAAGTCCATGATGGGGAAACCCACAGAAACAATAGACCTGAACTAGTGGGTGCTCACTGACTCTGGACAGACAACCAGGAAACCAGCATAAGACTGATCTAGGCCCCCTGAAAGCAGGCGACAGAGGGGATGGCTTGGGCAGTTTGTGGGGCCACTGGCATGGGGACCAGGAGTTATCCCTAATGGATTATCTGGTTTTTTGGAGTCCATTTTGATGAAGAGAAACCTTGCCCTGCCTCAGTGTGTAACATGACGGCCGGCTTGTTGGGGTATCTGTTCCCACCCAGTACCCCACAACCAGCAAGTCCCAGAGAAAATCAATCACACAGAGATCTCTATAAATTATAAAGCTGATTGGCCCATTAGGTCAGGCTTCTTATTAGTCCTTGTAACTTATATTAATCCATTATCATTATCTATGTTAGCCCACAGCTCAGTACCTTTCTCAATGTGACAGCTCACATGTTGCCTCTTCGGTGATCTGCGCAGGAATGGCAGAGGGAGTTTCCTGCGTCCCAGAATATTCCTGTTCTCATCACCCCACCTCTACTTCTTGTCTAGTTGGTCCACCTATACTTCCTGCCGGGCCAATCAGCGTTTTATTAAAATACACGATTGACAGAATACAGATAATTCTCCCGCACTATCAGTGTAGTGATGTGACAGAATCTGTTGACTCCCCATAGGAGGCCTTACCCTCTCTGAGGAGCAGCAGATGGGGGCTGGGGAGAGGGGTAAGTGGGGGAGTGGGAAGAGGGGAGGGAGAGGGAACTGGGATTAGTACGTAAAATACACACATACACACAGAGGGAGAGAGAGAGGGGGGAGGGAGGAGAGAGAGAGAGAGAGAGAGAGAGAGAGAGAGAGAGAGAGAGAGAGAGAAATCTCAGCTCTCAACACTCTAGAATACATGGCCAATTTTTAAAGTCCATACCTTTCCTCTACGCCCATTGCCCCCATCTTGATCTTCCCACTGCCAGTCCACTCCTCGTACCACTCTGGCACCTGCAAAGATTCCTCTGGCTGTAATCTTCTTAGATTTTCTACGAGACTCTAACAGAACCCTAAAAAATAAAAGTTTTGTTTTCACAGTTTATAAAACTGAGAAATAGTAACTTATATGTAAAAAATGTAAAAAAAAAAAAGCCTTTACACAGGGAAAGTGTTCGCTCCTTATAAAGACAACATTAAACTGCCCATTTTACAACTGTGGAATCAACGCATGAAAAAAAGTTTTGCTCAGGTTCGCAAAAACGTATAAAGCAATGGAATTGAAAAGGCACCTAGCACTACCACTTCAGGCTATGTTTCTAAGTGTCCTCTGTCAGGGCCTGCTGAACACAGTATCTCAGATGAGCTGCAAACCACACACTTAGCTGTGACTCAGGGAAAACACCTAGTGGCAGCATTTTGATCACTTCAAGAGCATGATTTCTCTACAAAGAACAGTAGACCTCTGCTTCTGCCAAATGTTGTCAAGAACAAGATGGGTTCAGAATGGGGGTGGGAACATCTTTAAGAATCTGTGAAAAGTGAACAATGAATCAAACACTCAGAGTACTACATGGATGCCAGAAAACTGAATCTGAGGCCAGGTCTGACTACACTGTACTGTCTCCGGAGTATTGCACACCCAAGAACACTTAGAAACTACATTGTACTGTCTCCGGAGTATTGCACACCCAAGAACACTAACAAACTACACTGTACTATCTCCAGCATATTGCACACTTATAAGCATTTACAAACCTTGGGAAAGATTTCACTCAATTATTTGAGCCAGCTGCTTTATCTGAGGCCATCTGCCCTTTACTCATCTACATTCTTTTTACTCAGATTTTAGGCTTTTGCTTTTTAAATGTAATCTTATTATTATACTCATTTTTAAAAATCTATTTATCATTCCTTAATTTTAATTTTAAGCAAAAACCAAGAATAATTTTTTTTTCCAAAATACTCAGTTTGAATGGCAGGACCATGATCTGAAATGAGATGCTGTGACTCAAAACTCCTTCCCAATTACCCCTAGCAGTGGCTCTCTCACTGGCTGCATACTTACATGAGTGCAGTATCCTATCTATATGAGAAGACTCCACTACCTAAAGCTCCACACCCACCTCTTCAATCCTAAGACTTAAGACATTATCCTGTCTAAAACATCACAATTTTCATTCAAGATCATCATTCCTCTTAAATTATAAACTCCTTAAGAAAACTACGTACAAATTACAAATGCAATAGCTGCTGCATAGCCTCTCTCTGTGTGTATATGCATTCATGTATGCATGTGTCTTTGTGTACAGGTGTGCATGCATACATGAGAAGGTTAGATGCCAATGTTGGGTGTCACTCAATCACTTTTCCACCTTACTTTTTGAAAAGATCTCTCACTGAATCTGGAGTTCAATGTTCAGCTAGACAGACTAGCCAGAGCTCCAAGTATCCTTCTGTCTGCCTCTCCAGCACTGGCTATAAAAATTGTCATGTGCCTAGCTTTCCATGGGTGCTGGATATTCAAACATAGCTCCCCAAGGTTGTGAAGCAAGCACTTTACCATCTGAGCCATATCTCAAGTCTTTATCCACAATAAACGCCTGCTGACTCAATCACCAGGCCATAGTGTTCATTGAATAGAATTAAAACAAAGGGCATAATAAGAAAATTATTCAATTTTTTTGGAGGGGGCATATATTTCCAACTGTTCAGCAATGTCAAGCAAGTCTCCACACTAGAGAAAAAATAGCCAAGATTATCTTATAAAAAATCAGTAATAACTGGAGGTCAGCCTGAACTACATACTGAGTTCAAGGTCAACCAGAGCTCTACAATGAGACCCTGTCTTTAAAAAAAGAAACAAGAGAGAAACCCACATATAATAAAATTTTACCTTCACAGAGTCGCTCACAAATCAACAAGTTCAATCCAAGTCTAGCCTGCTATTCATTTTCCCCTAAAACTAAATCTAAATTATCAAAAGCTACTTCCTAATTCTACTTTAAAGTTAATAGAAAAAAAGAAAAAACTTGTTTCCCTTACCGTTCACTTCCGGGTGTAGTGATCCTATAAAAGCGATGCCGTAAGTGGTGCTTATCTCCATGATAACAAACGGTGCACAAATCATAATTTGTACACTCTGCACATTTCCATCGAATGCCAATGATTGGTTGTTGGCGGCAAGTATCACACATAGTTCCATCATGCTTGATGCCTATGGGAACAGTCATATGCTTAGGTTACTCTCAAATACTTATTTGCACACTACTGTATTGGGGAAAACACAACAGCATATTACAGGCTATTTTAACAAAAGATGGGAAAAACACAACACATCTAATTTCAAGGTGACAGATCTGAATTACTTTGATCAATGTAAATCATAAGCTAAACATGTTTTCTACTCTCATTTCATTAGTAAAACACAAACCAGTATTATTTGTCTAGTATTATTTTGTCCATAAATGAAAATCTAGGCTAAACACAAAAACAATCTTCTCCCAAATCTAAGCATTTCTGACTATAAATATTGACAATCACAAGCTAGTTAAAGTACTTACTGTACAAGGATGAAGACCAAGGTTCAGATATGCAGAACCCATATAATGCCAGGTAGGCTGCCTTCCTGTAATCTCCAGCACTCAGAGATGGGCACAGAATAAGATGGCTGGCTACACGAGCCTTTATCAGTTGAGCTCTGAATTCAGTTCAGATATACTGCCCCAACGAATGGACAACATACACAATGTCAACCTCGGGTCTCCACATGCACAAATATTTGTGTGTCCATACACTTGCAAACATGCATGATACAAACATATATACACACACATACACACACACACACACAAAGGAAAAAATCCTTTAGGACTGTTGAGAGTACTGCAACCTATTGTCAGGTAAATAATTACTCCAAAAGAAATGGACTTTTAGCATCATGGTCTCATAGAAACAAACTACCAATATACTTATTTAATAAGTGCTCAGCAGTAAGTGTTTTCCCTATAAACACTAAATTTTAGAAAACTATTAGCTAAGGGTGGGATAGTGATACACCCTATTATCCCAGCACTTAAGAGATAGAGGGAAGGAATCAGGAAGGAATTCAATGTCATCATTAGTGACACAGGAACTCCCAAGCCACTCTAAGCAGCATGAGGAGGCAGACGCCTCAGCAGCTCAGAATGCTTGCCACCAAGCCTGACATCCGAGTGCCATCTTCAAGACCCACATAGAGACAGGACGAAAACAACTCTCCCAGGCTGTCTTCTGACCTCCACACACTCTCTGAGGCACATGTGAACCTACACACACAAACTCAGTAACTGTAAAATAGGAAGATTAGCAACTGGTGCTAAGAGCTGACTCAGAGGTTAAGAACATAAACTGTGCTTCAGAGGAAGCAATCTCAGTTCCCAGTACCCACATCAAACAGCTCAGCCCCATGGCATCCAGCATCCTTTTCTGGATTCTGTAGAACACATACTCCACACAGGCCAACACACAACTAAAAATCTTTAAATGGAAAACAACACTATGGTGCGTGGTCCTCCCTTCAAGGAGAACTCGTTACCTACTTGTAACTCCCCCACTGCTCACATAAGGATGAAACAGACACTCAAAGACCATGACAAATTATAGAAAGCAACTTTCAGACTGGGGCAGTTCTCACTTATTATCTTTAACGCTGCTATCACTAGTGGTTCAATAAGCTGAAACCAAACTGTTTTAAGTGGCACGTGACTTGTGACACCAGTGCCACCACTTTACAAGCACACCCTAGCAACTGAACTCACTGTAAGCTATAAACTAGCACAAACTATCTTTGTGTCCTCATATAAAATGTTAAAAACACATTTCAAATTAGAGGCAGGCAGAGAAGAAGGTGGGATTTAGATGAACTAAGATTAACCATGCTAAAGATTCCCAGTTGATAACACGGAAATCTCCTACTTTGTATTTTTAACTTAGGGAGCTTACCATAATTAAAGGGGAAAAAAGAGGTCTTTTCACTCAGAAACTTTCAGCCTCCTTTGGTGAAGGCGCAATGTTCTTTGGTGGTGAGGCAGTATGTTCTAAAAGTCCTATGCGCTGTGTGAGCAACAGCCAGAGGACAAAAATAGTAATATTATCACTAAGTTCTAAAAGAACTAGTAACTACTGCTACTAGTAGTAACTAGTAACTACTCCCTAAAAAGGAAGAGCGTATATTATTCATTTTCTATACCCAGATAACCAAATTCCAAACGAGGAGCTGAACTCAAGTACAAATCTGTGTTTGAGCCAAAGTAAAGTTGGGGGAAAGTGGAAGGAGAAAACACACACTAACAGTTAACTGGGGTCCCTACTGAACAACCCAAGACTGTACCAGCATCAAATATGCTTCATGTTCAACCCTTCAGTCTCCTACGTTACAAATCTTTGACAGTGGACATCAAGGTCTACTAACTCATCCAGAATTTTTTTAACAAGTGTATTCATGAGTACTCATGTGTTCATGTGTGTGTAAAGCTTAGGGAGGCAAGAATAAAAGTTTAGATGTCTTCCTCGGGAGTATCATCCACCTCCTTTGAGACATGTCTCTCAATGGCCTGAAACACACCAGTTAGACTAGACTGACTAGCCAGCAAGCTAGTGGGATTACAAGCACTCTGCCATGCCATTTTGACATGGCTTCCAGATAGATTTCAGGCATTCATGCTTGAGAGGCAAGTTCTTTAAGACTGTGATGGTTTGAATGAAAATGGCCCCATAGGCTCAGGTGTCATACATGAAAGGATTAGGACATATGGCCTTGTTGGAGTAGGTGTAGCCTTGCTGTAGGAACTGTATCACTGCGGGGTGGGATTTGAGGTTTCAGAAGCTCAAGTCAGGCCCAATGGCTCACACTCAAAGACCCACTGCCTTCAAATCCAGATAAAGAACTCTCAGCTCTTTCTCTAGCACCAAGTCTGCTTGTATGCTGCCATGCTTCTTGGCATTGACAATAAAGGACTAAACCTCTGAACCAGCAAGCCAGCCCTAATTAAATGTTTTCCTAATTAAATGTTGCCATGATCATGGTGTCTGTTCATGGCAATAGAAGTCCTAACTAAGACAATAACTGACGTAATTCCTTTCCTACTCTGTATTTTTTTTCCTCCTAGTGGAAGCAGGCAGGTATTCAAATATCACTCTTTCCATAATGTCAAGAGATGATAGAATACTGGTACTTAAAGTGCCGAAGCAGGAGGACTGAATTTGAGTCCAGCCTAGTCTACATAGGAAGAAGAACTTATCTCAAAAAAGGACAAGAGATGGAAGAAAGGGAAGGAAGCTATCAACCAAAACCAATAATAATTCTCTAATTAGGACTGAGGATATACCTCAGTAGTAGATCATAAAGTATCTATGCAGCCAACTGCCAGCACCAAAACAAGTTAGAATAAGCAAGGGAAGGGTTTCAAAGACATGATAAATAGGTAAGCCTCTCAAAGAAAGGAAGACATCACAGATGAACAAGTACAAGAGGCTTCATACCTTAGCAGGACCATAAAATATAATCAAAGGTCTATAAATAAATTACAATTAGACTGGGGACTGACAAGTTCAGACATGGTTTCTGACCTGTATATTTATAATGTTATATTAAACGATTAAAAACATTTATATAGAATTTAAGATCCTAATCCTATAATGTACTAGTTGCACAAAATTGTAAAATATGCTAGGTTCAATATTGTCACCTAAAAACTGAGAAAACACTTTCAAATGGAAGCCAAAGCAATATAGTGATAAACTTTAAGGGCTTTAATATGTATTCACTACATGTACTAGGTCCTGTACACGAACAACTTAGTGATCAAAATTAGATATCCTACTTGTCAATTCTACAGTCTTTAAATAGTGAAAGAACTTTTAAAGTGTCCAATTCTCCAGATGATATTCAATATTTAAAATCTCCAATTCCTCACAGAGTATTTGATCATTCATGTGTGAATTAAGCCCATTTTCTCCCCAAACCTCTGGTATTCCAGATACATTTATCTTCCCAGTTCCTTTCAATTGTTTTCACCCCAAAGCTGCCCAGAAAACAGCTCTCCAGGCTAGTAGATGACCCACCCACCACTTCCCACCAGATAATCAAGACTTGTACACTACAGCAAGTTAAGTCCGCCTCTATCAATCATCAAAGTAACCATTAGCCACAGATCTCAAAGGAGTTATGCTCTAGTCTAAGTGGAATGTAAACTGGAATCTGAAACCACAAAAGCATCACTACACAACTTAAATCTATCACTGTGCACATTATTACATCCTTCAGACATTGAGTGTACATCAAAGGGATGAACTGCAACTGTCATCTACTCCTTCCATCTGGGGTCATAAAGGAATGCATAGCAAAATGAGAGAAAAACACAGACATAGTCTCTACTGAAAACACCTGTAAAAAGTTTTAATTCATTTGAGACTTTGATCCTGCTTTCAAAATCCTTTTAAGGCACAAATATACTCAACTATTTGTATAAAGGCAAAAATGTAAAAGATGCTGAAAATTTGGGGCTATATGTACACAAACTATATTAACTCACAAAGGAAATTTTATAGTTAAAACACAAAATGTCACCATGACAAAATATTTATCAATTTACCTAATTCACAAGTATCTACAATGAAACATTCTATTTTTAAAAATTATATAATATACCTGCACAGACAAACTAGAAAGAAAATTACCCAAATACGCCATAGAACTGCCCTTTGCAGTTTCCCCAAGAATCTATACTAAGCATGTGTTAACTCCAAGAGCTGTAATAGCAGGACACTTAATAACGAAACTATATGCACCAGACATGTTGGATGTCTCACTTAAAATCTTACTTAGTAAGAGGGCACATAGCTGCTATTGAGATTTTTTAACCCTTACACTGAGTTCTGTCTGTTTATGTAGACACTGCCGTTCCCCACAATTCTACCCACACCACACAGCAATCTCTATCTCATTGCAGGAAAGCCGACCAAAATTGTTATCACATTGATACCAGTAATATTGAACACCCACAAAATGGCCATGTTTCTGAACAAGCCAGGGTAGACCTCCAAGTAGTCCATTATCCCAAAAGTAAACGCACAATGACCCATTCAACACCCCCTTTGAACTGACTGTGCAGCTGATGAAGCAGCTAAGCAAAGGCGGTAAGAAAAATTCCATCCTGAAGCCCCCACTAAATAAAAAGCAGCTTGTAACTACTCCCTATCTATGTATTTTTCATCTCTAAGTTAATTTTCTACAAAGTACAATGAAAACATTCATGAACTCATAAACTGTATACAGGCACACACAATGACAACCGACATTAAAAAGGGAGGGAGCAACCTTCTACAATTTACAACCCATGGTTTTAAAGAATACTTCAGGAAAACCATCAAAAGCACATCTAAATCCTTTCTTGGTTCCCACAGTTCAAGTATCAACAAAGCCACTGAACAGCTGTGAAACAGACCGGCACTGAGAGTTAGAAATGAGAGAAAACAAGCAAGCCTCCTACTACCACCACTGGCACTGTAGGACTTATAGTGAGAATGCAAAAGCTGGGGGTTAAAGAAAACCTAAAACGGGAGAAAGGGCAACATTTCCCTGATCCCTTAGGATCCTAAGCTCCCCCAATGAATTTCTCATCTAAAACTGTTAGCTACAGCAAAGTTCCCTAGCTAAACCTATTAGTGTTTTTTCTCTATGCTGCTGCATGTTGCATTACCCTGGAGAGTTAGCTAATGCTCTTTTTCCCAGGCTTTATTAAGATACCTCCACCATTAAATGAACTACCAGATGAAAGCTCTGACCGCTCCACTAAGATTCAAATGACCATCTGCTGCTTTCACAGAGTTTATAAAGATAACAACATTTTGTTGGAAATATTTAGAAAAGATACCGAATGTTAGTAAGATCTGTAACATGAGGGCCGGCTTGTTGGGGTTTCCGTCCCGCCCGGTACCCCAACAGCCGGCAAATCCCAAAGAGAAATTACACACAGGACTCCATAAGGTTATAAACTGATTGGCCCTTAGCTCTGGCTACTTATTAGCTCTTATAACTTATGTTACCCCATTATCCTTATCTATTTTAGCCACATGGGCTCAGTACCTTTCTCAGTGTGACAGCTTACATGTTGCCTCTTCGGTGGTCTGTGCAGGAGTGGCTGAGAGAGAGCTTCTGCTTCCAGAATACTCCCAGTCTCTTTGCTCCACCCCTACTTCCTGTCTGGCTTTCCCGCCTATACTGCCTGCCTGGCCAATCAGCGTTTTATTAAAATATGATTGACAGAATACAGATAATTCTCCCGCACCATTTCCCTCTTTTTTTTTTTTTAAAAACAAAGGAAAATACCCATAATCCATTTGTTGGGAATGTGGGCGTAGTATTTCAGGCTACTTCCTGCTGGTTGGGGGCGCTGATAGTCTTAAGGGGACCTAAAGAAAATTTAGAATTATCATCAAGTCCTGACTGGAGTATCCTGTGAGTCTTGATCATCTCAGGCAGCAGTCTTGAACCTGTTCTGGATGAAGAACTCAGACATCTGGGCCATCTGTTCCTGTCGGAGATTTCTCAGGTGGCCTTCCTTGATCATACTGGATTTTTCTTAACTCAGAATAAATCCAAAGCCTCTCGTTTTCTGTGGAAACAAAAACAAAATCTCTTCTCCAAAGTAACATACCTTTTGACTTCAGTTTTGAAGCCAAGGTATTTTCAAAATATCTATATTGGATTAATTCAGCAGCATTTATAAACAAAAGTCTTTTAGCAGCTGTTGCTCCTTCCTCAGCATTCAAACAATTCAAAGAGAGCATAATAACACACAGTATCAAGATTCTCTGTGTATTTTCCATCTTTATTTTAACTTCTATTTCTTTTATTTTTACTTTTACTTTTTGAGACAGGTTCTCTGTATATCTTTGTCCTGGAATAACTCTGTAGACCAGGCTGTCTTTGAACTCACAGAGATCCTCCTGTCTCTGCCTCCCCAGTGCTGGGATTAAAGGTGTATGCTACCACACCTTGAACTCACAGAGATCTGTCTCTGCCTCCCAGGCATTGGGATTAAAGGCGTGTACTACCACACCTTGAGGTCACAGAGGTCAATCTACCTCTACCCCTTGAAGTCACAGAGGTCAATATGCCTCTGCCTCCCAGGCATTGGGATTAAAGGTGTGTACCACCACACCCAACTACTCTCTTTCTTTCCTTTTAACTTTAAGAACTTTAACTTTTAGTCTGCATATACACACTGTAAACCATTTAGAGGTTTTCTTCCTCTTTGAATCTCTCTTTACTGTATATTTTTCTTTTTCTGACCATATGAGTCTTTAATTTACTAAGCAATAGGGAGAGCTGTGGCTTTGACGGCTAGATCCAGCTCATTCCTTAGCTTTTCAGCCTCAAGGCTGAGGTACCAGCCAGAGCTGTGTTCACTGCCACAACTCTATGGCATTTCAAGGTCCTTGCCAGCAAGCAAGCTGCAGCATTCTGCTCACAGACCACACTCAGTCAGACTGCCTGCCTGAAAGAGTCAGAGTTTGCTCTGGCAGGACAGCCCAGAAAACCGGCACTTCAAAACAGCACAGCTTTTTTCCTGCTACGACCGAAAAGCATGCGCTCAGCTCTCCACCAACAGCATCCAAGTGTTTCGTGGCAGGACCTCCCAATGAGCTGCAAGGTTTTGCAGCCAAGGCTGAGTCAAGAAGCCTCTCCTAGATGAGAGCACTTGCCCGCCTCTAGCAAGCAGAGCAGAACCGAAAAACTGCTGCCACCAAGAAAACATACCCCACTCTACTCTTTCCCAAACTCTCCCAGGCCTTCCGTGGACTCACCTATCCACGTCTGGGCGCCATATGTAACATGAGGGCCGGCTTGTTGGGGTTTCCGTCCCGCCCGGTACCCCAACAGCCGGCAAATCCCAAAGAGAAATTACACACAGGACTCCATAAGGTTATAAACTGATTGGCCCTTAGCTCTGGCTACTTATTAGCTCTTATAACTTATGTTACCCCATTATCCTTATCTATTTTAGCCACATGGGCTCAGTACCTTTCTCAGTGTGACAGCTTACATGTTGCCTCTTCGGTGGTCTGTGCAGGAGTGGCTGAGAGAGAGCTTCTGCTTCCAGAATACTCCCAGTCTCTTTGCTCCACCCCTACTTCCTGTCTGGCTTTCCCGCCTATACTGCCTGCCTGGCCAATCAGCGTTTTATTAAAATATGATTGACAGAATACAGATAATTCTCCCGCACCAAAGATCAATAATCAAAAAAAAAAAAGTTCTTAAGAAAACCAGTTAAAAAAAATTCAAGAAGTACTGTTAAAACCTATAAAGAGAAAGACAAAAGAACTGGAGTTTCCCAACAAATATGTGTAGTAATAAGGAACGGCGGGCTATGTTCTGGCCCGGATCCCAGCTAGCTTACCCCTGAAACAATTACACAGAAACTGTATTCTTTTAAACACTGCTTGGCCCATTAGTTTCAGCCTCACATCTTGATTAACCCATTTCTAATAATCTATGTAGCACAATGAGGTGATGGCTTATTGGGAAGGATCTTAACCTGCGTCCATCTTGGAGAGGAGAGCTATAGCGTCTGCCTCATTGCCTTCTTCCCAGCATTCTGTTCTGTCTACTCCACCCACCTATGTTCTAACCTATCAGGCCAAGCAGTTTCTTTATTAATTAGCCAATGAAAGCAACAGAAATACAGAAGCCTCTCCTACATCAAGTATGTGTGTGAAGCAAATGCACAGTGAGACAAGAATGTATAAATCAGGAAACTTTATGTAACAGCAAAAGAAAAAATAAACACTTGCTGATGAACAAGAAAATAGGAGTACGTAGTAAACACACAACAGATCGTGGAAAGTGGGTCAGCTAAAGTGTTGTGAACAAACCACCGTACAGCTACAGAGAAACAGTACATAAACACAAAGACATCAAGGAAATGAAAGAAACTCATTTTCAATAATTACCTTCAAAGAGGGCAATGCTACAAGCCACGAATGCACAGGTACTCAAATTAACAAAAACGGTCTCTAGTTGAGGTTGATGGGACGTTAATGTACTAATTATGTATTCAGATATCTTAAGTTTTATGTAATAAATTCCAAAACTTTTTAGAAATAAAAACAAATAGCCCCAGTAAATTAGCATGGTATCTAGCAACCCATGATATTCTGTCCAAACTAAAAGATTTCTAACGTCAAGGTGGTGTAGTGGCACACACCTGTGATCCCAACACTCAGGAGGATCTCTTTGAGTTCAAGGCCAGCCTAGTCTACACAGAAAGTTCCGGGACAGCTACTTAGAGAGACCACATCTCAAAGCTACACCCACACCCACAAAGATTTCTAACATAAAAAATAATTAAAAAGTCAATAACCATTACTCAAACATAATTAATTGTTAGGGCATAACTGTTGTCATCATCAAACCAGAAGAGTTCTGAAACTTTCACTCTTTCTAATGTGACAGAAAGGGTTAATCACCTAGAGTCTGTGAATGAAAACTCCAGAAAAGCACCTGCATCTTCTAAGACTGACTGACCAGAATTTCAGTACTGTGGAGGGACTGCCATGTGGCAGGTCCAGTGGCTAATTACATTCCTTGTCTGCCACTGGGTCAGAACTCACATCTTGTGACTTAGATAGAAACCTGCTGGAATCTCTTACTTAGAGGACTCGCTTCCACCAACCTAAGAATGTCAACAGCATCTTGAACCTACAGAAAAACTCCCCCATCTTGCCACAATTTCTCTCTGATGTATCCAACAATGTATTTTAAACTTGCATAGATGTATGACTTTCTTTGTTTTGTAAAACTAAAATTTCATGAAACTGCTTCCATGTTGGAACCTGGAATTTGGAACAACCTAAATCTGTGTTCCCAGGTCACAGTCACTAAAAATGGAGATAAGTTTATTCACTGCAGAATAAACCATCTCTTATTCCCTTTAAGAGGAGAGCTGTGGTTACTGTGTATACATATCTACACTATAATAAAAAATTCCTTTTTTGCTTCTTTCAATTGTTTTTATTGAGCTATATATTTTTCTCCACTCCTTTCCCTTTTACCCTCTCCCATGATCCCAACATTCCCTATTTACTCAGGATAGCTTATATTTTTCTACTTTCCACATTGATTAGAATAATTAAAATTATAGAATAATTAAAATTCCCAACAAAACACACAGACGTATATTAATTATAAACTGATTGGCCTATTAGCAAAGGCTTATTATTAACTAGCTCTTATAACTGAAATTAACCCATAACTCTTGTCTATGTTTGTAAACGGAGACTGCTCAATCGTTTCTCAGCTGCCCAGACCCAAAGAATCACACAGAAACTGTATTAATTACAACACTGCTTGGCCAATGACTTAGGCATACTCCTAGCTAGTTCTTACATCTTAAATTAACCCATTTCTATTAATCTGTGTATCACCACGAGGCTGTGGCTTACCGGAAAGGTTCCAGAGCATCTTTCTCCTTCGGCAGCTACATGGCCATCTCTGACTCCACCTACTCTCACTCTGTTTGGTTTTCCCATCTAGTTCTAGTCTGCCCTGCCATAGGCTGAAGCAGCCACTTTATTAACCAATGATAGTAAAACATATTCACAGCATACAGAGGGGAATTCCACAGTCACATGGGTTGATTATCAGTGAAGCATTCTCATCTTGCTTCCTGTGTCTGGCTGGTGACCAAAGACTGAGCCTTTCCTCTTCCCAGAATCCTCCTAGTCTGGTTGCTCCAACTATACTTCCTGCCTGGCTACTGGCCAATCAACGTTTTATTAAACCAATACAAGTAGCAAATCTTTACAGGGTACAAGAGCATTATCCCACAGCAACTGAGGGCAAAGACTTTATGACCTACCAACTGTATTTTCTACATTTCTTACTCTTGAGAAGTGCTAAATTAATTAAAATATCAGTTGTTATTAACAAGAGCCACTATTTTACCAAGCCTGGTGTTCTACGTACGTTTACTTAACTTTCCCAACAATCCTAAAATAGGTATTATCCCATTTTTACAGATGAAGAAATTGAGGCTCAGAGAAGTAACTCGCCTAGAGTGACAGGCTCAACGCCAAATCCAGATGTGACTAGTTACAAGGTTTACCTCTTGACAAGCTGGTATAGGAGGGTTATCTGTCTATGTGTTACTTTCATTGGTTAAATAAAGAAACTGCCTTGGCTTTTTGATAGGGCAGAATTTAGATAGTTGGAGTAGATCAAACAGAATGCTGGGAAAAAGAAGCAGAGTCAGACAGACATCATGGCTCTCCTCTCCTAGACGCAAGCTGGTTAAACTCATAGCAGTAAGCCATAGTCAAGTGGCGACACAGATTATTAGAAATGGGTTAAAAGAATGTGAGAGTTAGCCAATAAGAGGCTACATATAATGGGCCAGGCAGTGTTTAAATGAATACAGTTTCTGTGTAATTATTTTGGTAAAGCTAGCCGGGAGCCAGGAAGCGGGAAGTGGCCTGCTGCTCCTCAACAACAAGCTGTATTCTAAAAGTTCCCATTTGCCCACATGGTACTGGCTTATTTTAAGAATGATTGCCCATTCAATTTACTGAACTCAAGATGTAAGCTATTAAATTGCAACAGTAAAATAAATCCCAAAGGAAATAATTTTAAATATTTAAAAGATTGCTGGGGAGCTGGGGAGGTGGCTCAGAGGTTAAGAGCACTGACTGCTCTTCTAGAGGACCCGGGTTCAATCCCCAGCACCTCTACATGGCAGCTCACACCTGTCTGTAACTCCAGTTCCAGGGTTTCTGACACCCTCACACAGACACACATGCAGGTAAAACACCAATGATCATAAAATAAAAATAAATTTAAAAAAAAAAAGATTGCTGGGCCTGATGGTGCATACTTTTAATCCCAGCACTCAGGAGGCAGAGGCAGGCAGATCTCTGTGAGTTCAAGGCCAGCCTGGTCTACAGAGTGAGTTCCAAGACAACCAAGGCCACACAGAGAAACACTGTCTCAAAAAGCAAACAAAAATGTCAGTTTAAGCCTGACACAGTGGCACACATCTGTAATGCCAACACCAGGGAAGTAGAAGCAGGGGGACTGCTGCAAATTCAAGGCCAGCACAGTCTACATATCATGCTTGAAGGCTGCATGAGAGATTGGGGGGGGGCATTAAAATAACTGCACTAAAAAGTTAAAATTCATTATTTGACTTTTAGAAGCAGAACACTTGTGCACCTGAAGTAGTTCAATTTTATTATGCAGGAAAAAAATAATATTTAAGGCCAAGGAGGTAACAGATTGAATCTTAATATCCACAATTTTTGAACTCTCAGTCTGTTTAATTCATTTCAGATGGCATAGTTTGTCATCAGCAAATGAAGTCTACATTCTTAGGAGAATTAAGAAGCCTTTACCAATCTGACAGGCTGAAGTTCAATGAATATTAACTCACTCTAGTTAAACAGACCACTTGATAAAATCAGAAACAGCAACAATCTTCATCCTCTGAGTCCCAAGCTTCTGTATTTTCCACTGCTCCCCAAAGAGAGTGGAAGAGAGAAGCCCACGGCACCATAATGCAAAATATTACAGTTCCAAACTCTAATTACTTCCTATCACTACCCTGAAAAATTCCCAGAGATCAAATGATTTCTTATAAATCAGAAAGTTTCCACTCCATTTCTTGTTTTTATATTTTTATTTTATGTGCATAGTTATTTTGCCTGCATGTGTATCTATGTGAAGGTGTCAGAACGCCTGGGGCTCCTATTACAGACAGGTGTGAACTGCGACTGCTTGCTAGAAATTAAATGGGGAAAGGGGGAAGTCTCTGCAACAGCAGCCAGTGCTCTTAACAGCCCTCTCTCCAAACCTTTCCAAAAAATAAAATTACCATCAAGTTAGCCCTGGGGTACTGGTGAGATGACTCAAAGAGTAAAATAAATGTGCTTACTACCAAGTATGATAGCTTCAGTTTGATCTCCAGGATGCCTGTATGGTGTAGAAGGAGTGAAGCAAGTTTTGCAAGCTGTCCTCGTATGTCCACATGTGTGCTGTGCAAGCTGTCCTCTTATGTACACATGGGTGCTGTGACATATACATAACACACGCATACACACACACACACACACACACACACACACACACACACACAAATGAACAAATAAACATAAAAAAACAAAACTACATTCAGCCCTGGAAAATAACCAAATACTTGTATCCCAAGTGTGTTCTGAGAATATAAATAATTCTAAACAAATTAAGAACCTACAAAGGTAAAGACACTTTAAAAATGGTGATGATAAGAAGCATGAACATCTAAACTTTGCTGTATACAGTTACTTATGACACTATCTTCTCCACTTACTTAAACTCCACCTTATCTGGCTATATCCCACAAGTTCATTTACATACTAACTGGTTAAAAACCAGAACTCATTTCTCAGAAGGAAAAACGTTTTAAAGGTAATATGAGAACTTGACTATTTCACAAAACCTGTTTATTCTAAAAATACAACATATAGAGCAAGCTGGTAAAACTGTTGGTGTTCCTAGTTCATCTAATGCATAACTGAATCACTATAACCCTACTTCTGCACATAATATTGTGGGGACATACTTAAGAACATGGGTAAAGACATGGTGGTCTATGACAGCGGTTCTCAACCTGTGAGTTTAGACTCTGTTGGGGGGTTATCAAATGACCCTTTCACAGACGTCACCTAAGACCATCAGAAAACACAGATATTTACACTATGATTCTTAACAGTTGCAAAATTATAGTTATACAGTAGCAATTAAAATAATTTTGTCACTAGCTGGGTAGTGGTGGCGCACGCCTTTAATTCCAGAACTCAGGAGGCAGAGGCAGGTGGGTCTCTGTGAGTTCACGGCCAGCCTGGTCTACAGAGCAAGTTCCAGAACTGGCTCCATAGCTGCTAGAAAACACTGTCTTGAAAAAAAAAAAAAAAAAACAACAGAAAAAAAAAGAAAGAAAAGAACTTTATGGTGTTGCACAATATTAGTTTACACTGTGAAGATGTATCTTTGCCAAGGTGCCTTCTAATTGATTTAATAAAGAGCTGAACAGTCAATAGCTAGGCAGGAGAGGAAACAGGGGACTTCCAGAAACAGAGAACTCTGGGAAGAGAAAAGGCAGAGAGTCACTGGCAAGCACAAAGCAAGCAGAACAAGCAGTACAGATAGATGAGGTATCAAGCCCCGCAACGAAGTATAGATTTAAAAATATGCGTTAAGTTACAAGAACTAGTTAGGAACAAACCTAACCTAAGGTCGAGCTTTCATAATTAATAAGTCTCAATGTCATTATTTGTTACCCTTCTAGATATAGGTGATGTCTGACAATAAATAAGAAAATGCTGTCCCATCGTAAAAAACAAGATGGATCAATGTGAAAATGGGGGGGACAGGATTTCACATGTATCTCAAGCTATCCAGAATCTCAGACAGCCCCAACCACACCAATTAGAGCAAAAGATAAATAGAAAAGGTAAGAACACACACTACACCACAAAGAGCAACACAAAATCAGTAAAACCTAAAGACCCTACAATAGCAAGACCTGAACAATCAAATATGGATGAATCAGAAGAAAATGACCTACAAAATAACTTCAAGCGAATGTTTGAAATTCTTAAAGATGAAATGAGAAATTCCCTTAAAGAAATTGAGGAAAAGACAAACAAAAAATTGGAAGATATCAGCAAATCACTTAAAGAAAACCAAGAAAAAGAAATCAAACATATTAAAGAAATTATTCAAGACTTGAAAACTGAAATAGAAGCAATGAAGAAAATGCAAGCCAAAGGAATTATAGAAACAGAAATCACGAGAAAAAGATCAGGAACCACAAATGCAAGCATGAACAGCAGAACACAAGAGATGGAAGAATCTCAAGCACTGAAAGATACAATAGAGGAAATAGACTCATCAATTAAAGAAAACATTAAATCTAACAAAAGCTTAACCTAAATTATCCAGAAAATATGGGACACCATTAAAAGGCCAAATCTTAGAATAATAGATATAGAAGGAGAAGTTTAACTCAAAGGCATAAAAAATTTATTTAACAAAATCATAGAAGAAAACTTTCCCTACCTAAAGGAAGATATGCCTATGAAGATATAAGAAGCTTACAGAAAATCAAATAGACTGGATCCAAAAAAAGTCCTCTCGTCACATAATAATCAAAACACTAAATATACAGAGTAAAGAAAGAATATTAAGAGCTGCAAAGGAAAAAGATCAAGTAACATATAAAGGTAGACCTATCAGAATTACACATGGAGACGACGAGGTCATAGTCAAGCATTATGCAGACATTAAGAGACTATGGAAGCCAGCCCAGACTACTATACCCAGCAAAACTGTCAATCATCATAGGAGGACAAACCAACATATTCCATGACAAATCTAGATTTCACCAATACCTAGCCACACACCCAGTCATACACAAAATTCTAGAAGGAAAACTCCAACCCAAGGAAGATGGCTACACCAACAAAAACACACACAATTGATGATCTCATAACAGCAAATCCCAAAGAAGAAAAAAATGCACAAATTAACATCACCAACAATGAAAGCTAAATTAACAGGAGATAGCAATCACTGGTCATTAATATCCCTTAATGTAAATGGACTCAACTCACCCCATAAAAAGGCACAGGCTAACAGATTGAATATGAAAACATCCTTCCTCTGCATACAAGAAACGTATCTCAACCACAAAGACAGACATGGCCTCAGAGTAAAGGGTTTGGAAAAAATATACCTATCAAATGAACCTAAGAAACAAGCTGATGTCGCTATCTTAATATCTAACAAAATAGACTTCAAACTAAAATCAATCAAAAGAGACAAAGAAGGACATTTCATACTAGTCACAAGAAAAACCCATCAAGAGAAATTCTCAATACTGAACATCTATGCCCCAAATACAAGGGCACCCTCATATGTCAAAGAAACACTTCTAAAGCTTAAATCATACATTAAACCCAACACACTAATACTGGGAGACTTCAACACTCCCCTCTCACCACTGGACAGGTCAATCAGACAAAAAATGAACAGAGATATAAGAGAACTAACAGATGTTATGACTCAAATGGACTTAACAAACATCTACAGAATATTCCATCCAAACAGAAAAGAATATACCTTCTTCTCAGCACCTCATGGAACCTTCTCAAAAATTGACCACATACTCAGAAACAAAACAAACCTCAACAAATACAAAAAAAAAAAAAACTGGAATAACCCAATATACCTTCTCAGATCACCATGGAATAAAACTAGAAATCAACAGAAATACTAATTCCAGAAAACCCACAAACACATGGAAATTAAATAATGGCTCACCTGAATCATTAATGGGTCAAGGAAGAAATAAAGGGAGAAATTAAAGACTTTCTAAAATTCAATTAAAATGACCACACAACATACCCAAATTTATGGGACACAATGAAAGCAGTGTTAAAAGGCAAGAACATAGCACTAAACGCCTACATAAAGAAGCTGGAAAAATCCCACACTAGTGAATTAACAGAACATTTGAAAACTTTAGAACAAGAAGAAGCAAACTCACCCAAGAGAACTAGACTGCAGGAAATAAAGTGAGAACTGAAATCAGCAAAATAGAAACAAAGAAAGCAATACAAAGAATCAATGAGACAAAGAGCTGGTTCTTTGAGAAAAATCAACATAGACAAACATTTATCCAAACTAACCAAAAGGCAGAGAGAGAATATCCACATTAACAAAATCAGAAATGAAAAGGGGATACAACAACAGACACAGAGGATCATCAAGTCATATTTTGAAAATGTGTACTCCAAAAAATTGGAAAACTTAAAGGAAATGGACAACTTTCTGGATAAATATCACTTACCAAAATTAAATCAACACTGGATAAGCAAATTAAACAGACCTATAACTGCTGAAGAAATAGAAACAGTCATCAAATGTCTTCAAATCAAAAAAAGCCCAGGACCAGAAGGTTTCAGCACAGAATTCTATTAGACTTTCAAAGAAAAACTAATACCAATACTCCTCAAATTATTCCACACAATAGAAACAGAAGAAACATTGCCAAACTCTTTTTATGAGGCTACAATTACCCTGATACCCAAACCACAGAAAGACATTACTAAGAAAGAGAATTACAGACCAATCTCCTCATGAACATTGATACAAAAATAATAAATAAAATACTAGTAAATCAAATCCAAGAATACATCAAAACCATCATCCACCATGATCAAGTTGGCTTCATCCCAGAGATGCAGGGATGGTCCAACACAAAAATCTGTCAACCTAATCCATCATATAAACAAGCTGAAAAATAAAAACCACCATGATTTTCTTATTAGATGCCAAAAAAGCTTTTGACAAAATACAACATCCCTTCATGATAAAAGTCTTGGAGAGAGCAGGGATACAAGAAATGTACCTAAACATAATCAAGGCAATACACAGTAAGCCAGCAACCAATATCAAACTAAATGGAGAGAAATTCCCAGCAATTCCACTGAAATCAAGAACAAGACAAGGTTGCCTACTCTCTCCATATCTATTCAATATAGTTCTTAAGGTCCTAGCTAGAGCAATAAGACACAAAAAGGAGATCAAGGGGATACAAATTGGAAAAGAAGTCAAACTCTCACTGTTTGCTGATGTTATGATAGTTTACATAAGCGATCCCAAAAATTCTACCAAGGAACTTCTACAACTCATAAACACTTTCAGCAATGTGGCAGGATACAAGATTAACTCAAAAAATCAGTAGCTCTCCTGTACACAGATGATAAAAGGGCTGGGGAAGAAATCAGAGAATTAACACCCTTCACAATAGCCACAAATAGCATAAAATATCTCAGAGTAACTCTAACCAAACAAATGGAAGACTTGTATGACAAGAACTTTAAATCTTTGAAGAAAGAAATTAAAGAAGACACCAGAAACTGGAAAGATCTCCCATGCTCTTGGGTAGTCAGAATTAACAGTAAAAATGGCAATTTTACTAAAAGCCATCTACAGATTTAACGCAATGCCCATCAAAATCCCAGCAAAATTCTTCAAAGGCCTCGAAAGAACAGTACTCAACTTCATATGGAAAAGCAAAAAGCCTAGGATAGCCGAAACAATCCTGTACAATAGAAGAACTTCTGGAGGCATCACAATCCCTGACTTCAAACTCTACTACAGATTATAGTACTGAAAACAGCCTGGTATTGGCATAAGGACAGACAGAAGGACCAATGGAACCGAACAGAAGACCCGGATATCAATCCTCACATCTACAAACACCAGATTTTTAATGAAGAAACAAAAAATATCAAATGGAAAAAAGAAAGCATATTTAACAAATGGTGCTGGCATAACTGGATATCAACATGTAGAAGAATGAAAATAGACCCATATCTATCACCATGCACAAAATTCAAATGGATCAAAGACCTCAACATAAAGCCAGCCACACTCAACCTTAGAGAAGAAAAAGTATACACCCAAAGGACGCTCAATCGTGCCACAAGGACATGTGCTCAACTATGTTCATAGCAGCTTTGCTGGTCACAGCCAGAACCTGGAAACAACCTAAATGTCCCTCGATTGAAGAGTGGATAAGGAAAATGTGGTACATTTACACAGTGGAGTACTACACAGCAGAAAAAAAAACCCGAAAGCTTGAAATCTGCAGGAAAAGGGATGGAGCTAGAAAACATTATTTTGAGTGAAGGAACACAGACACAGAAAGACAATTATCACATGTACTCACTCATACGTGGTTTTTAAACATAAAGCAAAGAAAAGCAGCACACCAATCACAATCCCAGAGAACTTAGACAACAATGAGGACACTAAGAGACTTACATAGATATAATCTACATAGGAAGTAGAACGTAGAAAAAGACAAGATCTCCTGAGTAAATTGGGAGCATGGGGACCTTGGGGGAGGGTTGAGGTGGGGAGAGGAGAGGCAGGGAGGGGAGCAGGGAACAATGTATAGCTCAATAAATATTTTTTTTAAAAAAAAGAATAAGGCCTTCCTCAAAAGAATTATTCAACTATATTATGTTGCTGAGCTGTAGTGGCGCCTTTATTTTTTTTAAGATTTATTTATTTATTATGTATACAACATTCTGCCTCCATGTATGCCTGCACACCAGAGGAGGGCACCAGATCTCATTACAGATGGCTGTGAGCCACCATGTGGCTGCTGGGAATTGAACTCAGGACCTCTGAAAGAGCAGCTCATGCTCTTAACCACTGAGCCATCTCTCCAGCCCTGTAGTGGCACCTTTAATAACAGTACTTCAGAGGTAGAAGGAGACAGATCTCTAAGTTCAAGGCCAGCCTGGTCTACAGAATGAGTTCCAGGACAGTCAGGGCTACACAGAGAAACCCTGCCTCAAAAAAACAAAAATAAAAAAGAAAGGAAAACCATTGAATTCTTTGCCTGGCAGTGATGCTGCACATCTTTAACCACAGTACTTGGACGGCAGAAACAGGATGATCTCTGTGTATTTAAGGTCAGACTGGTCTACAGACAGAGTTCTAGGGCAGTAAGGGCTATACAGAGACAGTAACAAGAAGACCCCTAGGGCTGGCAGCTCAATCTGACTAACCAACCAGTGAGTTCCACATTCAGTGAGCAACCCTGTCTCAAAAAGCAATGAACTGTCTAAGGAGGAAACACCAACATCTGACCTCCACACGCTTGTACACCAGACAAAATCTACCCCTTGTGCAAAAAGTGCAAAAAACTAAATGTTGGCGGAGGCTGCTAGTTCATTTCCCAGCATCCAGACCCGAAATAAGCACACAGAAACTGTATTAATTAAAACACTGCTTGGCCTATTAGCTTATGCATATTTCTAGCTAGATCTTTTATCTTAAATTAACCCATTTCTATTAGCGTCTGGCTTCTATCTCCTGCAGCAACTACATGGCTTCTCTTCAACTCCAAATACTCTCTCCTCCTCTCTCTGCTTGGAATTTCCACCTTGCCCTATCTGCACTACAATAGGTCCAAAGCAGCTTCTTTATTAACCAATGGTATTCATAGCATGCAGAGGGGAATCCCACATCAACTAAATATAGTTTATTGTTATATTATTTAAGGGGAAAAAGAGATTTGTATTTTCAGTATATTCACATCTGTGTTTGCAACTGCAAAAATATACAACATATGTCCTTTTCAGAAAAAAAAAAAACTAGCCCAAACAAAATACTATTTTCAGCTGGGTATTGGTGACACAAGCCTGAAATCCCAGCACTTGTGGAGGCTGAGGCAGGAAGATCGAAAATGCAGAGTCAGCCTCATCAATACACTAAGTCCAAGACAGTGGACTGCATGAGACCATCTCTTTAAAAGTTTAACAAAGTTTATAAAGTGCTTGTTCAAGATTGAGTTGGTTTATGCTAACTCCTTCCTGCTGGTAGTAGAAACTATTCATCCACTTCAAGATTAGCCTCTGCCAAACTCACTGTTTTAGTAGTATCTTATTTAAAAATTCTGAAGCATAATACAATTTCAATTATAACTTTCTAAATGACTACATAATCAAGAACATATCCATGCCGGGCAGTGGAAGCTCATGATTTTATGAAGACAGAGACAGGCAGAACTCTGAGTTTGAGACTAGCCTGGTCTACAGAGCTAGTTCCAGGACAGCTGTGGTTACACAGAGAAACCCTATCTCAAAAGAAAACAACAACAACAACAAAAAAAAAAAACAAGAATAGATCTAAGTGAAAATAGATTAAAATAAATCGTATTTATTTTGTGAGAGCAACTCTTCTGTTTGTCACATAAAAAAAATTACAGAGTAAACCATTAAGATCACTAACTCTCGGGTTAAATGTATAGAATTTCAACATCATGTTACTAAGACAGGATTCTAATCAAAGAAAAAGAATGGCGTTAGCTGTCTTCCCTCTGGAAAAAGTCTCACAACACACACACACACACACCACGAAATCAACAGCTCTATTGCTACAAGCATATATAATTAAGCAATTTGGGCGAAAATGCATTTTTCACAGTCCCAAATGGAATTTATAAACTGAAGTCATAAATCATTCTCATTCTGTGTCACCGGTGGGAAGGAAAAAGACAAGTTCAACAAAGCGAAGGCACCAAGGGACGGGCCCCTGGCAACTCCACACCAGATGGCAAGGCAAGCCTCCCATCAGACAGTTATAACTCGATGGCTGATTAATGTCAATGCTTATTAGACAGGCTCTCCGGCCCCCTGCCCCAAAGCGAAGGAAATCTGTTGTCTGCGATGCTTTTCATCTAGGAAACTTGATGTCCTTCCTAGGAAACTAGTTTGTGTCTACCGGGTTTGGAACCTCAAATTCCCCGTGGCCCGGCACTGCAGGACAGGCGTCCCGCGTCTGGCCTCGCCCCTTCCTCCCACGCTCGTTGCCCCGGCCCTGAGATCCGACTTACCGGTCGGCGCGCTGTCCAGGATGCGCAGGTCGTAGGCCCCAGAGCAGCGGTAGTTGGCGGCTGTGCCGTTGTCCCACACCACCACGACCTCCTCCGGGCTCTCGAAGCTCCGCACAGTGCCCACATGGCCCTCGCCGCCGTCCTGCTTGCCCCACTTCCAGTCTGGGCCGCGCACTACGCGGGCGCCGACCCCCTCCACCATCACCCGGTTGTTGCGGGAGTTACTCATCGGGGCCCGGGCTGTGGGCGCAGCCGCCGGCGGGGGAGCCGTGAGGGAGCCGGGCCCGGGCCGCACCCTGGGCACCGGCGGGGGCAGCAGCGAGCCCCGCGGCCCGTGAGGGCGACTCAAAGGCGGGGCGGCGCGGTCCCCGAAGAGCCCTTCGCCCGGGCCGGGCCGTCGCGGCCTGCGCTCCCACTGGAGTCCCGCCCGCGACGGCTCGCAGGCGGCGGCTCGCAGGCCGAGGGCGGGCGGTCGTGGGCGGGGACTCTGCCGCTTGCCCCGGGCTCCCCGGCCGGGCTACAACGTCGGCCGCCAGCAAACCTCGCTCTCCCCCGGCCGGGAGCGCGGAGGGCCGGGGGAGGCTCGCCCGGGCGCGGCGGCGAGCGCGGCGGGAGGCCAGGCAAGCTGCCGGCCCTCAGCGGCCCCCGGCCGCTCGCTCAGGCCTGGGCGCCCGGGAGCCGGGTCCGCGGTGGGCAGCGGCGCTAGCGGCCGGCCAGAGGCCGGCACCCGGGCCCCGGGGCCCGCTTCCCTTAGCCCCCGCGCACGCCGCCGCGCTCCGCCCCGCCACCGAGTCCCCGCCGGGCGAGAGCGGCTCCACATCCGGGTACCGCCGCGTCCGGGCCCGAGTGGCGCCTCGTGAGGGACTGCGAGGTGCTCCTCGGCCAGGACCAGGATAGAGGGCTTGGGGCAGTCGCGCGATCCAAGAAAGAAAGAGGAGGAAACGGCTCCCTAAGCGGTCCTGGGGCGCAGAGGGAGTGCGCATGCGCGCGACCGGGCCCTGGGAGACCGAACGCCCCGCTTCCCATTGGCTGCGTGGACGAAGGCCTGGAAGTGGGGCTGAGGGAAGTGTGGGGCGGCTGCGCGCCCGCTGCGGCTCCGCTCAGGTGAGTGCTGGTGTTCTCAAGTACGCTGGGTTTGAATTGAGGATTGCATACTGTTTGGGGCTTCCTTTTTAAAGGGAGCGAGAGTAGGGCTGATGACAACGTAGATTAAAAGTGATGAATAGTCCCTGTACAAATTACAATCATCTTAAACCATAGTCGGTGACTGTGGGGTGTTTTTAAGTCTTTGGAATGTTGTGCTTGCCTTCCTGCAGAGTCCACTCTGAATACGATTGTATTTATTATGACATGTATTTAAATTGGCTTTTGGAAGGTGTTATACGGATTGAACATAGGCTCTTTCTCATACTAAGCACATTATGTTCTACCACTAAATTACAGTTACACCCAGCCTCTGGACTTTTAGTGCCTTACCTTCGAGGATTTTGTTTGAAAGAGAATTCTCTATGTAGTCCAGTCTGGCCTGGGCCTGGAGACTCGCTGCCTCCACTCTCAAACTGCACCACCACACCCAGGAAATTACAGAAATTTTTAATAGCACTTTATTTTCCAATTTCATTTCCCACACCTGTAACTCAGCATTTGGGAGACTGTAGGCAACAGAGGGTAAATCGTTGGCCAGTCTAGGCTACTTACTGAGACTATGTCTAAAAAAACAAGCAGATAAAACCAAGAATTTTACTTTACCTTAAATGAATAGCTGCACTTTCTTAAACTGGGAAGGCGTTTAAGAGGTAATCTAAGCTAGTGGTTCTCTTTGAAGGAGAGTGGCTGTTTACAACAGCATCTAATGAGGCCCAGGATGGCCTCAGAAGTCCCTAAAGATAGGTAATATAGCCACATTGTTCATGTTACTGTTGGGTCCAGGTGGCTTGCGCAAAGATGAGACCACCACCAAGTCGAATAAACCAGAAACAAACTTTATTCCAGAAACCAGATCCCAAGAAAGCCAGAAGCAAACTTAAAAATAAAAAAAATAAAAAACAAAAAAACACCGCGGGGCACAGAAGCTTATCAGCTTGCTGAGACCACAGCCAGAGATGGTGTTTGTTAGGCTGTAGCAAAAGAGTTTCTGAACCCACTTTTTATAGTAGGGGCACCAGGCATTAGATCTGAACAAAGAAATTTTTATGATCTTGCCCCAACCCGCGGATCAATCAATGTAGACCTAAGGAGGGTGGTGAGGTCTAACATTCATGGGTAACTAGGCAGCTATCATGAAATATGTTTTAGATTACAGTGAAAGTCATCAATTGCAAGAAAACAGGTGTCTTTAGCAATTAGAAAAGGGACTGCTAGTAATAGCAGAGGGTTAATAAATCAGAATAATTGGTTCTTAGGCTGGAAACTGAGAAGATAGCAGAAAACTTGCCACACTATCTCAAGGTAAAACTCAGATACATACTGCCATACTTTACAACCTCTATTATTAGAGCTTATTAGTCAAACCCGTGTTTTTACCTTGTCCACCATGTCTCCTGGTACCTCCAGGCATGTATACTGGAGCCCCATGCCTCGCCTTTAATGGTGCCAGTTTCCCATAATGGAGACAGTGCCTAACCCAGAGGTCAGTATCTCTGTCTTCTAAAGGTTGACTCAGTTCATATCTGTCGTTCATCAAGGATGGCCAGGACACTACTCTCAGTTTACAGAGAGAAGCTCCAGCCTTGTAAATAGAACAGCCAGTTGTAAAATGAAATGACCTAGGCTGATGGAGGCTTCTTAAATATCTGAGAAAATAGCTCACTGTGAATAATTGATCCTTGATCTGCTGAGAAAGCTGCTGACAGTCTGTTCTCATTCCCCTAGACTTATAACTTTATAATTCTTTATCTCTACATTCTTATTTCTGAAATCTATATTTTTATTTTCTTATTCTTGGATTCTTCAGTTACCCCATAAAATAGACATTATAAAAAGAATTTTTTAATCTTTAGAAAAGTTTTCATGATCTTTCTCAACCTAGATCACATCCTAAGATGTTTATATTGGTATTTTCCAAAGTTGATGTGAATCATCATGGAAACCCACTGTATCAGACACAGATCTGTCATATGTATAACATACACAGGTCTGTCATGTATATAATGCAATTGTTTTACACATAAGTTTACCTTACATCCATTTTTTAGGAAATATTTGGTGCCATCCAAAACTTACACCTGTGGTTAGAAGAGATTACTTCTAACAACAGGTAAGATAAATAAACCCTGCAAGCACTCTGAAGGCAGAAGCAAGTGAGTGGTTTCTTCCACAGAGATGCAAGGATTCGTGCTGTTGCTCCTTTGTCCCCTCAGACTGCTGACGGAGGGAGAAGAGCGAGGGGCAGAGCTCCTGAGATCCTTACTCCAGATACCACATGTCGCAGTCCATCCTGTAGGACTCAGGACACCTATGTGAAAGGGAGGGCAAACGTAGTCTAGCTGAGTGCTATGTGCAGTTATCACTATTCACTTCTGAAAATACAAATCTCTCTTAAGTAGTCCAACAGCAGAAAATATAGCAAACTGACTTCAAAAAGTGTTGGGTGAGTGGCAGAAGTGAAGCGATACCATGCCTTAGTACTAGAGAAGAAAAAAAAAAGCATGGTATAGAGTTGGGATAATCTTTTTGTACACTGTGTAAAGATGTGTCTGTCTTTCCTCACCTGCCTAAGGTACCTTCTGATTGGTTTAATAAAGAGATGAACAGCCAATATTTACACAGGAGAGGATAGATGGGACTTCTGGGGAGACATAGGAACTCTGGAAAAGAATTGGAAGTGTAGGAGATTCACCAGTCAGATGGGGAGGAAGTAGAACATATGGTACTGATAGGTAACCAGCCACATGGCAGAACATAGATTAATATAAGTGGACTAATTTAAGTTTTAAGAGCTAGTTGGGAACAAAACTAAGCTAAGACCAAGCTTTCATAATTAATAAAAAAGTCTCCATGTCATTATTAGAGAGCTAGCGATATAAGGAAAGGCCTGTTACAGGATAGGAACCACATGACATGTCATTGAAGCTGACTGAGTAAATTCTGCTGTTGTTGAAACTATGGCTATTTTGCAACCAACCCAGAGTCCCTTATTCACACTAGCCTGAGAAAAGGAGCCCAATACCACCTTCTACTGTCACTGCCCCTAGCAGAGACAGAGCGTGTGAGTACAGGACACCCTGATCCTGAAGCTGCTGAAACTGGCTTGCCTGTGTAGGTATCCAGACACTGCCAAAAACTCCCTATATTAGTTTCCTTTCTATTGCTGTAATAAAACGCCATGACCAACGTAACTTACAGAAGTAAGAGTTTATTTGGGCTTACAGGACACCATGACAACAGTTGACCATCATGATACCTGGAACACAACACTGAGAGCTAAGGACTCACATCCCAAACTGCAAGCAGTAAGCAGAGACCAAATTTGAAATGACATAAATCTTTAAATTTGCAACACCCACCTCCAGCGACACCCCTCCAACAAGGCCACACCTCCTAAGCCTCCCCAAACAGCACCATCAACTGAGGGCCAGCAGCATTTAAACCACCACAGCTGCAGCTTCCCTTATAAGTAACAAAGGGGACCTGCTGTTTCAGGTGTTCAGCAGCATTGTGACCCCTCTACCAAACTTACAATTCCATTTAACAGAAGTGTCATCATACATTCTTCCCAGTGACATCTTCCAAGAGTGTGGAGGCAGAGTCTGAGGTTCCTGGGCTACCAGCACCGTGCTGCTCACCACTGTGCACACTGCTTGGTGACTGTACTAGTCAGTTCTGTAGAGGAACAGAATTGATTGAATGAGCGTGAGTGTGTGAGTATGTGTGTGATTTATTAGAATGGCTTGCAGGTCCCCGTAGTCTCATGTGTGTGACTGTGTGGTCCTCAGTTAGTGGAACTGTTTGAGAAGTGTTAGGAGGTGCAATCTTGTTGGAGGAAGTGTGTTACTGGGAGTGTGCTTTGAAGTTTCAAAATCTCATGCTAGGCCTAATCCGTCTCTCTCTGTCTTCAACTTATGGATCAGATGTGAGCCCTCAGCTACTGCCCCAGTGCCATTTTGCCTGCCTACTGCCATGCTCCTCAACTCTGAAACTGTAAGCAGGCCCACAAATGCTTCCTTTTATAAGTTGCCTTAGTCATGATGTTTTAATCACAGCAATAGAACAATAACGGAAACACCCAGTCTTAAAAGAAAACAAGAAGAAGCTCTCAGAAAGTAAAGAAGTAAGTAAAATTGGATACCTAGAATCACTATATTCTATTGGAACCAAAACTGGGTTAATCATAGCTCCCTAAGCTACCTCTGGCCCTCAGGCATTAGCATACTTGTTGCTGGTCTGAAGGAATTCCTCAAAGGGAAGTTTCCTTTCTCCTGGTGGAGGTGGGGAAGAAAAAGAAGCAAATCACAGGACAGATTTTCATCTACATCACATGGCCCATCTCTTAGGGGGCTGTATGACAGTTTATGTCCAGACACAAGCTGAAGGCCATGATCCCTCCCAAGGTAGCTGAAGTCAGATCTGTGTTTACCAGAGTTGGAGTTTTTATGATAACATAGATCAAAATTTACTTAAGGTGTATATCTAATTAATTCACTGTAATTAATAGCCACAACCAAATAACTCTGGGAGTTAAAACTTTCTGATTGCCACATTAATACTGTATTTACCTTGGTTTGGGTAGATAAGCTATTTCCTGGTGCTGTGGGACAATGGTCTGTATTGGTTTAATAAAACACTGAATGGCCAGTAGCCAGGCAGGAAGTATAGGCAGGTGACCAGAAGAGGAGAATTCTGGCAAGAGGGAAGGTCAGTCTGCAGTCATCATCCAGACGCAGAGGAAGCAGGATGAGAATGCCTCACTGAAAAAAATGTACCAAGCCACGTGACTGACACAGACGAGAATTATGGATTAATGTAGGATGTAAGAATTAATAAGAAGCCTGAGCTAACAGGCCAACCAGTTTATGATTAACGTAGACCTCTGTGTGTTTCTTTGGGAATGAATGGCTGCTGGACCAGGCAGGACAGAAATCTCAGGCAACAAATGGTGCCAACATGGACACGTGCATCCACATAAAACCTAAGACAGCTTGGAAAGTAGTTCTAGAAACAAAAGAACAGAGTTAAGCATGGCTTCTTGGTAGCAGCATTTTCTCATGTGGGCTCTATTTGATAGAAGCAAGTATGTCTCTTTTAAGAGAGGCTTCCTGACTCAGAATTAGCTGCAAAAACCTTGCAGCCCATTTAAGAGGCTCTGTCTCTCAAATGGTGTTCAACATACTTCTTAGTGGTGGCAGGACCTTGAAACTCCACAGAGTTGTGGCAATAAGCATGGCTCCAGCCAGTACCTCCACCATGAGGCTAGACTCTCAGAAAGCTAAAGAATAGAGTGAATCCAGCCATCAAAAGCACAACTTTAATCCTAGCCATATCAGTTAGCAAATTAAAGACTCATGTGGTCAGAAAAAGAGAGATATACAGGGCTGGAGAGATTGCTCAGAGGTTAAGAGCACTACCTGTTCTTCCAGAGGTCCTGAGATCAATTCCCAGAAACCATGTGGTGACTCACAGCTATCCATAATGAGACCTGGTGCCCTCTTCTGGCCTGCAGGTATACTTGCAGACAGGATATTGCATACATAATAAATAAATAAATAAATAAATAAATAAATAAATTTTTTAAAAGAGAGAAAGAGAGAGATACAGTAAAGGTACATTCAGATGAAAAAAAAACCTCTACATGGTTTAGAGTGTGTTTAAAAATATGTGTAGGCTTGGGAGAGAAAAGAAAAAGGATAAAGTCCTTAAAAAAAAGGGAAGGAAATAGAGTAGTTGGGTGTGATGGCACACAGCTTTAATCCAAGCACTTGGGAGGCAGAGGCAGGCAGATCTCTGAGTTTGAGGACAGCCTGGTCTACAGAGTGAGTTCCAGGACAGACAAAGATACACAGAGAAACCCTGTCTCAAAAAAACAAAAAATAAAAATAAAAGAAATAGAGTTTAGAATAAAACCATGTAAAGATGGAAAATATACAGAGAATCTGGATACTGTATGTTATTGTGTTGTCTTTGAATTGTTTGATGGCTGTGGAAGGAACAACAGCTATTAAAAAATATTTGATTATAAATGTTGCTGGATTAATCCAACATATGTATTTTTAAAATGCTTTGACTTTAAAATTTAAGTCAAAAGATGTGTTATTTTGGAGAAGAGGGTTTGCTTTTGTTTCCACGGGAAATGAGAGGCTATGGATTCATTCTGGGTTAAAAAATATATATATCAGGTTTGCCCAAGGAAGACCCCCTGAAAAATCTCCAATAGAAGCGGATGATCCAGATGATCCAATATTTCAGAGGACCTCTGTTAGAGTTTCCCCTGAGTTTTACATCCAGAACAGCCTCAAGAATATCAAGAAGATCAAGCCTCACAGAATATTCCAATCAGGACTTGACAATAGTTCTAAATTTTCTTTAGGTACTCATTAGATTATCAGCACCCTTATCAGCAGAAAGTAGCATGGAAAACTATGCCCATATTCCCAAAATATGGGTTATGGGTGTTTGTCTTTGTTTAGAATGTTAGTCACAAGTCGTTATGGATAATGGTCAGGAAAAAAGCTAAACAAAGGAAATTGGACTCAGAGTTGTTGTTTTTAAACAAAGGGGGGATTGCTGTGGGACAGTGGTCTGTATTGGTTTAATAAAACACTGAATGGCCAGTGACCAGGCAGGAAGTATAGGCAGGTGACCAGAAGAGGAGAATTCTCGCAAGAGGAACGGTCAGTCTGCAGTCATCATCCAGACGCAGAGGAAGCAGGATGAGAATGCCTCACTGAAAAAAATGTACTAAGCCACGTGACTGACACAGATGAGAATTATGGATTAATGTAGGATTTAAGAGTTAATAAGAAGCCTGAGCTACTAGGCCAACCAGTTTATGATTAATGTAGACCTCTGTGTGTTTTTTTGGGACTGAAAGGCTATGGGACTGGGTAGGCCAGGAATCTCAGGCAACAGCCTGGTATCTATTAGTGTAGCTTGAATTCAGAGAATACAGTGGTAAAAACTACCATCACCCCTAGTATGCAGTTACACACCTCTAGTACGTCAATGAGCACTTTAAAAAATGAAAACTATGCCTTCACCAAAGTGTTTCTCCATATCCTTTTGTTCCCCCTTAAAAGAGATGTTGCTAAACGGTAAAGAATTCCTCTAATGTGTATCAGGTTATAGGACAGAGCCTCAGTACTACAAAAAACAAAAATATACCATAAAAGTTGTGGCTTTTCAACCTTTTGAAAGGAAGCTAACATTTTAGTGTGAGTCCCATGTTATATTAGAAAACTCTCATAAGTGCACCCATACTGATCAGCTCTATGGAGTGTTCTATTAAGTGCTGTTCCTTTTTGTGGAGCATTTCTAGAATCATCCCACGTGTATTCTCAATTTTCTTATAAAATCTTGGTATGTAGCTGTCATGTATCACCTGGCAGGAATACTACAGAGAAATGCATTGCTAATTGTAGAAATGTCTAGGATGCACCTATACAAGCCTATATGTTGCCACCTGTATACGTCTTGGCCATGATGTAGCTCCCTTTGTAGACTCTGTGTGTGTGTTATGACTAAAACATTGTTATGCAGCACATGGCTGACTTTCTGTGGTTTGATTATTGTTAGTAAACTATCTTCCCCTAGGTGAGACAGGACCACTGCAGAAGAAATGATTAAGGTTTCCAGTAAGTGGAAGGCCAGTCTCCTCAGACACTGAAAAAGAGAGTGCCTTAATTATCAACCAAAGTTCAGTGAACAGAAAATTATTGTATTTTAAAAAAAAGAACAATATATCAACACTTTGAACAACTCTGATGGACTTCAGGGGCAATTTTTCAGTTATATACTGTATGTTTCCACTTATTTAACAGACTTTTTCTTTCTTTTTTTTCTTTGTTGTTTTTGAGACAGGGTTTTTCTATTTACCAGCTTGGCTGACCTTGAACTTCCTTTGTAGACCAGGGTGGGTGACCTTGAACTCACAGAAATTCACCTGCCTCTATTTCCCAAGTGCTGGGATTAAAAACATGTGCCACCATTGCCAGCTATTCACAGGCCTTTTTTCTTTTCCTGGTCTTTTAAAGACAGGATCTTCTATAGCCCAAGCTGGCCACAAGTTTGTTACGTGACCAAAAATGATCTTGAATGCTTGATCCTCCTGCCTCTACCTCCAAAATGCTGAGATCCCAGGCATATGCCACATGTCTAGCTTATTTAGCATTCTTAAGGTAACAAGATTGTATAGGGAACAGATAATTGCTTGCCAGGAGTTACAGTTATAGAAAGGGGGTTAAGACTCTATCCCGAACCCCTCCTGTTCCCTATCACCGCCACCACCATGCCACTCCCTGCAACCTCAGAAGAATTCTGAAACATAGGCTGCAGCTACACAGAGAGGACCAAGAGGTGAGGGATCACGCACTCAGCGGGACACTCCACTCTCTAGGCTCTCCATACCGGGGACAAAACCCCAAGCCCCTCTGCCACCTGCCTCAGCTTCTCTAGCCAGCCACCAGGCAAGCTTCCTGCAGGTAGGCTGCTCCAACACCCCACCCCATTGATTGGACCCTGCAAGCTACAAGGTCCACTCTGCCCCCAAACCATCCTATCCCCCACAATGTAAGAGGAACTCTGAATCACAGGCTGTGACTCTACAGAGTGGACCAAAAGAGATCAAGAGAGTGGGCCAAGAGAGACCTCAGCGACTCCCTGAGACACAGCAACAGTACAGAGCAGAATAATAACAGTTCTCAAAGACACAGACAGCAACTACAAGGATTGGACCAAGAGGCAAAGACACAGCCAGCACCAATTGGAGGAAGAGATGGGTAGGCGCCAATGCAAGAATTCATTCAACAACCTAAAAAGCAACATGGTAACACCAGAACACAGTGGTCATACAACAGGAAAACTTGATCATCCTAACTCAAAAGAAGCAGAAGAACATGATTTTAAATATAACTTTATGAGGATAATGGAGACCTTTAAAGAGGAAATGAAAAAACCCCTTAAAGAAATGGTGGAAAAGACAAACAAAAAATTGGAAGAAATCAAAAAATCTCTCAACCCCCCCCCCAAAAAAAAAAAACAAGTGAAGCAAACAGTTCAAGACTTGAAAACTGAAAAAGAAAACACAAACTGAGGGAATTCTGGACATGGAAAATCTGGGTAAACAAACAGGAACTGCAGATACAAGCATAACCAACAGAATACAAGAGATGGAAGAGAGAATCTAAGGTGTTGAAGATACTGTAGAGGAAATAGATTCATCAGTCAAAGAAAACAATAAATCCAACAAATTCTTAACACAAAACATCCAGGAGAAGGGGTTAAGCTAAAAGTTATTTTTTGGTAATGGCACAGTTTTGTATCTTAATTGTGATTAAAGTTAATTGAATCTACAGAAATCATAAAATTCCATAGACAGGCACACACACGTGTGGTTTTAAAACTGGTAAGCACTAATAAGATCGGTGCTTGAGTTAATAACATTGTACCAGTGTGTCAGTGTTCTGATTTTGACAAGGTGCTTTTGTGTTACATAAGATATTGTCACTGGATGGAAATAGGTGAAGAAAACCCAAGATTTCCCTACTATTTTGGAAACTTACCATGAGTTTAAAACTATTTCAGAACTAGTTAGGAAATAAAGAGAAAAGCAGAGGGACAGGGGAAAAGTCAAGGAAAGAGAGGGGAGATGAGTAGGGGAAAACTTAGGGGGATGAGAGGTGAGTGGGTGCTAGCCTGGGCAGCCTGCCTGCCTGTCCGGGAAGGGAGCACAGCCCTTCCCCCCTCAGCTTCTGCGGCAGGGTCTTCGCTGTTCCAAGGGACCCCTCCCCTCCCCCCACTGCTGCGGGGCCCTTTGTCTCCTGAGTCCTGGGAAGACCAGCTAGCCCTGTTGCCCTGCTGAGCAGTTCTTCCCAGAGAGGTGAGTGGGTGCTAGCCTGGGCAGCCTGCCTGCCTGTCCAGGAAGGGAGCACAGCCCTTCCCCACTCAGCTTCTGCGGCAGGGTCTTCGGTGTTCCAAGGGACCCCTCCCCTCCCCCCACTGCTGCAGGCCCTTTGTCTCCTGGGTCCTGGGAAGACCAGCTAGCCTTGTTGCCCTGCTGAGGAGTTCTTCCCAGAGAGGGCTGAGGAGCTCTATCCAGAGAGTGCTGTGAAGTCCTACCCAGAGAGTGCTGAGGAGTTCTATCCAGAAAGTGCTGAGGAGTTTCATCCAGAGTGGGGGAGACGGGCAGGCACCAATGCAAGATTTCCTCCAACAACCTGAAAGGCAACATGACATCGCCAGAATCCAGGGAGCTCGAAACTAGAAGAATTGAACACCCTACTCCAGAAGAAATAGAAGAAATCGACTCTAAGCGCTTCTTTATGAAAATAATAGAGGAACTTAAACAGGAGGTGAAAATCTGCCGTAAAGAAATGGAAGATAAGTATAACAAAAAAATTGAGGAAATGAGTAAAGAAATGGAAGAGAAATATACCAAAAAGTTTGAAGAAATGAGTAAATCCGTAAATGAAATTCTGGGAAACCAAGAAAAAACAAACAGGTAATAGAAACAGTTCAAGATTTGAAAACTGAAATGGAGTCAATGAAGAAATCACAAACCGAGGGCCGGCTGGCTATGGAAAATCTGGGTAAACGAACAGAGACTTCAGAAACAAGCTTAACCAATAGAATACAAGAGATAGAAGAAAGAATCTCAGACTCTGAGGACACCATAGAGAAATTAAACACTCTGTCCAAAGAAAACAGCAAATCCAAATCTCATCACAAAACATTCAGGAACTGTGGGACACAATAAAAAAACCAAATGTAAGAATAATTGGAGTAGAAGAAGGAGAAGAATTGCATTTCAAAGGTCCAGAAAATATACTCAACAAAATTATAGAAGAAAACTTTCCCATCCTAAAGAATGATATTCCTATGAAGGTTCAAGAAGCATACAGAACACCGAATAGACTGGATCAGAAAAAAACATCCCCTCGTCATATAATAATCAAAACACAAAGCATTCAGACTAAAGAAAGGATACTGAGAGCTGCAAAGGAAAAAGGTCAAGTAACTTATAAAGGTAAACCTATCAGACTTACACCAGACTTCTCGATGGAAACCATGAAAGCCAGAAGGTCCTGGATAGAGGTACTGCAGAAACTAAGAGACAATGGATGCAAACCCAGACTACTTTACCCAGCCAAGCTATTGTTCACTATCAACGGAGAAAACAAAATATTCCAGGATAAAAACAAATTTAAACAATACGTAGCTACTAATCCAGCCTTACAGAGAATACTAGAAGGAAAATCACAACCCAAGGAATCCAACATTCCCAACACTGCCTACATTAACTCAGACATCTAGCGACCCTTCACAAGCACAACTCAAAGAAGGAAAACACATACACGCTACTACCCAAAAAAATGACCGGAGTCATCGATCACTGGTCATTAATATCACTTAATATCAATGGTCTCAACTCACCTATAAAGAGGCACAGACTTAGAGATTGGATACGAAAACAGGATCCAACATTCTGCTGTCTACAAGAAACACACCTCAACCACAAAGACAGACACCTACTCAGAGTAAAGGGTTGGGAAAAGATTTTCCAAGCAAATGGACCTAAGAAACAAGCGGGTGTGGCCATTCTAATATCTAACAAAATCGACTTCAAACTAAAATCAATCAGAAGAGATGGAGATGGACATTTCATACTCATAACAGGAACAATTCATCAGGAAGAAGTCTCAATCTTGAATATCTATGCCCCTAATATAAAGGCACCCACATATGTAAAAGAAACTCTTCTAGAACTCAAGGCAGTCATCAAACCACACACACTAATAGTAGGAGACTTCAACACTCCTCTCTCACCAATGGACAGGTCAATCACACAGAAACCTAACAAAGAAATAAGAGATTTACTGGAGGTACTGAATCAAATGGACTTAACAGACATCTATAGAACACTCCACCCAAATAGGAAAGAGTATACCTTCTTCTCTGCAGCCCATGGAACCTTCTCGAAAATTGACCACATACTTGGTAACAAAGCAAACTTCCACAGATACAAAAAAATATTAGTGACCACCTGTGTCTTGTCAGATCACCATGGATTAAAATTAGAATTCAACAACAATGGTACACCCAGGAAGCCAACAAACTCATGGAAGTTGAACAGTCAACTACTAAATCACCCCTGGGTCAAGGAAGAAATAAAGAAAGAAATTAAAGTCTTCCTTGAATATAATGAAAACAAAGACACAACGTATTCAAACCTATGGGACACAATGAAAGCAGTGCTAAGAGGAAAGTTCATAGCACTAAGTGCCCACCTAAAGAAAACAGAGAAAGCACACATTGAAGACTTAACAACACACTTGAAAGCTCTAGAAAAAAAAGAAGCTGATTTACCCAGGAGGAGTAGAAGACTGGAAATAATCAAACTGAGGGCTGAAATCAACAAAATAGAAACACAGAAAACAATTCAAAGAATCAATGAAGCAAAAAGCTGGTTCTTGGAGAAAATTAACAAGATTGACAAACCCCTCTCCAAACTAATCAAACGGCAGAGAGAGAACTTGCAAATTAATAAGATCAGAAATGAGAAGGGGGACATAACCACAGACACATAGGAAATTCAGAGAATCATTAGATCTTACTACAAAAGTTTATATGCCACAAAGTTGGAAAATGTAAAAGAAATGGACATTTTTTTAGATAAGTACCATATACCAAAGTTGAACCAAGACCAGGTGAACAATCTAAATAGACCTGTTAGTCGTGAAGAACTAGAAGCTGTTATCAAAAATCTCCCTACCAAAAAAAGCCCAGGACCAGATGGTTTCAATGCAGAATTCTACCAGAACTTCCTGGAAGAGCTAATACCTATACTCCTTAATGTATTCCACAATATAGAAAAAGAAAAGTCACTGCCAAACTCCTTTTATGAAGCTACAGTCACCCTAATACCAAAACCACACAAAGACACAACCAAGAAAGAGAATTACAGGCCAATCTCACTCATGAACATCGATGCGAAAATTCTCAATAAAATACTGGCAAACCGAATCCAAGAACACATTAGAAAAATCATCCATTATGATCAAGTAGGCTTCATCCCAGAGATGCAGGGATGGTTCAACATATGCAAATCTATCAATGTAATCCATCATATAAATAAACTGAAAGAAAAAAATCATATGATCATTTCATTGGATGCTGAAAAAGCGTTTGACAAAATTCAACACCCATTTATGATAAAGGTGTTGGAGAGACTGGGGATACAAGGATCATACCTGAATATAATAAAAGCAATATACAGCAAGCCGACAGCTAACATCAAATTGAATGGAGAGAAACTCAAAGCCTTTCCACTAAAATCAGGAACACGACAAGGCTGTCCACTCTCTCCATACCTCTTCAATATAGTGCTTGAAGTTCTAGCAATAGCAATAAGACAACATAAGGGGATCAAGGGGATTCGAATTGGAAAGGATGAAGTTAAACTTTCGTTATTTGCTGACGATATGATAGTGTACATAAGCGACCCCAAAAACTCTACCAAAGAACTCCTACAGCTGATAAACACCTTTAGTAACGTGGCAGGATACAAGATCAACTCCAAAAAATCAGTGGCACTCCTATACACAAAGGATAAAGAAACGGAGAGGGAAATCAGAGAAACATCACCTTTCACGATAGCCACAAACACCATAAAATATCTTGGGGTTACTCTAACCAAGGATGTGAAAGACCTATTTGACAAGAACTTTAAGCCTTTGAAAAGAGAAATTGAGGAGGATACCAGAAAATGGAAAGACCTCCCCTGCTCTTGGATTGGGAGAATCAACATAGTAAAAATGGCAATTCTACCAAAAGCAATCTACAGATTCAATGCAATCCCCATCAAAATCCCATCAAACTTCTTCACAGACCTTGAGAGAACATTAATCAAGTTTATATGGAAAAACAAAAAACCCAGGATAGCCAAAACAATCTTATACAATAAAAGAACTTCTGGAGGCATTACCATCCCTGACTTCAAACTCTATTATAGAGCTACAGTATTGAAAACAGCTTGGTATTGGCATAAGAACAGAGAAGTCGACCTATGGAATCGAATAGAAGACCCAGATATTAACCCACAAACGTATGAACACCTAATTTTCGACAAGGGAGCTAAAGGTATACATTGGAAGAAGGAAAGCATCTTTAACAAATGGTGCTGGCATAACTGGATGTCAACCTGTAAAAAAATGAAAGTAGATCCATATCTATCACCATGCACAAAAATCAAGTCCAAATGGATTAAAGACATCAACATTAATCCGTCCACTTTGAACCTGATAGAAGAGAAAGTGGGAAGTAGTCTACAAGATTTAGGCACAGGAGGCCTCTTCCTAAGTAGGACCCCAGCAGCACAGACAATAAGAGAAACAATGAATAAATGGGATCTACTGAAACTGGGAAGCTTCTGTAAAGCAAAGGACACTGTCAGTAGGACAAAAAGGCTGCCTTCTGACTGGGAGAAGATCTTCACCAAGCCCTCATCAGACAAAGGTCTGATCTCCAGAATATACAAAGAACTCAAGAAACTAGACACTAAAACTCTAATTAACCCAATTAAAAAATGGGGTACTGATCTGAACAGAGAATTCACAACAGATGAACTTCGAATGGCCAGAAGACACTTAAGGTCATGCTCAACCTCCTTAGCGATCAGGGAAATGCAAATCAAAACCACTTTGAGATACCATCTTACACCTGTCAGAATAGCTAAAGTTAAAAACACCAATGATAGCCTATGCTGGAGAGGATGTGGAATGAGGGGAACACTCATCCATTGTTGGTGGGAATGCAAACTTGTGCAGCCACTTTGGAAATCAGTGTGGCGGTTTCTCAGGAAACTGGGAGTCAACCTCCCTCAGGACCCAGCAATTCCTCTCTTGGGAATATACCCTAGAGATTCCCAAACATACTACAAAAGTGTTTGTTCAAGTATGTTCATAGCAGCACTATTTGTAATAGCCAGAACCTGGAAACAACCTAGGTGCCCCTCAATAGAAGAATGGTTAAAAAAGGTGTGGAACATATACACATTAGAGTTTTACTCAGCGGTAAAAAATAATGACATCTTGAATTTTGCATGCAAATGGATGGACATAGAAAACGCTTTACTGAGTGAGGTAAGCCAGACCCAAAAAGAGGAACACGGTATGTATTCACTCATAAGTGGATTCTAACCATAATTTAAGGTCTTTGAGCCTATTATTCGTGATCCTAGAGAAGCTAAATAAGAAGACGAACCTGATGAAGATTATTTAGCTATCCGCCAGGAGGTAGGAAATAGTCAAGAGTCCCAGGTAACCTTGGGTGCATGGGGAGGGGGGTGGGAGGGTTGTTGGAAGGGGAGAGGGTTAGAGAGAAGGGAGTAGGGGAGGAATGGAGAAAGCTCGGCTGACCGAGATGGGGGGAAGGGAGGAAGGATGAATGTGGGATCAGGGAAGAATATATTTCAACTAAGGGAGTCATTTTAGAGTTTACAGGAAACTTGATTATATATGGGATCCCAGGTCCAAGGAGAGATCCCCAGATTGTTCTCTGGACAGAGGAGGGGGTGCCTGAACCGGCCTTGGCCCGTGACCATACTGATGAATATTTTGCTTATCACCATAGATCCTTCATCTGGCGTTGGATGGCGATACAGATGGAGGCCCGCGTTGGAGCACCGAACTGAGCCCCCCAAGATCCAAATGAGGAGCAGAAGGAGGAAGAAAATGACGAAGGACTGCGAGGGATACTATCACCCACTGATACAAGGGGTCGGATCTAATGAGAGTTTACCAAGGCCAGATGGACCGTGACTGAACGAGCATGTGATCCAACCAGATTCTCTGAATGTGGCCGGATTTTTTGAATGTGGCTGGCCTGCAGTCTTTCTGAGAAGCCATTGACAATGACACTGGGACTGGTTTCCTCTGCATATACTGGATTTTTGGGATCCAGTCTGTTTGGATGCTCACCTTCCTGGACCTGGAGGGAGGGGGGAGGAACTTGGACTTCCCACAGGGCAGGAGACCCTGACTGCCCTTGGGGACAAAGAGGGAGGAGGAGAGGGAGGGGGGGGAGTGGGAGGGCGTTGGGAGGAGGGGCGTAAATGGAAACTTTTTATAATTTAATAAAATTACTTTCAAAAAAATATTCTAAGTTCTTAAATTTTTTAAATGCTCTATTCTGTAGGACTTTGAAGTATAGAATATTATCTAACTGAAATGTATCTCTGTATATCTAGAAAAACTGAATACTGTAATTAAAAGTTTGATGACTAAAAAAAATATTCTAAGTTCTTAAATTTTTTAAATGCTCTATTCTGTAGGACTTTGAAGTATAGAATATTATCTAACTGAAATGTATCTCTGTATATCTAGAAAAACTGAATACTGTAATTAAAAGTTTGATGACAAAAAAAAAACTTAGGGGGACTTGTGAGTTCAGGTTTCTCAGACTTGTCACAGTCCACTCAAAAATGTCTTCACTCTAGGTCTTGGAGTTCCACCTTTACCCAATCTATGCCCCGAGTGTTTTTTTTAAATTATTTTATCTTACTTGTATAAATGTTTTGCCAGCCTTTATTTAAATGCACTATATGTGTGCATATTTGGTACCTGCAGAAGCTAGAAGAGAACATCAGATACCCTAGGAACTGGAATTGATAATGGTTGTGAGCTTTCATGTGGTTGCTAGGAACCAAACTCAGGTGTTCTACAAGAGCACTGACTGTCTATATAGCCCTTATATTCCAAGTTCTGCATGGAAAGCACTCTGGATCCTTGATTATATCACTTCACTAGTTGGCCAATCAACTCTGACTCTTCCCCCTTCTTGTAAATTTTTGTATGACATAATAATTACCCTTTTGTTTGGTTTTAGTGTGCTGGACACAGAGTCCAGTATTTCACACACTGGGCCAGGTGCTGTATAAAAACCCACACATTCATCCCTGAAAAGAAGGCTTTTAAGGTTTTTAGAATATCATTTGTGTCTTGTTGGTTTGGTTTGTTTTTTTCGGGGGGTGGCTTGTGGTTGGCTGTTTGAACCCAGACTAGCCTCTAACTCATAATCCTCCTGTCTCAGTCTTCCAAGTGCTATGATTATAACTGTTATGGTTTAGATAAAACGGCTCAATTCCCCCAATGGTGGCAGTGGGCCACAAGACCATGGAGGGCCACAAAGGCAGCCAGTCCCAGGCAGGGAGCCACGTGGCAGGTAAGAGACAGCGTCACACAGGCATGCCATGCAGAGTGAGGTTGGATATTTATTTAGTGGGTGATGTAGGTGGGCCTTCTGTCAATGTGTTATTTTCATTGGTTAATAAAGAGACTGCCTTGGTCCTCTGATAGGACAGAAAATTAGGTAGGCAGAGTAAACAGAACAGAATGCTGGGAAGAGGGCAATGAGGCAGACGCATGGAGCCAGCCACCAGGTCAGACATGCTGAATCTTTCCTGGTAAGCCACCACCTCGTGGTGCTACACAGATTATTAGAAATGGGTTAATCAAGATGTGAGAGTTAGCCAGTAACTAACTCTCTACAGATAATGGGCCAGGCAGTATTTAAATGAATACAATTTGTGTGTTGTTATTTTTGGGGCTAAGCTAGCTGTGCAGGAGCCTGGTGGGATGAAAAGCAGGCCTGCCCGCAGCTCCTCACTACAAGTGGGTTAAGGAAGGGAAGGGAAAAGGGGAGAAGGAGGGAGAAGGAGGACAAGAGAGACAGAGGAGGGAGAGGAGAGCAGAAAAAAACACGGCTTTTCCATACAACACATGCCCACCACCATATTGACTGAGGTCAGTTGACCTTACCACCATCTTAATGAGGTCAAGTGACCTCACTGCCATCTTAACTGATGGCCAGATCAAGTGACCAAGTCCCACCATCTTTACTGAGGTATTCCCTGCCTGGTTCCCTGGTGCTGGCTCTGTTGCATGTTATGTTTTGTGCAGTGTCATGCCTTTGGTAGGGCCCACCAAAGCATCCACTTCACCCAATTCCTGTTCACTGCGCGCTCTCACATACATGTAACTTAAATACATGTATGTTTACTGTTAAGGGGGATGAGAGAGACAGAAGAGGGAGAGGAGAGGAGCCACGGCAGCAGCTACCTCTTTGGAAGAGAGATGAAAAGGAAGAGCTCACAGGCTGAGGCAGAAGGAAGATCCGCTTGCCTCAGCGGCCAGGGGAAGTGGGTAGGGAAACTTGAAACTGGATATAATTCTAAATGATTCAAATTCTTTCCTTCTTTATTATAGATAGATAGATAGATATAGATATATTGCTGTCACATATGTCTGTGTACCAAATGTGTGCCTGATGCTCCTAGGGGCCAGAAGAGGATGCCAGATCCCCTGAGACTGGAGTTACAGACATTTGTGAGCTACTATGTGGGTGCTGAGAATTTAAACCAGGTCCTCTGGAAGAGTAGCCAGTGCTATTAACCACTGAGCCATCTCTCTAGCTCATTTCAAATTCTTGTAATGTTAATATGTTATTTCAATAATTTTCATTCTGTTCCTTCCTAAAGTTATTTAAACAACAGAAATCTTTTTGTATTAGTTGGAATTTTTATTTTAATTTAAAAGATAGAAAAAATATTTAAATTGGCTTAACTGAAAGGGTATATCCATTGAATAACTAAAACAATCCCTTGGAAATTCTGATGAATGTGTGTTGATTTAAGAATGCAGGCAACATCATTAGGACCCAGGTCCTTAGGTCCTCCTCCCTTTCCTTTGCTTCCTTTACAGATGCTAGTGGCCTCAAGTTCCTGACTTCACCAATCCTTACCAGTAGAAGCTTTCTAAGATATGTGTTGACCTGTATCAAATATAATAATAGCAGAAGCAGGGAAATCTTCAGGAAATTCTAGGAGTGTCTGATTGAAGCAGTAAGTCTTAGGGCTCAGACTATAACTCAGTTGGGAAATTGCTAGACTGGTGTCTTAGCTTCTCTTCCTATTGCTGTGATGAAACACTCTGACAGAAGAAACTTAAAGGAGGAAAGTTTACTGTGATTCACAGCTCAAGGGTGCAGGCCATCAGAGCAAGGGAGTCAGGGCAGCAGGAGCATGAAGCAGCTATACATATCATATTTACAATCAAGAACCAGTGAGCAAATGAAAGTCTGTGCTATTTAGTTCCCTGCACTACATAGTTCACTACTCAGCCAAAAGAAATGGGGCTACTCGTTATCAACAGATCTTCCCATCTCAATTACTGTAACCAAGATTAGTCTCCACAGGCATCCCCCAGATGACTCTAGAAGTCAACAATACTAGTATTACACCTCACATGCAGAAAGACCTGAGACCCATCCCTAGCACACAAAAACCAGGCACATAGCACACTCCTATAACCTCAGTGTTGCAGTAGATTTATTTGTATTTTTGTTCTGAGACCACCAATGGAGTTAAACCTTGATTTAGAGGGTGGAGCCCATGGTCAGCTGGCCAGAATGAACTATAGAATTTTCTGGCCAACTCAGAGGAAGATAAAGAGACTCAGAGAGGAATAAGGAGGGGATTGGAAAAGTTTCAGGCTTTTCCATCTGAGAAGGTAGAGAGAAGGGCAGGGGATCTTTTTCTCCATTGCTCTGTGGATATATCAGCTTATTACTTTAATATTGGACCACCAAACTTTGTTATAAAACAGTAAAAGAATCTGCACTATCTGGCATCCAATGCATTGGCTTAGGTCCTACCAAAGTGGCACAGTGTTGCCACCAGCTTTGTCCCATCACTCCAGACCCTCCTCTGGCCATCCTCTCTGCCCAGATGCAGTGACAGCCAGTCATGGTTTCCTTACATTCCCTGGGCAGCCATCCTCTACTGCTCTCAGTAAGTGCCTTGGTCCCCTCCTACTCTGTATTGCAGCCATGGGCTTTTCCTATCCATTTCGCTACTTCCACTCTTTATGCAGTTCATGCCCCCACCAGGCATGGCATGTGAGCAGCTACAATGACTCCCAATCCGGGCATGCAATTAGCTCAGCTTGAGTACCTTGCCGTGTCATAGCCTCCCTCCAAGCCTAAACAGCTGCACATCATTACTACAGCTGAATTACACCCCCACACATGCAGCTCCACTATGCTGTCATCAGTAAATCTGGTGAGACACCTGGGAATTCTTAATTGAGAAATTAGTTTGTTTGATTTTTTTTTTAAAAAAAGTCTTTTCCATGTTAAGAATGAGGAACAATATTATAGTATGGGGGTTAGAGAGATGTCTCAGTGTTAAGAGCACTGGCTGCTCTTCCATAGGACCCAGTTTCAATTCTCACCACCCACATGGCAGCTCACAACTTCAGTTACAGGGGATCCAACAGCCTCACACAAACATACATGTAGTCAAGACGCCAGTGTACATAAATAACAAAGAATATTATAGTACAGGAAGTTAGGTCTCTTTATGGTTCTACAATGGGTGCTTTGAAAATGGAAAAATTAAATGAAGGGATAACCAACTTGGCTGGGATTGACATATCAATCATTATCAGCTTGGTAATTCATATTTTATCCTTAAAAATTGGTTTGATAACTGTACCAAATATAAAAATTTGATAAGATACAAGCTTCAGAAAGACTTACTACTGATAAGATACAAGCCATAGAAAGACTTACTAAAGAAAAGAATAAAAATTTGATAAGATACAAGCATTAGTATCTACTTACTACTGGTAAGATACAAGTCTTAGAAAGACTTACTAATAAAAACAAGTACTCAGACATAGAGAAATTTAGACAAGAATTTACTATACCACTGCTTGATGAAATTGAAGAGGGGTGGCCCAAGGGTATTAGACAAACAATCTTAGTTTATCCAATTCCTATACAAGAACAATCACCAAATGTTATGCAAGAAGTTAAATAGAATCCTATAGAAATTTAAGATTTGATGAGATTTAAGAAAGTGGTCATTTCATATGCTATGCATTCACCCTATGTGAAGGAGATGTTAAATTTATGGGCAAATCAGAACAGAATATCGCTCAAGACTGGAAAGATAAAGAGATATTGAAAGCTGATCATCAGTTACAATGGAGAACAGGATGGAACAAGGAAACTAGATTAGGGTCATGGAACAATTAAATAGAACTAGAGGTATGGAAATTTCCCAAGATCAGCATCTCAGTAAAGGCTAATATGCTGAGTTGCAAAGACAGTTTGGATTTGATGATCACACCTTGGCCCAGTGTCATCTATCAGCTTTGAATGCTTGGGACAAAGTTGGAAAAATCAGGAAACAGGTTTGAGTCATTTATCAAAATTATGCAAGGCCCAAAAGAAGCCTTCATTGACTTCAGCTGTAAATAGCACAGCATTAGATACAGAATTCAGATAAATATTAATTGAATCTTTAGCTTTTTAAAAATGCTAATTCAGAATGCAAAGGGGTGATTAAACCTTTAAAGGCAAGATCAGCACCAATAGCTGAATGAATTAAAAATATGGTGGATATTGAACCACACACTTATGATGCTGCTTTGACAAGAGACATAATTTCTAAAAATTTCAAAAAGAAAAAACCCTAAAGGTCAGATGTTTTAATTGTGATAAACCAGGTCATCTGAAAATGGATTGTAGGCAAGGCATTTTTAGGAGCAATACTTTTTCTAGAGATTATCCAAACACAAGTCCCTAGCCTTCTGGACTATGTAGAAGATATGGCAAAGGCCAGCATTGGGGTAATGAATACAGATCAAAAAGGGTCAGGCAAGGTAACACTTTGCCATCAGGAAATGCCTTGGGGGACCTCTTGCAGGACCCAATATCAAATTTGGTTCAATTATACCCTGTAAACAAAACAAAACAAAACAAAACAAAACATATTGCTCTGGATGACAGAAAAGCTTCAATAAAAAAAATTTTCAGAAGAGATCATAAAACAATTATTTTGGCAAACTTCTATAAATGATCGAAGACTAAAGTTAAACATACCAAAAATGGCGTTGTAATTGAAGGATGGCTAGAAATAGGCACAGATATCTGCTAGGGGCAGATATGTCTCATTGTCATGAAAAGTCCTTAGTTCTTAAGACATTTTAAATGCCATATTCTGAAAGTCTCTGAAAGATTTGAAGAATACCTATCTAACTGAAATATATATCTATATATCTAGGAAATCTAACTCGCATAACTACAAGCTTGACTTTTATAGATGACTATTAACCAATTATTTCTTAATTATACATTATATTTTTAAATGAGCTACACAGGGGCTGGAGAGATGGCTCAGTGGTTAAGAGCACTCACTGCTCTTCCAAAGGTCCTGAGTTCATTTCCCAGCACCCACATGGCAGCTCACAACCCTCTGAAGCTGTCTTCAGGGTGCAGATGTACATGCAAACAAAGTATACATAAATAAAGTAAATCTTTAAAAAAAACTGTTAAATGAGCTGCACAAACACAATACCTTAATCACACAGCACATATTGCTTATGACCCTGCTGTTTATGCTCAGGTAGCTGCCGAGACTATTAAAGCGTGGAAAGCTTTACCTAATAAAGGAGCAGGGGAACAGCTGTTTAAGGTCCTTCAAGGACATTCAGAACATTATTCTGAGTTTGTTGACCACCTGTTACAGCTGGGAAGTCACATTTTTGAGGATATGGACTCAGCTATGCCTGTCATAAAGCAATTAGCCTATGAAAATGCTAACAAATACTATCAAGAGGCTATACGGCCCCCATAGAAATAGGAGTTTAAATGACTATGTCCGGTTATGCAGGGACATTGATGGCACTTACGTGATGGAACAGGTAATTGTTTCTGCCCTTAGGGAGAGTCAAGGTGAGGTTGGTCAAGGAATTGTTTTCAATGCAGACTATCAGGACACACCAAAAGGAACTGCCCTGCAGGTAAAGCAAATGTTAATCAGTCCAGGGGAAATCCAAGTATTTGCCCAAAATGTTAAAAGGGGACTCATTGGCTTAATGACTGTCACTCTAAAACTGACATTCAAGGAAATCTCATCCCCGTGTCAGGAAATGGAAGGAGGGGCCTGCCCCAGGCCCCCAAAACACAAGTGTACAGGGCCTTGAGTGGACCAGCTGTTTCCATCAGATTCATTCCTCAAAGAAATGCCTCACTGTCTACAATCTTGTCCGAGGAACCCAGGAAGTGCAGGACTGGACCTCTGTACCTCTGCGCAGGCAGTATTGACCCCACAGAAGGGTGTGCAGGCCTTGGGGACTGGAGTATATGGACCTATTCCAGAGGGTTCAATAGGTATAGTCTTGGGTAGAAGTAGTTCAGCGCTTAAAGGAATTAAAATTTTACCAGGAATTATAGACTGTGATTTTACTGGAGAAATTAAAATCATGATTGAAGCTAGGGTGGGAGTCCTTGTCATCTCGTAGGGAGTAAGAATATCTCAACTAGTGCTTTTGCCCATGTTTGGCTCTACCAATCCTTTCTTTAAACAAGAACGAGGTGAAAAGGGGTTTGTCATTACAGGGGGTAGGAATGGCCAGTTCTCCAGAGTGCAGTACCCAATATTTAGATTGGAAGGATGAAGAAGGCCATAAGGGCATCTTAAAACCATTTGTTCTGGAATACCTTCCTCTCAATTTGTTGGAAAGAGATGTTTTGAAAGCTACGGGAGTGGTTCTGACCCCTGAACCTATGCAGTGCATGTTAACAAACCAGGGCTTTGTCCCTGGTCAGGGATTGGGAAAAGATCTGCAAGGAGACATGCAAATTTTAGTAAACAAAAAAATAATACAACAGTTACCTGTACAGCGTGCAGGGTTAAGAAATTTTTTCTTAGAGGCCATTGCAGAGCAGCCAGAAAACATTCCTAAACCTGTATGAATAGAGCAATGGCCCCTAAGTAAGGAAAAATTATAGGCTGCTCATACCTTGGTCTGGGAACAGCTAGAGGCAGGACAAATAGTGCCATCCACTTTTCCCTGAAATACTCTTATCTTTGTTATTAAGAAAATGTCTCATAAGTGGAGGCTGCTGCAAGATTTTAGAGCAGTAAATGATTATATGGAAATTATGGGGACAACTCATCCAGGAGGAGTAGAAGATAGGAAATAAATTAAGGACTGAAATCAATAAAATAGAAATAAAGAAAACCATACAAAGAATCAATAAAACCAAGAGGTGGTTCTTTGAGGAAATCAACAAGATAGACAAGCCCTTACCCAAACTAATCAAAAGGCAAAGAAAGAACATCCAAATTAACAAAATTAGAAATGAAAGAGGGGGCATAAAAACAGACACTGAGGAAATCCAGAGAATCATTAGGTCATACTTCAAAAACCTGTATTCCATAAAATTGGAAAATGTAAAAGAAATGGACAGTTTTCTGGATAGGTAACATACACCAAAATTAAATCAAAACCAGATGAACAATTTAAATAAACCTGTAAGGAAACAAAAGCAGGCATCAATAGCCTCAATCAAAACAAGCCCAGGACCAAGTGGTTTCAGTGCAGAATTCTACTAGAACTTCAAAGAAGAGTTAATACTTATAGTCCTCAAACTGTTCCACACAAAAGAAACAGAAGGAACATTGCCAAACTCTTTTTATAAGGCTACAGTTACACTAATGCCCAAACCATACAAAGACTCAACCAAGAAAGAGAATTACAGACCAATCTTACTCATGGACATTGATGCAAAAATATTCAATAAAGTACTGGCAAACCAAATCCAAGAACACATCAGAAAAATCATCCACCATGATCAAGTTGACTTCATCCTAGAGATGTAGGGACAGTTTAACACATGAAAATCTATCAATGTAATCCACCACGTAAATAAACTAAAAGAAACAAAACACATGATCATCTCATTAGATGCTGAAAAGGCCTTTGACAGAATCCAACACCCTTTCATGATAAAGGTCTTGGAGAGATCAGGGATACAAGCGACATACCTAAACATAATAAAAGCAATATACAGCAAGATGACAACCAACATCAAATTAAATGGAGAGAAACTCAAAGCGATTCTGTTAAAATTAGGAACAAGACAAGACTGTCTACTCTCTCCATATCTATTTGATATAGTACTCAAAGTTCTAGCTAGAGCAATAAGAAAACAAAAGAAGATCAAGGTGATATATATTGGAAAAGAAGAAGTGAAACTTTTGCTATTTGTAGATGATATGATAGTAGATATAAGTAACTCTAAAAATTTGATGAGGGAACTTCTACAACTGATAAACACCATCAGTAATGTGGCAGGATAGAAGATCAACTCAAAAAAAAAACAGTAGCTCTCCTATAGACAAATAGTAAAAAGGCTGAGAAAGAAATCAGAGAAATACCACCATTTACAATAGCCACAAATAACATAAAATATCTTGGGGTAACACTAACCAAAGAAGTGAAAGACCTGTACAACAAGAACTTTAAGTCTTTGAAGAAAGAAATTGAAGAAATTCAATTTCTGGTGAAGACACCAGAAAATGGAAAAATCTCCCATGCTCTTGGATAGGTAGGATCAACAAAATAAAAATTACAATCCAACCAAAAGCAATCTACAGATTCAATGCAATCCCCATCAAAATCCCAACATAATTCTTTACAGATCTCGAAAAAATAATACTCAATTTCATATGGAAAAACAAAAATTCCAGAACAGCCAAAACAATCCTGTACACTAAAGACACTTCCATAGACATCGCCATTCCTGATATTAAGCTATATTATAGAGCTACAGTAATGAAAATAGCCTGGTATTGGTACAAAAACAGACAGGTAGACAAATGGAATCAAACTGAAGACCTGAATATTAATCCACACACCTATGAACACCTGATTTTTTACAAAGAAGCTAAAATTATACAATGGAATAAAGCATCTTCAGCAAATGGTGCTGGTATAACTGGATGCCAGTATGTAGAAGATGCAAATAGATCCATATCTATCTCCATGCACAAAACTTAAGTCCAATTGGATCAAAGACCTCAATATAAATCCAGTCACACTGAACCTCACAGAAGAGAAAGTGGGAAGTTGTTAGCCTCCGCACTTTTCTGTGAATACCCAGACCTCAAAACAGGCTCTCACTTTCCTGACTCGAGTCCACGAGAATGGACGATTGTACTAAGGGTTTAAACACACAGACACAAAGAGATCTGCTCATTCACCAAAGAGCAAATGGCAACTTTATTAAACTCAAGTCGGGTATATATAGTAGTGGGCAAGAGGGCAAAAGGGCACGGCCCCCTCCCATCAGGAGCAGTGGAAGAAGATGACAGGTGCCCGGTGCCTCAGGCCAGAAGCAGCTGGGGGAGGCAGGCTTGGCAGGCGTATAGGGTCCACGGGCTGGAACCTTGTTCACAGGTGGAATTACCATAACAAAAGAGAGCCAAGTTCTTTCTAAGCTATACCCTCAGGCCAGTGCAGAGCAGAGAGGCCAGGGAGCCAGAGGTCAAACAGCCCTGCAAATCGTCACAAAGAAAAGGGGGAAAGACCTGGGTACCTACAGGAAGTAGCCTTCAGCACATGGGCACAGGAGACTACTTCCTAAGTATAAAGCCAGTAACACAGACACTGAGAGCAACACTAAATAAATGGGATCTTCTGAAACTAAGATGCTTCTGTAAAGCAAAGAACACAGCTAATAATACAAAAAAGGCAGCCTATTGAATGGGAAAAGATGTTCACCAACCCCACATCTGGCAGAGGCCTGATCTCCAAAATATATAAAGACCTCAAGAAACTAGACATCAAAATACCAAATAATCTGATTTAAAACTGGGATACAGAACTAAACAGTATTCTCAACAGAAGAATCTCAAATACCCAAAAGACACTTAAGGAACTGTTCAAAATCCTTAGCCACCAGGGAAATGCAAATCAAAATGACTCTGATATACCATCTTACACCAGTCAGAATGGCTAACTAAGCTCAAAAACACCAATGATAGCTTATGCTGAAGAGGATGAGGAGAGATTGCTGGTGGGAGTGCAATCTTGTACATCCATCAGTATGGTGGTTTCTCAGAAAACTGGGAGTCAGTGTACCTCAAGACCCAGAAATACCACTCTTGGGTATGTACTCAAAGGATGCTCAATCATACTATAAAGACATTTGCTCAACTATGTTCATAATAGCATTATTCATAATAGGCAGAACCTGGAAACCACTTAGATGCCCCTCAACCAAAGAATGGATAAAGAAAATGTGATACATTTACACAATGGAGTACTACTCAGCAGTTAAAATAAATGACATCTTGAAATTTGCACACAAATGGATAGAACTAGAAAAAAGCCAGCCTGAGTGAGATAACCAGACCCAGAAGGACAAGCATGGTATGTATTCATTCATAAGTGTATGTTAGACATAAATCAAAGGATAACAAATCTATAGTCCACAACCCAAGAGAAACTACGTAGCGAGGAGAACCTTGAGAGAAACATACATGGATCCTCTTGGGAGTGAGAAATAGACAAGATCTCCTGAGAAAATTGGGAGCCTGGTAGTGGGTGGGGCGGGGGAGGAGGGCAAGAGGGAAGGGGGCATAAGGGGAGAGGGAGGAGAACTTAAAGAAACAAGATGAAGGAAGGACAGAGAGGGAGAGCAAGGAAAGAGATATCTTGATTGAGGGAGCCATTATGGAGCTAGCAAGGAACCTGGCACTAGAGAAATTCCCAGGAATCCACAGTATGACCCCAGCTAAGACCCTAAGCAATTGCAGAGAGGGTACCTGAACTGACCTTGACCTGTAGTCAGATTGATGATCCTTAAATGTTATCAAAGAACCTTCATCCAGCAACTAATGGAAGCAGATGCAGAGATCCACGGCTGAACACTGGGCTGAGTTCTCAAAGTTCAGTCAGAGAGAGGGAGAAACGATAATATGAGCAAAGGGGTCAAGACCATGGTGGGAATACCCATTTAAACAACTTACCTGAGCTAACGAGAACCCTCACTGACTCCAGCCTGACAGCCGGGGAACCAGCGTAGGACCAAGCTAGGCCCTCTGAATGTGGTGACTGTTGGATGGCTGGGGAGAATGTGATGCCACTGGCAGTAAGACTAGAATTTGTCCCTAATGCTTGTGCTGACTTTTTGGAACTCTTTGGAGGGACACTTTGCTCAGCCTAGATAAAGTCAGGAGGGCCTTGGTCCTGCCTCAAAGCAATGTGCTAGACTTTGTTGACTCCCATGAGAAACCTTACCCTCCCTGAGGAATGGATGGGAGTGGAGTAGGGAGAAAGGTGGAGGAGGTGGGAGGAGGGAAGGGAGTAGGATTAATGTGTAAAATGAGGAAAGATAGTTTTGTTTTAAAAATTAATTACTTTTAAAAAAAAGATGACTTCCGGCGGCCAGAACGGAGGGGTCCCAGCCTGGGGCCGCGCAAGACACAATGTAAAAAAATAAAATAATAATAAATAAATAAAAGATGAATTCAGGCACATTCCAGCATGGACATGGAGAGCTTGAGGCCCCTTGCCTCACTGAGCCTATACTGGCAGTTATTGGAGGGACAGGGGTCATTTTCCCCCAGTGAAGAAACCACTGGTAAGTTGCCCTTGCTTCAGTCATTGACCCCACACCCATGCTCATGCAAGCACCTATAATTAAACCCAGTGTGTAATAGCAATAATAGTAATATGACATGAAAGTTGAAGAGGGATTTGGGAAGATAAGAGAAACTAATTGGGGCTGAATATAAAAAATACATTGGCATAAGAACAGAGAAGTCGACCTATGGAATCGAATAGAAGACCCGGATACTAACCCACAAACCTATGAACACCTAATTTTCGACAAGGGAGCTAAAGGTATACAATGGAAGAAGGAAAGCATCTTTAACAAATGGTGCTGGCATAACTGGATGTCAACCTGTAGAAGAATGAAAGTAGATCCATATCTATCACCATGAACAAAACTCAAGTCCAAATGGATTAAAGACATCAACATCAATCTGTCCACTAGGAACCTGATAGAAGAGAAAGTGGGAAGTAGTCTACAAGATATAGGCACAGGAGACCACTTCCTAAGCAGAACCCCAAGAGCGCAGACAATAAGAGAAACAATGAATAAATGGCAATGGATGGCGATGCAGACTGAGACCCACATTGGAGCACCGGACTGAGCCCCCCAAGGTCCAAAGGAGAAGCAGAAGGAGGAAGAACATGAAAAAGGAAATCAGAACCGCAAGGGGAGCGATCACCCACTGATACAAGGGGACTGATCTAATGAGAGTTCACCAAGGCCAGTTGGACTGGGACTGAACGAGCACGTGATACATCCAGATTCTCTGGAGGAGGCTGGATTCCCTGAATGTGGCTGACCCGAAGTCTTTCTAAAAAGCCATTGACAATGACTCTGGGACTTGTTTCCTCTGCATATTCTGAATTTTTGGGGATCCAGTCTGTTTGGATACTCACCTTCCTGGACCTGGAGGGAGCGGGGAGGAACTTGAACTACCCACAGGGCAGGAAACCCGGACTGCTCTTAGGGATGGAGAGGGAAGAGGAGAGGGAGTGGGGGGAGTGGGAGGGTGTTGGGAGGAGGGGCGAAAATGGAAACTTTTATATTTTAATAAACTTTAAAAAAGAAAGAAGTATAAAAAAATAAATTCAAACTTTCCCTGGGGGGAAAATACATTAGATATGTGTGTGAAATTATTAAAGAATAAATTTTTTCTTTCTTTTTTGGTTCTGTTTTGTTTTGGTTTTTGAGACAGGGTTTCTCTACATAGTCCTGGCTGTTTTGGAACTCATGCTGTAAACCAGGCTGACCTCAAACTCAGAGCTCTGCCGGCCTCCCGAGTGCTGTGCTGGATTAAAAGTGTGCGATACCACTGCCCAGCAAGCATAAGTCATTTTAAAAAGAAGCCCAAGGGAGACTTTTTGCCCCTTCTGCCACATTAAATACAGCAAGAGATCCTAATCATACACTGAATCCGTTAGCATCCTTCTAAAACTTGTTACTTGTTTGCATGTTTGTTTACTTTTGGAGATCCCATCTTACTCTTTATCCTTGTGTAATGGTTATCGCTCACTGTTTTTATCCAGTTCTGTTGTGAGAAGCAGAAAATAGATCAGAAAATTAGGAAAAGTGTCCAGGTGGTGAAAAGGGGTCTTGAGGAAGGAGAAGGAGCAGTTGTATTAAAGAGATGAACAACATAAAAAATACTCACTCTGCATTGGGACAAGAGGACATAACCCTGAGAAAAGCCCCCATCCAGACATTTGAAAATAGGAACCTAAACTGAGAATGATGCTAAAATGGTCCCATTTGAAAGCAAGTGCCTAAGAACGTATTTTCTCAAGCTCAGCTGCCAAGGTACACGGAGACTACAGCTATGTTAGAAGAGACATTGTCCACATGGGACTCTCTGTAGTTTGAATGACATGTCCTCCAGTCTCAGGCATCTGAACACTTAGTCCCCATTTGATGGTGTTGTTTGAAGAGGTTTTTTTTTTTTGGGGGGGGGGGTTCTTACTGAAGGAAGTGTGTCTCTGTGGGTGGACTTTCAGAATTTAAGACTCACCGGCAGTGGTGGCGCATGCCTTTAATCCAGCACTTGAGAGGCAGAGGCAGGTGGATCTCTGTGAGCTCAAGGCCACCGTGTTCTACAGAGCAAGTTTCAGGACAGGAAGAGCTACACAGAGAAACTCTGTGTCAAAAAACAACAAACAAAAGTGTTAAGGCTCATACCATTCCCAGTTCTCTCTCTCTCTCTGCTTCCTGTTTCATCCACTGCTCTGCCACAATGGACTCTTATCCACCTGGAACTGTGAACACAATAAACCTTCCCATCTACAGGCTGCTTTGGTCATGATGTTTTATCATAACAACACGGTGTTGGTTTTATAGGCCTGTAAGAATGTAAGTATTACAGGGTCATAGAGGCTGGTACCAAGGTTCTACAAAGTTACTAAGGTCAAGCAGTATGTGTGAAGCAGTATGAGTTCCTGTGAAGAGACTCTGGGCAGACATCTGATAAAGCTAGGAAGATGAACACCAAGTGGCCATAGAGACCCCATGGGCATGGGATGAAGTTAGCTCAAGATAGAGGCTATATGTGCTGTGGGCAGCAGAATTTACAGGTAGGTTCTCCAAGCCCATCCCATCCTAGATGATGCTCCTATAAACCCCAGATGCCAGATGGAAAGCATTTAGTGTTTTTCCTGCTGTTTTTCAGCATGGCTTTGGTCCAGTCTTTCTTTCCTGTACCCGTGTTTCTCCCCTTGCAGTGGGAACATTTCTCTATTGCCACTCTACATCAGAGGTATGTAACTTTTGTAGGGCTTCTCACTGAATTGTCTATGTCTTAAGAGAGATACTACTTTTTTTTTTGAGACAAGGTTTCTCTGTGTAACAGTCCTGGTTGTCCTGGAACTTGCAGACCTTGAGTTCAGAGATCCACCCACCTCTGTCTCCAGAGTGCTGGGATTAGAGGCCTGCACCACCACACCCGGGCTGAAACACTACTCTTATGCCTTTAAAGACTGTTAGAACTGTCTAGATTGGGGGAACTTTCAAAGATGGATTATATGAATGATGCATTATGAAATTAACATGCATCTTTATGGGACCATAAGTGAGATGTTATATTTTTTGGATGTTTGGGTGTCAGGTTGTCAATGGGAGAATTTATGATCATCAACCTTGATTGTTGACTTTACAAAATTTATAACTACCTAAGAGATAAATGTCTGGGAGTGCCTGTAAGAATGTTTCCAGGTCCCCTCAGAAATTTGTCTCTTAGGTAGTTCTAAATTTTGTAAAGTCTGTATGATTGTTTTCAGAAGCTGGGTGGTAGTGGTACACACCTTTAATCCCAGTACTCAGGAAGCAGAGACAGGAGAATCTCTGTGAGTTCGAGGCCAGCTGGTCTACAAGAGCTAGTTCCAGGACAGCCAGGGCTACACAGAGAAACCCTGTATCAAAACAAACAAACAAAAAAACAGAATGTTTCCAGAAAGGTAGGGAGGATATACCTAAATATGGGCAGCACCATTCCATGGGTTGGACCAGGTCCTGCCCTGAATAAAGTAAACTAAATACCAGCCTCTCCCTCTCTCTCCTCTCAATCTCTTCCTTTCCCCTCCCCTCTCCTTTCTCTGAATCCTGACTCTGGAAGCCAGCTAATGCACTTGCCTGCCACCATGTCTTTCCCACCATGGTGAACTGCACTCTCAAACTGTGAGCTAGAACAGATTCTTTTTCCATATGTTATCTTTCCAGGTATTTTGTCACAGCAAGAAGAAAATAACTAGCCAGGGAGTGGAGGCACAACTTTAACCCCAGCACTTGGGAGGCAGAGGCAGAGGCAGATTAATCTCTGTGAATTCTAAGACAGCCTGGTCCACAGAGCGAGTTCCAGGACAGCTAGGGCTACACAGAGAACCCTGTCTCAGAATAAAAAACAAAAACAAAAACAAAAACAAACAAAAACAAAAACAAAACAAAACCTTACACACCTTAACTATTCTGAAACTTTCTATGTAAACTAGGCTGGCCCAAACTTGTAGTTCTCCACTGACTTCTGCCTCCCAAATTGGAATTACAGAACTGCACCACTATGCCTGGCCTCTGCTGGTATCTTGTGTGATGTTTACTCTTTTAGCTCATTTAGGGGCCTACCATCCAAATCCCAGATTAATCACATACAGATGCTTATTCTTAGTTATGAATGCCTGGCCTTATCTTGGCTTGTTTCTTGCCAGCTTCTCTTAAATTAACCTGACTGGCTTTTATCTTTCTTACTTCTGTATATCTTACTTCTTTCTCTGTGGCTTGGTGTATGGCTGGGTGGCTGGACCCAGACGTCCTCCTCTCCTTGTTCTTTCTTGTTCCTCCTTTTCTCTCCTCCCAGATTTTTCCTTCTACTCATACTCTCTCCCTGCTAGCCCTGCCTGTCCTTGCTACTGCATCACTATTGAGCAATCAGCTCTTTATTAGGACCATCAGGTGTTTTAAGACAAAGAACCACAGCTTTACAAAGGTAAACAAATGCAGTATAAACAAAAGTCACACATCTGAAAATAATATTCCCCAACATTTCCTTTTCTTTCTAAATAAAAATGAAAAGTTTTAACTTTAACATAGTAAAACTGCATACAGTAAAAACAATTATCAAGTAAAGATTACATTCACAATGTACTGAATTCCAATTTGTGTCTGGTAAATTTTAAAAAAATACTCTATTATCTATCCTATCTTAGTAAATACAAAATTTTATACCTAGCTTACTTTCTATCATATTTAAGAAAAATTGTACTATAACTATCTAGTCTTCAACTCCATCAAAGACACCAGAAGAAGATAATATTATTTAAAAAAAATAAAGTGCATTGCAAATGACTTCTAAAAACTCTAGAACTGACAGAGTCTTCTGACTGCCTGGACAGTCTCCCAAAGTTCCTTTGCAATACTGGGGCATCCATCTTCAGTCTACAGGCCCATAGAATCTGGCAGACTTTTCTGTAAGGCAGGAAATTTGCAAGACTGTTCCACCTATATTGACAGTTTATCACTTTCCTCTGTGTCCTGCAGAATGTGTGGCAGTTTCTTCTATGGAGCAGGAACCCTTAATGACCACCCCACCTTGTTTTGGCAAAGTTCACTGGTTCCTTTCCTGAGGGTCCTACATGTCCAGTTTATACAACACACTGTCAAGTAGTCCAAGCAAGAGCATTTTATTTGCTCAGTGGCTAACCTTGCCACAATAAAAGCACACCCCCATAAGTTTTGCCCATCATCTCTGAAGTAAATTGGTGCTTCCAGGATTAGATGTGTCTCATTATCATTAAAAGCCCTAAATTAACGAAACATTTTAAATGCCATATTCTGTGGTCTTTGAAGTGTTTGAAGATCATTTATCTGTCTAAACTATATCTCTGTATGATTTAGAAAGCATACCTATCATATCTAAAATTTTTAATTTTTATATTTATTTATTGGTTTTTCAAGACAGGATTTGTCAGTAGCTTTAGAGCTACTCACTCTGTAGACCAGGATGGCTGAAAATTCACAAGTGCTTGGGATTTAATCCCAAGGGCTGGGATTAAAGGCATGCACACCACTGCCCAGGTATTACTTTCTTTCTATACCCGTTTTTATCTTTACCCATTTTCTTTCTTTCTTAAGCCTATGCACATTGTAAAACACATTGGAACCTATTTAGAGGGTTTTTTTCATCCAGACCTCTTTTGTTGCATATATTTAGCCATTTTTGACCACAAAAGCAAATTTCAGACGGTTAGACTACACCTGGATCCTCCATGCGCTCCAGCAGCTGGTTCCCCCATTGTCAGGTTGGATCATGAAAGAAGCCCAAAGTTTGCTCCCTGTCAGAGGAGGTTCATGATGGAGAACTTCATTAAACCTTCCTAACTGTGGGAGCCACAAGGGGTTTTTACTTATCTTGCCTTTTCTAGTTTCTTAGCACTGCTGGCTAAACAGCAGCAGTTCTTAAAGGAGCCATGTCCCCTTTTTGTTTCTCTTTTTCTTTTTCTTTTTTTCATCTTTCTTGGGTTCTAGATGGATACTCAAGTCCCAAGGTGGCACACCAAAATGTCGCACAGTATTAACTCTTTTGGTTATTTAGGGATTCATCACTCAGATTCCAGGTAAGTTATACAGAGGCTCATTCTTAATTATGAATGCCCAGCCTTAGCTTGGCTTCTTTTTTTAATTAATTAATTTTTTTATTAAAAATTTCCACCTCTTCTCCGCCTCCCTTTCCCCTTCCCCTCCCAATCTCCCCCTCCCTCTCTAGTCTTAAGAGAAGTCAGGGTTTGCTGCCCCGTGGGAAGTCCAAGGTCCTCCCCCCATCCATACAGGTCTATAAAAGTGAGCATTCAAACAAACCAGGCTCCCACAAATTTAGTCCATGCAGTAGAATTAAATCCCAATGCCATTGTCCTTGGCTTCTCAGTCAGCCTTCATTGCCAACCATGTTCAGAGTGTCCATTTTGATCACATGCTCCATCACTCCCAGTCCAGCTGGCCTTGGTGAGCTCCCATTAGATCAGTCCCACCGTCTCAGTGGGTGGACGCACCACTCGTGATCCTGACTTCCTTGCTCACGTTCTCCCTCCTTCTGCTCCTCATTTGGACCTAGGGAGCTAAGACCAGTGCTCCAATGTGGGTCTCTGTCTCTATCTCCATCCATTGCCAGATGAAGGTTCTATGGTAATATGCAAAATATTCATCAGTATGGCTATGGGATAAGGCCAGTTCATGCACCCTCTCCTCTGCTGCCCAGGGAACAATCTGGGGATCTCTTCTTGGACCTGGAAACCCCTCTAGAATCAAGTCTCTTGCAAACCCTAAAATGGCTCCCTAAGATGAGTTATTTACTTCCCTGCTCCCATATCCATCCTTCCTCCATCTCACCCATCCCATTCCCCCAAGCTATCCCGAATCCTCCCCTTCTCCCTTCTCTCTACCAATCTCCACTAACATCCACCCCCAGCCCCTACCCCCGTGCACCCAAGTTTGCCTGACAATCTTGTCTACTTCCAATATCCAGGAGGATAACTATATGATTTTCTTCAGGTTCACTTTCTTATTTAGCTTCTCTAGGATCATGAATTATAGACTCAAAGACCTTTAATTATGGCTAAAATCCACTTATGAGTGAGTACATACCATATTCCTCTTTTTGGGTCTGGGTTACCTCACTCAGTAAAGCATTTTCTATTTCCATCCATTTGCATGCAAAATTCAAGGTGTCATTGTTTTTTACCGCTGAGTAAAACTCTAATGTGTACATGTTCCAAACCTTCTTTAACCATTCTTCTATTGAGGGGCACCTAGGTTGTTTCCAGGTTCTGGCTATTACAAATAGTGCTGCTATGAACATAGTTGAACAAATGCTTTTGTGGTATGATAGGGCATCTCTTGGGAATATTCCCAAGAGTGGAATTGCTGGGTCCTGAGATAGGTTGACTCCCAGTTTCCTGAGAAACCGCCACACTGATTTCCACAGTGGCTGCACAAGTTTGCATTCCCACCAACAATGGATGAGTGTTCCCCTCACTCCACATCCTCTCCAGCATAGGCTAACATTGGTGTTTTTGAGTTTAGCTATTCTGACAGGTGTAAGATGGTATCTCAAAGTTGTTTTGATTTGCATTTCCCTGATCGCTAAGGAGGTTGAGCATGACCTTAAGTGTCTTTTGGCCATTCGAAGTTCATCTGTTGAGAATTCTCTGTTCAGTTCAGTACCCCATTTTTTAATTGGGTTAATTAGAGTTTTAGTGTCTAGTTTCTTTAGTTCTTTGTATATTTTGGAGATCAGACCTTTGTCTGATGCGGAGTTAGTGAAGATCTTCTCCCAGTCAGAAGGTAATCTTTTTGTCTTGGTGACAGTGTTCTTTGCTTTACAGAAGCTTCTCAGTTTCAGGAGGGCCCATTTATTCATTGTTTCTCTTATTGTCTGTGCTACTGGGGTTCTACCTAGGAAGTGGTCTCCTGTGCCCATGTCTTGTAGACTACTTCCCACTTTCTCTTCTATCAGGTTTAATATGGTAAGATTAATATTGAGGTCTTTAATCCATTTGGACTTGAGTTTTGTGCATGGTGATAGATATGGGTCTACTTTCCATCTTCTACAGGTTGGCATCCAGTTATGCCAGCACCATTTGTTAAAGATGCTTTCCTTCTTCCATTGCATACTTTTAGCTCCCTTGTCAAAAATCAGGTGTTCATAGGTTTGTGGGTTAATATCCAGGTCTTCTATTTGATTCCATAGGTCGACTTCTCTGTTCTTATGCCAATACCAAGCTGTTTTCACTACTGTAGCTCTGTAATAGAGTTTGAAGTCAGGGATGGTAATGCCTCCAGAAGTTCCTTTATTGTATAGGATTGTTTTGGCTATCCTGTGTCTTTTGTTTTTCCATATAAACTTGATTATTGTTCTTTCAAGGTCTGTGAAGAAGTTTGATGGGATTTTGATGGGGATTGCATTGAATCTATAGGTTGCTTTTGGGAAAATTGCCATTTTTACTATGTTGATCCTACCAATCCAAGAGCAAGGGAGATCTTTCAATTTTCTGGTATCCTCCTCAATTTCTTTCTTCAAAGAATTAAAGTTCTTGTCAAATAGGTCTTTCACTTCCTTGGTTAGAGTTACCCCAAGATATTTTATGCTATTTGCAGCTATCGTGAAAGGTGATGTGCTGCGGGAGCTCCTTCCACTCCTTCAGCCAATAGCTGCTCAGCCCAATGCTGAGTCCATTGGGGCGTGATTTCTCTCTCTTTAAAAAAGCAGCGGCTGTCCTCTGCTCCCTCTCTGGCTTCCAGATCCGCTTCTGGCTCCTAGACTCCTTTCCTGATGGCGCAGAGGGGCTACTGTTTGGGACGGTAATCTGTAAGTTTTTTCCCCTTTGAATAAATAACCATTCTATTAATCATAATTCAAAACTGGTGTGGAATTGTTTGTGACTTACGCCTTCATCTGGCGCCCAACGTTTGGTTCTAGAACCCCCCCTAGCCCCCCCCACCCCGCTCAGCTGCCTGCCGCCAGCTCGGCTAGGCATGAGCCCTCCCTCAGCTGCGGCCTGTGCCCTGTGTGTGGAGCCAGCAGTTCAATATAAACTATCATGCAGTGGCTTTTCTTGCTGCAATTCTTTATATTTTCTCATTACACACCTCAGATTGGCTTCAAGCCCCCCACGTGGATTTAAACTCCACACCTCCCAAGCTCCACAGGCTTGGGACAGTCTCTGCCCACCTGGTTTGCTCTTTTCTGAGTTGTTTATAAATCTCCCTTGCAAGTGCGGCACTTGAGTGGTGTGAATCAGAAAGCAAGAGGTTGCCAAAAGCTGCAACCCCTCTGGGTGACTTGGTCACATGGAGGCATACGCGGCTTCCGGATTGCTCTTCTCTACCCCTGGATTCTGGGTTTCTGGTTCCGTGTATGGAACTGATTTAATTACATTTTCTTTGTTGAGCAACTTATATTTCCTAGTTTTTAACAAATACTAAGGCGGACACTGAAACAGGACCCCGTTTCCGTCACCTTTGTAGTGGTTCTAGTCGCAACTTGGCAACAGTGCCGCCTACTAGATAAGAGGTAATATGGCAGTTTTTGTTTCCAATGACAATTTTACTGTTTTCTTTATTAATACAATGGATTATGTCATGCAAGGTTTATGTGACTATGGGGATACATTAATTTACTTGTTACTAGGTTTCAGTTTTCTTTTCAATATTCTATCATTAAGGAAGATATGATTTTTACTGACTAATAATGAACGACTAGTTGAAAGGATTAAAATTATTGAAAATCAGGGGTTATCTGAACAAGTGGATACTATGATAGACAAAATTGACTCCATATCCAAGGGTTCTAGGAAGTTACCTGAAAGGGTTCAGGCTTTTGAATTTGATGTTCAGATGTTACCATAAAGTTTTGATACCGTAACAGATAGAATGTACCTCCAGAATGGGAACCAAAAAAATTGATACCTTAGTGAAATTCCTAGAAATACAGGTAGGTCAGGAGATTCAGGATTTAAGAGAGACAATGATAAAAAGATTTGAAATGATTGAAGAAATTATTGGAGTTGGTGAATAGAGTAAGAAGGCACAAGGACAGGACACAATGCCACCACCAGCTGTTAGAACTGGCTTACCCAGGGTTCTAACGACATACCCTGTAATTTATTCTGAAAAAGCGTCAACTTCTAAAGGCTCAAAGGGAGTTAAAGAAGCTAGATGGATGCCAATAGCAATGAATGATTTAAAAGAAATTAAGCAAGTTGTCATTAATTATGGCTTGCACTCTGCATTTGTTAAGGAAATGATAAGGAATTGGGCCTCTAATGACAGAGCTACCCCCATGATTTCTCTCAGTTAGTGTCTGCAATTTTAGATGATGGACCTTCCTTGATGTTTGGAATTTATTTCAGAGAAGAATCCAAACATACGGAACAGCAAGGAAGAGCAAAAGGTGTGGAGGTTTCCCAAGATCAAATTCTTTGTGTAGGAGCATATGCTGATCCACAGGTCCAAGCTCTTTATGACGAAGAAGTGCTGTCCTTATGTCACAAAGCAGCCTTGAATGCTTTGAATAGAATACAAGATCGAGCAAAAAGGGTCGAATCATATACCAGGGTTAGGCAGGGACAGAGAGAACCCTTTACTGACTTTGTGCAAAGATTAATTAAGGCTCTGGACATAGGGGTAACAGACCCATAAGCTAGATGAATACTTCTTGAATCTCTAGCTTTTGAAAATGCAAATACAGAATGCTAAAAGATCATTGAGCCTTTAAGGTCTAGATCAGCACCTATGGAAGAATGGATACAGCATATAATGAATGTTGAGACGTTTAGCTATAATGATGAATCCTGGGTAGGAGAAGCAATTTCCAAATCTATGAGGAGACATCAAACTACCAGGTGTTTTAATTGTGATAAATTAGGACATCTGAAAAGGGATTGCAGGCAAAGAAATTCTAGGAATAATATCTACTCTGGGAATGACAAAAGTTGAAGACCTCAGCCTTCAGGTATATGTAGGAGATGCGGTAAAGGCCGACATTGGTCCAACTAATGCAGGTCAACAACAGACAGACAAAGCAACCTGATACCATCAGGAAACTCCTTGAGGGGCCTCTTGCAGGCCCCATAGCCAAAAGTGGCCCAGTCATTCCCAGTTACAGTGGAAAATGTGTCTCACCAAGAAAATTGAAAACTCCAATGTCTGCCGTAAAAAGTAATATTGGTCTAAATGATGAATTACATGTGGAAAATGAGTCAAAAAATTCAGTAGGACAGAGTAAATATATATTTTGGCAGACTTCTATTAACAATCAAAGACCAAAGCTAAGAGTCTGTATAAATGGCATTTTTATTGAAGGCTTATTAGACGCAGGTGCGGATGTAAGTATCGTTACTCCATACTCTTGGCATCCGAATTGGCCTCTTCAAGAGGTAGATATTCAGTTCCTGGGAATTGGAACCCTATCTCGTGTAAAACAAAGCACAAGATGAGTTGAATGCATAGGACCTGAAGGGCAAATCGAAAGACTAAGGCCATATATAACCAATATTGCAATAAATTTATGGGGCCGTGACCTGCTACAGCAATCGAATACCCAGATTAACATTCCTGTAGTTCCAGGAACACACAATTCTGGGAAGGATATAAAGGTATTATGGAAAAAGGTCACCAGCCATTCAGGATGTACAAAAACATACAGCAAATACCAAACCTTTAGAGGTACCAACAGCCCAACCTTTAAAATGGCGAACTGAGAAGCCAATATGGATCAAGCAGTGACCTCTAGCGAAGATAAATTACAGGCTTTGGAACAGCTGGTACAAGAGCAACTAGATGCTAACCATATTGAAGAATCAACCAGCCCTTGGAATTCTCCTGTGTTTGTTTAAAAAAGAAATCTGGTAAATGGAGAATGGTGACAAATCTAAGAGCTGTGAACAAGGTAATTCAACCTATGGGTCCACTACAATCTGGAATTCCTTTGCCTTCTCTATTACCAAGAGGATGGCCTCTTATAGTTATTGATTTGAAAGATTGTTTTTTCACTATACCTTTGCAAGAAAAGGATAGAGAAAAATTTGCCTTCACAGTGCCTACTTATAATAATTCTCAGCCTACTAGGAGATATCAATAGACTGTCCTCCCACAAGGGATGCTCAATGGTCACACAATGTGCCAATATTTTGTTAATAAGCCATTGGAAATAATTCGTAAACATTTTCCCAAGTCCATAATTTATCATTATACTGGATGACATTTTATTATCTGATTCAAATAAAGATACTTTGGAAAGTATGTTTGAAAAAGTAAAGAAAGTCTTGCCTAGGTGGGGATTACAAATTGCCCCTGAAAAGATTCAAAGAGGAGATTCTATTAATTACCTAGGTTAGAGAATAGGGTTAGAGAAAATTCGAACACAAAAGGCACAAATTAGGAGAGACCGGTTACGGACTCTTAATGACTTCCAAAGATTGTTAGGAGACATTTCCAGTCTACGACCAGCTGTTGAAATAACACCTGATCTAATAGTTCATTTAAACAAAACCTTGGATGGTGATAAAGATTTGAATAATCCCAGAAAATTGACAGCTGAAGCAGAAAAGGAACTGACAATGATTGAGGAAAAATTACAGGAGGCACATGTGGATAGGGTCAACCCGAATCTTAGTTCCATTCTAGTCATACTGCCTTCCAGAATTTCTCTTACAGGGATTTTAATGCAGAGGGAAGATATTATTTTACAGTGGATATTTATAACTCATAAACCAGGTAAAAAATTAAAAACTTAAGTGGAAAAAGTCTCTGAATTAATTATAAAAGGTAAACTGAGACTTCGTCAACTAGCAGGTATAGACCCAGCAGAAATTATACTGCCTTTTACTACTGAGGAAATAAGAAAGTTAAGGGAAGATAATGGAACATGACAAAGTGCTTGTGCTAATTTTTTGGGAGGCATTAACAACAATTATCCCAAAAGTAATAGACTTAACCTCATAAAGAGAACTTCTTGTATTCTTCCTAGAATTGTACGTGATGCTCCAATAACTGGAGCCCAGACATTTTATACCAATGCAAATAAATTAGGGAAAGCAGGTTATAAATCAGAGGAATTGAGTAAGGTGGAACAAAGCCCTTATAATTCTGTCCAGAAGGCAGAATTATATGCTATTCTTATGGTGCTAAGGGATTTTAAAGAACCTCTTAATATAGTTACAGATTCACAATATGCAGAAAGAGTTATCTTGCATATTGAAACCGCTGAATTCATACCAGATGACACAGAGTTGACTTCATTGTTCATCCAGGTACAGGACATAATTAGGAGTAGGCTTTGTCCAATGTACATAACACACATCCGGTCCCATACCGGTCGGTCTGGCCCTCTAGCACAAGGTAACGCTGAAATTGACCAATTATTGATTGGAAGCGTTTTGCAGGCCTCAGAATTTCATAAAAAATCACATCAATAGTAAAGGCTTAAAGAAAGAATTTTCCATTACATGGCAACAAGCTAAGGACATTATAAAGAGATGTCTTACTTGTTCTTTCTATAATCAAACACCGTTGCCTGCAGGGAGTAATCCAAAAGGTACTCAAAGGAATGAAATCTGGCAGATGGATGTGTTCCACTTTATGGAATTTGGTAAATTAAAATATGTACACCACACCATAGACACATATTCAGGTTTTCAATGGGCAACTGCCCTGAGCTCAGAAAAAGCTGATTCAGTAATCACACATTTATTGGAAGTTATGGCCATCATGGGTATACCTGCACAAATAAAGGCAGACAATGGTCCAGCATATGTATCGAAGAAAATGAAATGCATTTTTGCTTATTATAATATAAAACACATTACAGGTATACCAAATAATCCTACAGGTCAGGCAGTTATAGAAAGATCAAATCGTACTATAAAGGATATGCTGAACAAACAGAAAGGGATGAAAGATACCCCCAGAAATAGATTGCATAATGCTTTATTAACCTTGAATTTTCTTAGTGCTAATGAGAAAGGCACAACAGCAGCAGAGAGGCATTGGATAATGGAAAAAACTTCCGAATTAAACCAACCTGTTTATTTCAAAGACGTGCTGACCTCTCAATGGAAACCAGGAGATGTGCTACATTAGGGAAGGGGTTTTGCTCTTGTTTCCACAGGAGAAGAAAAATTGTGGATATCATCAAAATTAATAAAGGTTCGATTTGAAGAAGAGAAACCTCTTGGAAAGGAGAAATGACAGCTCATCTACAATGATGATATTCATACAGGTGGTAAGAAAAACATATAGAATGGGGGCAGGGTTCTGTTCTTATCTCCACAGGAAAACACTCATCTTTGAAAAATTCAAGGGATCCTGGATATTTGAATACTGACAGACGGAAAAATAACTGCCCAATAGGGACTATCAAGAAAACTGAAGAGGTTCTGTAAGTAAAATATACTAAATCATATTTCTAAATTTATAGAGCTGGTTTTGGAGTTGGACTCTGGCTCAGTCCCTCTCTAATTCCAAGCCTGTTGTTAAAAGAAAAACCCAGAGTTTCTGGAGTTTCTGTCTCATGTCAAGAGCCATGATATGGGACAGAAAAAAATATGAGTTTAGAAAACATCTTTACTTTTCTTCATATCTATCATACCTTTCATTAAATATATCTATCATGCCTTTCATTGAATATATGTACGTCTGTATATGTCTATATGATTAATGTTTAAGTTTTCCACAATGAGTAATGAGTTTTTCCTGCAGTAATCTTTGAAGTTTCCAGGAAGAAGATGGGGCCCCATAACAACAACTCCACCCAGTTAATATGACATCATGATACTGATAGCACTACTACAAGACCTGTTTTGGGTACCTGCTGCACAAGACGGTTCCAACATGGTTAGCTGAAATGGTGCACATCTTGTACAACATTCTGGACAGACCTTCACAAAATACTCAGAGACTATTTGCAATTTTAAAAGACATTGATCTTGAAATTTAACCTTCATTTTACTTTCACAGGATCCCCCAGAAAGAACGACACCCCCATGACAGCTGGAAGTAATTCTAGAGAATGACGTCCGCTATCCCAGTAAAGTTTGTCCTTGGGTTTAGGGACATCATTTAGGAGTTGGTTATAATTAGTATACGGTTGAGGGTTGGGGGAGGAATCTTATAAGCGCAGGAATCTTTTATAAAAAAAAAAAGAGGGGTAATTGGATAATGGGATAATAGATTAATAGATTTGTACTTGTGAGTTATTGTTTTTAGAAAAATATATTGGTATTGATTCTTGTATATGGATACAAAGTTAAATTATGTTGACTATTGTATGCATGCATGCTTCTACCTCTGTTTAAAACATTTTTATGTATTTATATACATATTGTATTGATATATGTATATTTACCATATTGCATTGTACATTTCTACCTCTGATTAAGATACTTATATATTGTTTATGTACTGATATATATATATATATTTACCATATTTCAATGTATACTTGTACATTGTTTATATTTGGAGGTCATATTGTCCTCATTTATTGCACAGTTGTTTATTGTCTCAGTCTTTAAGTTAGATAGGTATTGAGAATTATATAGATCAGTAGTCATCTAAGTTTGTCACTTATAATTAGACTAATCAGGTTCTTTAGATACATAGAGATTATATTCAATAGATAGATTATCTTCAACCTCTTCAAAGAGCTGTAGAAAATGGCCTATAATCTAATTCAGAGTTCTGTGGTAGGGAGACACAATCGCTCCTGGCAGCACTGATCTATTCCCGAGAGAATGTTGAGTACCAAAGACAAAGACACTCCACCTGGAGCCATTCTTCTTGGCAGAACTGGTCTTTGGGTAAAAAAATGCCCATGCCTCAACTACTGACAGAGTTACAGAGTATCCATAAATGGATAAAACAGGACTGTCATATCCTGCCAAGACAGGGCAAGATAGTTTTGAAAAGTTTCTTGACTTTGAAAATGGTGTGTCAGTTACATTAGGTCTTAGCCAAAGTTGGTTGCTTCAACACTGCAAACGTGATTATGGGTGATTGCCAGGTTGTCTCTGTGATTTGTTACATGTTCTGGAAGTTGTTTGATTGCACTTCCTAATTACTCAGGTAACCTTAGTTCCCTTCTCAGATCTTCGATGGAATTGAAGATTACATAAATGTAGTTACTTTCCTCTCATGACTTGGCCAAGTTATTTCTTATACAAGACTTAAGCTAGTTAGAATAGGATATTTGTATTTATTGTATATAATTTCGTAGGTTTGTACTTATTGTATACAATTTCGTAGTAGGCTTAGAACTCTCTTACTTAAACAAAAGGGGGAGATGCTGCGGGAACTCCTTCCGCTCCTTCAGCCAATAGCTGCTGAGATACCAGCCCATTGGGGCGTGGTCTCTCTCTCTTTAAAAAAGCAGCGGCTGTCCTCCACTTTCTTTCTGGCTTCCAGCTCTGCTTCCGGCTCCTAGACTCCTTTCCTGATGGCACAGAGGGGCTGTTGTTTGGGACAGTAATCTGTAAGTTTTTTCCCCTTTGAATAAATAACCATTCTATTAATCATAATTCAAAACTGGTGTGGGATTGTTTGTGACTTACGCCTTCAGTGATGTTTCTCTGACTTCCCTCTCTGCTTCTTTATCCTTTGTGTATAGGAGGGCAACTGATTTTTTGGAGTTGATCCTGTATCCTGCCACATTTCTAAAGGTGTTTATCAGCTGTAGGAGTTCTTTGGTAGAGTTTTTGGGGTCACTTAAGTACACTATCATATCATCTGAAAATAATGAAAGTTTAACTTCTTCCTTTCCAATTTGAATCCCTTGATCCCCTTATGTTGTTTTAGTGCTATTGCTAGAACTTCAAGCACTATATTGAAGAGGTATGGAGAGAGTGGACAGCCTTGTCGTGTTCCTGATTTTAGTGGAATGGCTTTGAGTTTCTCTCCATTCAATTTGATGTTAGCTGTCGGCTTGCTGTAAATAGCTTTTATTATATTTAGGTATGATCCTTGTATCCCCAATCGCTCCAACACCTTTATCATAAAGAGATGTAGAATTTTGTCAAATGCTTTTTCAACATCCAATGAAATGATCATATGGTTTTCTTTCTTTCAGTTTATTTATATGATGGATTACATTGATAGATTTCCATATGTTGAACCAGCCTTGCATCTCTGGGATGAAACCTACTTGATCATAATGGATAATTTTTCTAATGTGTTCTTGGATTCGGTTTGCCAGTATTCTATTGAGAATTTTTGCGTCGATGTTCATGAATGAGATTGACCTGTAATTCTCTTTCTTGGCTGTGTCTTTGTGTGGTTTTCATATCAGGGTAACTGTAGCTTCATAAAAAGAGTTTGGCAATGACTTTTCTGTTTCTGTATTGTGAAATACATTAAGGAATATAGGTATTAGCTCTTTCTGGAAGTTCTGGTAGAATTCTGCATTGAAGCCATCTGGTCCTGGGCTTTTTTTTGGTAGAGAGATTTTTGATAACAGCTTCTAATTTTCCACGACTAACAGGTCTATTTAGATTGTTCACCTGGTCTTGGTTCAACTTTGGTATATGGTACTTATCTAAAAAAAAGTCCATTTCTTTTACATTTTCTAATTTTGTGGCATGCAGGCTTTTGTTGTAAGATCTAATGATTCTCTGAATTTCCTATGTGTCTGTGGTTATGTCCCCCTTCTCATTTCTGATCTTATTAATTTGCATGTTATCTCTCTGCTGTTTGATTAGTTTGGAGAGGGGTTGGTCAATCTTGTTGATTTTCTCCAAGAACCAGCTTTTTGTTTCATTGATTCTTTGGATTGTTTTCTGTGTTTCTAGCTTGTTGATTTCAGCCCTCAGTTTGATTATTTCCAGTCTTCTACTCCTCCTGGGTGAATCAGCTTCTTTTTTTTCTAGAGCTTTCAAGTGTGCTGTTAAGTCTCCAATGTGTGCTTTCTCTGTTTTCTTTAATTGGGCACTTAGTGCTATGAATTTCCCTCTTAGTACTGCTTTTATAGTGTTCCATAGGTTTGAGTATGTTGTGTCTTTATTTTCATTAAATTCAAGGAAGACTTTAATTTCTTTCTTTATTTCTTCCCTGATCCAGGGGTCATTCGGTAGTTGACTGTTCAGTTTCCATGAGCTTGTTGGCTTCCTGGGGGTAGCATTGTTGTTGAATTCTAACTTTAATCCATGGTGATCTGACAAGACACAGGTGGTTATTAATATTTTTTTGTATCTGTGGAAGTTTGCTTTGTTACCGAGTATGTGGTCAATTTTTGAGAAGGTTCCATGAGCTGCAGAGAAGAAAATATATTCTTTCCTATTTGGGTGGAATGTTCTATAGATGTCTGTTAAGTCCATTTGATTCAGTACCTCCAATAATTCTCTTATTTCTCTGTTAGGTTTCTGTCTGATTGACCTGTCCATTGGTGAGAGATGTGTTTTGAAATCTCCTACTATTAGTGTGTGTGGTTTGATGTCTGCCTTGAGTTCTAGAAGTGTTTCTTTTACATAAGTGGGTGCCTTTATATTAGGGGCACAGGTATTCAGGATTGAGACTTCCTCCTGATGAATTGTTCCTGTTATGAGTATGTAATGTCTATCTCCATCTCTTCTGAATGGTTTTAGTTTGAAGTCAATTTTGTTGGAAATTAGAATGGCCACACCCGCTTGTTTCTTAGGTCCATTTGCTTGGAAGACCTTTTCCCAACCCTTTACTCTGAGTAGATGTCTGTCTTTGTGGTTGAGGTGTGTTTCTTGTAGACAGCAGAATGTTGGATCCTGTTTTTGTATCCAATCTCTTAGTCTGTGCCTTTTTATAGGTGAATTGAGTCCATTAATATTAAGTGATATTAATGACCAGTGGTTGTTGACTCCAGTTATTTATTTTTTTGGTGGGGTTGTAGAGTTTGTGTGTTTACCATCATTGAGTTGTGCTTGTGAAGGGTCACTAGATGTCTGAGTTATTGTAGGCAAGATTGGCAATGTTGGATTCCTTGGGTTGTGATTTTCCTTCTATTATTTTCTGTAAGGCTGGATTTGTGGCTACATATTATTTAAATTTGTTTTTATCCTGGAATATTTTGTTTTCTCCTTTGATAGTGAATGATAGCTTGGCTGGGTATAGTAGTTTGGACTTGCATCCATGGTCTCTTAGTTTCTGCAGTACCTCTATCCAGGACCTTCTGGCTTTCATGGTTTCCATAGAGAAATCTGGTGTAAGTCTGATAGGTTTACCTTTATAAGTCAGTTAACCTTTTTCCTTTGCAGCTCTTAATATTCTTTCTTTAATCTGAATGTTTTGTGTTTTGATTATTATATCGCATGGGTATTTTTTTTATACAGTCTATTCGGTGTTCTCTATGCTTCTTGAACCTTCATAGGAATATCGTTCTTTAGGTTGGGAAAGTTTTCTTCTATAATTTTGTTGAATATATTTTCTGGGCCTTTGATCTGCAATTCTTCTCCTTCTTCTACCCCTATTATTCTTAGATTTGGTTTTTTTTTATTGTGTCCGAGATTATTTGAATGTTTTGTGATGAGAATTTGTTGGATTTGCTGTTTTCTTTGATCAGAGTGTTTATTTTCTCTATGGTGTCTTCAGAATCTGAAATTCGTTCTTCTATCTCTTGTATTCTATTGATTATGCTTGTTTCTGTAGTCTCTGTTTACCTAGATTTTCCATATCCAGCTGGCCCTCGGTTTATGTTTTCTTCATTGCCTCCATTTCAGTTTTCAATTCTTGAACTTTTTCCATTGCCTGTTTGATTGTTTTTTCTTGGTTTCCCAGGGTGTCATTTACGGATTTACTCATTTCTTCAAACTTTTTGTTATACTTCTCATCCATTTCTTTAAGGGAGTTATTCATATCCTGTTTAAGGGACTCTATTGCTTTCATAATGGCACTTTTTTCCACTTCTTCTGGATTAGGGTGTTCAAATCCTTCTGTCGTAGGGTCGCTGGGATCTGGTGTTTTCATGTTGTTTTCCAGATTGTTCAAGGAATTCTGGCTTTGGCGCCTGCCCATCTCTTCCTTCAGATACTCTCCAATGGATCTTCTGGTACAGGGTCAAGTTCCCTTGTTGGCCAGGGACCCTGCCCTCTGATGGATCTTCTGCTACAGGATCAGTGCCCCTTTCTGGCCAGGAATCTCCCTGACTGAAGGCCTACCTTGCTGCAGGCAGGCTATTAAAACAAAAGAACTCCCTCCTGCCCAGTTGCACTTACCACCCTATCCTAGCGCCCATACAGGCTGGGCTGGAGGATTTTATGGCCCTGAGGAAGGGAGGGAGGAAGGGAAGGGGTTCCTGGGTGACAGCTGGGATGGGATAGGGGGAGAGAGGGCTTAGCAGTGTGAAGCAGCCCCTGCAGAATGACCAGGGAGATAAGGATGGCAGGGAAAGTCTGTGTTCCCTTGCCAGGCTTCTGCCCCTGGTCAGGAGCACACTTACCCCTCTGTTGGATCTTCTGCTACCTTAGCTGGGCTTCTTGCTTGCAAATTTTTCTTATGTTAAATTAACCTGACTACCTTTTACCTCTGAACTTTTATCTTTTTTACTTCTGTATATCTTACTCTACTTCTTTCTTGTGGCTTGCTGTGTGGCTGGGTGGTTGACCCCTGATGCTCTCCTCTCCTCCCAGATTTCTCCTTCTGCCAGCCAGCCCCATCTATCCTTGTTCCTGCCTTGCTATTGGGCATTCAGCTCTTTATTAGGACTGTCAGATGTTTCATACAGGCACAGTAACACAGCTTCACAGAGTTAAACAAATGCAGTGTAAATAAAAGGAACACATCTGAAAATAATATTCTCCAACAATCTAGTTCTTGGACTTCATAGCTTCTAAATAAGTTTCTTCAGAAATAAGTTTCTGTTGATTATGGTTTGCATAACATAGTCTGGTGGTGGTGGTGCATGCCTTAATCCCAGCACTCAGGAGGCAGAGGCAGGTTATTCTCTCTGAGTTTAAGGCCAGTTTGGTTCACAAAGCAAGTTCCAAGATGGCCAGAGATACACAGAGAAACCTTGTCTCAAAATAAAAAAGAAAAACAACTAAAATTACATAGCATAAAGTACATTTTTCATAGCAACACAAGTAGACTAAGGTACCATCTCCTTCACAAATGAAGCCCCAGTTTGGTTGAGGGAAACCATGTGCCCAACTAAAGACTGACATTTCCAAAATCCCATAAAGGTAGTGTGGCCATGTGGCCCAGTTCTAGAGAGCGAGATATAAGCAGGTCATTGAGTGAGGCGTCTGAGATCACTCCTTAAAGAGATGACAATCCCTTCTATTACTTGTGTTGGACCCTAGGGTCCAATCACTGTGGAGGAGTCGCCCCAAGAGACCATCTGTCACACCACAGCTGATGTAAAAGCATGAGGATTTTACTAATTCTGTCATGACAGGGTCTTTCAGCATTAAAAAAAAAGGCAGAAAGACCCCGAATGGCTGGTACAGGTTGTTTGTGGCGAGCGTTCCACGCCACAGTGTCTGCATCACCACCCAACCGGTATGGACCACGACTCCATACCTTCCACGAGCTGGATAATGTCCTAGGAGTTAAAACACAAGACACACACACAGATACAGAGTTCGATTCATTCTCCAGGGAGAGAATGCCTGTTTATTCAAACTTAATCCGGGGTTAAAATACCCTTTGGCCCCAGTAAAGGAAACCCCTCCCAGCCAGAGGTGGGAACAAAGCGATAAGAGCCTGGCGCCCGTGTGACAGGTTCTTCCAGGCAGGGGGTACCGAGCTAGCAGCAGTGGCAGACAGACTGGAGGAATCTTGGCACCTGGGCTCTTCTGGGCAGATTGAGAAATTACCATTTTAAAGTAATATAGAGCCCTAGGCTATTATACCAGGCTATAGCAGAACAGGCATGGAACTTAGCAGGAAGTTTAGCTGGTTGCCAAAACAGTCCCAGATTTGCATCCCAGGGAGCAAGGGAAGGCCTGGGCCTTACAGTTGTTTTAAAGGAAAAAGCCACAGAAGGAAGGGGGTGTCTGGGTGTCGTTCTTTAACTATTATGATTGGCTTATTCAAAAGGGCTATTACCAATAATTAGCTGGAGAGTGGTTGCCAGATCAGATGAGGTAAGGGGGAAGCATCTGAGGATCACTTTGCCCCTTTTCCAGGGCTTGAGTCAAAACATCAGTAACTGAGTCAACACCTAAGGGTTATCTTGTCACTCTTCAATATCTGAGTTCTATTTGGAGAACATTCACAAGTACTCAGGGAGATGATGGAAAGCTCCCAACATTTCAGTGTGTGTGTGGACAATTGTTAGGTCCTTGGTTCTGGGGGGCGGGGGGAAGAGCATTACTGCCGAGAGGCCTCAGAGTTGTCAGAAATGGCTTCAGAGTTCTACACTTACTCTTTCTACCTACCTGCAATACCTAAAAGGGCTGGGAGAATCATAAAAGCAACCACAAGACTACACATTAAGCAATGAAAAACAGCATCTTGGGACACTGAAGACATCTTCAAGTTGCTGCCAACACCTTATATAATTATCCACTTTCATGTTAAAGAAAAACAAAAGCCTATCCTGTTCAGTCCCCTTTGTAAGTTGTATCTGATGCCACACTATTTCAAGGTGTCTAGCTATTGTTTGGAAGGTGATAGCTACATGGAGACATGTGATTAGGAATAGATTTGTAAGACTGGGAAGACTTGAACATGTTTAATTGGTGATGAGGAACAACCAGGGGAACAAGAGTCAACAGACAAATAGGTGAAAGTACCAGAGAATGGAGATGACTGATAAGACTACACTAATTTCCCATTGCTGCTTTATAAGCCCACAGATACAGTGATTTCACACTTGTGTATTGTCTCTCAGTCTCTGTGAGTCAAGACTTCAGATACAGTCAGCTGGATCCTCTGCCCAGAGTTGCATGAGGTCTAGTCTAGTCTGAAGTCTGAGGTTCTCTTCCAATCTCACAGATGCATTGCAGTATAGAGCTCTTGGCAGCTGCTTCAAGGCCAGCAATCAAGCCTCTGATCTCAGGATTCTCTTTGAAAGGACTCAACCATTTAGATCAGGTCTGCCCAATATAATCTTCCTTTTGATAACTCAAAGTCAACTGACTAGAGACCTCAATTACACCTGCAAAATCCTTTACCTTTGTCTTATGAAGCAATGGTCACCAGAGTCTCCATCACACATTCACATATCCTGACCCCCTCACCTAGGGGAAGGAATGAAACAGAACTGTATGTATCAGGGGGATATATCTGTGGTGATGTGAATGAGAATGGGCTTGGTGGGGGCTCATGTGTTTGAATATTTGGTCCCCAATTGGTGGAACTGTTTGGGAAGGATTGTAGGAACCATGACCTTGTTGGAGGAGAGATGTCCTTGAGGGGGATGAGCTTTGAGGTTTCCAAATCCCATGCCATTATCAGTGTGCCTCTTTCTGCCCACTGTGTAATATCAGGATATAAGCTCAGATGTTCCTGTCACCAAGCTTTTGCTCCATCATCACAGACTAACCCTCTGAACCAGTGATTCTCATATCAGATTGATCACATATCAGATATCCTGTATATCAGATATTTACATTACAATTCATAATAGTATCAAAATTACAGTTATGAAGTAGCAACAAAATTATTTTATGACCAGGATCATGACAACATGAGGTATTAAAGGGCCACAGCATTAGGAAGGTTGAGAACTCGTGCTCTAACCATAAGGCCAATCAAATGTTGTCTTTTATAAGTTGCCTTGATTATGCCATTTTGTCACAGCAATGGAAAAGTAACTATGATACCTTGTGAGAGTAGGACTTAGAATTCTGCTCAGTGCAGTGATTTTTGAAGCAGAAAAGGAAACTGCCTCTACCAGGGTTGCAGTTCCTGTTCACTCCCCCTCAGGAGTGGATCTTCCCAGACACACAGTGTGTGTGCAGCTAACCCTGCAGAGATCCAACTTGCTTAAGAATGGTATGGCAGTGCATGCCACTTATTCCACAAGTCAGGAGGCAAAGGCAAAAATATTGCTACAAGTTCAAGGCCAGACTGATCTACCTAGCCAATTCTAGGCTAGTCAGGGCTACATAGCAAGACCCTGTGTCAAAACACCAAGAAAAGATAGGAAGAAGGGAAGGAGAGAAGAAGGGAGAGATGGGGGAGGGAGGGAATAGTTTTAGCAATCCCTACAGCATTTCACATGACCACTCTGTATTTGTCGTTGTAGATATTTCAAGTATTAACAGGATAGAATGTTTTCCCAGATGTTTAAACTATCAAAACAATTTCTCTTTCCAACTCCATACAATCAGAAAATTGCCTTTTGCCTCTTGGGCAACCAAATGGTTCAGTATGAAAAGGGGCTGACTGCCACACCTGATGACCTGAGTTCAATCCCTAAAACTGCTTCATGACAGAAGAAGAGAAATGATTATTGTCTTCTTACCTCTATACTCAGGCTGTTGCATTCACTCACACACACATGAGAGAGAACAGTCATCTATACACATAAATATTAAACATCTTTTTTAAAAATATATTTTATTTATTTATTATGCATACAGTATTCTTTCCTCAGTCCAGAAGAGGGCACCAGGCCTCATTACAGATGGTTGTGAGCCACCATGGGGTTACTGGGAATTGAAATCAGGACCTTTGAAAGAGCAGGCAATGCTCTTAACTGCTGAGCCATCTCTCCAGCCCCTTAAACATACTTTTCTTGAAGTTGCTTCTTGGTGAGGTGGCTCAGCAGATAAAGAAGGGCAATTACACATTGACTCAGGTTCCAGTCCCCAAACCCATTACAAGGTGAACTGAGAGAACTGACTCCACAGTGTCCTCCACATGCATATACACACACAGTAATACAGCCAATAATGCATATACACATAATAATAGTCGTTTTTAAAGGAAAACTGCTTCTTTTCATAAAGACAGAGGAACTGTAACATCTGATTTTGTGTTACTCCCTCGGTACAGTTTGCGCACCTCTGTACCGATCGCAAGTCTGGGCAAAGGCCTGGAGATTGAAAGAAACATACAAGAGACCTGGGTCATTCGAAAGGAGATCAGCCGAATGCCGCTTTATTTAATTTAGAGGAAAACCTATATACCTGGCTGCTGCATAAGGATATCCTCCCAGGCAGGTGGGAAATTACCATACCAAAGATGAAACAATGCCCTTTAGCTAATCATCAGGCTAGGGCACAGGGAGCACAGGAGCAAACAGGATGCTTAGCTGGCTGGCCAGAAACTGTCCTTAATATGTACCCCAAGGAGCAAGGGTATACCAGGCCCTACAGGTCCCCCTTTTATATAAATTATATGATTAGGCATATCTTGGGTGGCATTGGACGTCAGGCAATATCCCTTACCTGTCATGGGAAAGCATCTAGGTCAAAACATATTTTCTGTCTTAGGTTGGGGCAGCCCCCCAAAAATCTTACCCATCATTGGCTCATTAGTCATCCATCATTAAGTTTAGCCAGATTTGTGCTGAAAGATATTTTGGGGCAATAGTTAAGAGGATTTGTCATATGGCAACATTGACCTGAGCTTGCCTTTGGCTCTGGCATCATGTAATCATGAAGATGATGCTCTAGCATATATAAGCATTCCTAAAGGAGATTGTGCCTGCTCAATCCTAAATAAATCTGTCCAAATTGGAGCCCTTTAAGAAAGGTTTCAGTATTGGTGGAAGGAACCCTGGTATAGTTAACTAGAATAATAATAATAGCCAATTCGTAAATCTTGTATTTTAGGGTCCATGGATAACAGCAATAAGCCTTTCCTGTAACCTAGCAGAGATCAAAAACCATAACCAATTGTAAAATCAACTGTAGTATTTAATTGTAAATTTAGCTCAATTTGAACGACCAAGGCATTTGTAACCTGTCCTGAGAAGGTATCCATTGTGTTAGCTGAAGAAACTAGCTGATTAAAAGGAAATCCAGCAGCATTAGCCGCTCAGGCAGTCACAGCAATGGCTGCCAATATCATGGGAAGGGTAGATAGGTAAAAAAACAATCCTTGGCATTTGGACCATCATAGCCAGCTCCTCAGGAAACCAGCAATTCTTTAGTTGATAAGCCAGTGTTTGCTGGATCTCTTGGTTCTGTTCTGTCTTCAGGCTTTTGGACAGGAAAATTTATAGCATGCATCAGACACTCAGGTACCCAAATTGGATTGTCAGCGTCCTGCGGGAAAACACAAACAGCTCCTCTACCCTACATTAGTACAGGATCTGGACCATACCAGGTGCCATCTGCTAGATTCTTTCATTTAACATGAGGCATCCCAGAAGAATTTGGCTGTCAATGTTGCTCAGTAGCGGTCTGAGATTGAGCATCAATAGTTAAAAAATTTTAAATGTATAATATAAAAGACAAATGGTCTCTGGGTTGGAACCATAATCCCCCTTTTTTGTTTTATGTAAATAAGCTTTGAGCATATGATATGCTCATTGTATTATAGCTTGTCCTTGAGGATTATAAGGTATTTTCGTTTTATGAGAAATAAAGAACTCAGAGCAAAATTTAGCAAAGCCAGTGTTGGTGTAGGCTGGCCCATTATCAGTTTTTATAGATTTTGGAACTCCCATGTAGGCAAAAGTCTGGAGACAGTGACTTTTAATATCCCGTAATTTTTTTCCTGTATGAGTTGAGGCATAAATAAGATGAGAATATGTATCCACGGTTACGTGAACATATTGCATGTGTCCAAAAGAAGGAACGTGGGTAACATCCATTTGCCATAAATGATTAGGAGCAAGCCCATGAGGATTAACTCCCAAATGGGGAACAGTTAAAAGTTTTGTACATAAAGAGCATTTTTTAACAATATTAGTGGCTTGCTCTTGAGATATCTTAAAATGAAATCTTAAAGACCCAGCATTGAGATGAAAACGATCATGAGCTTTTTTTGTAGCTTTATAAGATTTTTGATTCATTGTATAAATTTGGCGAGTAAGTTGATAAGCCAAAGTATTTCCCTTGCTCAAGGGACCAGCGAGGTCAGTATGAGCCCGTAAATGTCCTATGTAAATGGGAACAGATTGGGCCCAAAGCAAAGTTTGAATAGCCAAATATTGCATCTGGACTTGAGATACAGAGGCAATATAAGCTGTAGTTTTTAAAGGTGTAAGGATTTTGTTTATATATTGACTGTCAGTAAAAAGATTAAATGGAATATCAGCATATTTCTCTAAGGCCATTTGTACAGTGATCAATTTAGCCATCTGAGCAGATTTAATATTAATAGGTTGAATATCAAAATCAGGAGGGGAGGCTGTCATAGCTCTCCCGGTGGAGGAACCATCAGTAAATACATTCCGTGCCCCTGCCAGAGGCTATAAAGGAATAACTTTAGGGAAACATACCGGATGACTTTTGAAAAAGGTGACTGATTTATTAGAAGGATAATGATTATCAAACTTGTAGGGATTAGTGTATAAAAACAAAGTTTAATCTTTAGCAAAATTCTGTAGCCAAGCTATTTTTCCCTGGGTAAATGGTGTAATAACCTTATCAGGTAATATTTTAAAGGTTTGTAAACTAACTTTATATCCTTTTTGAATAACATGTAGCATAGCTGATGGGTATGAGATAACAATTTTTATCGGTGACATATGTTTATGTACCCATAGGATGGGTCCTTGTTGCCAGAAAACTCCTATAGGACTATGTTGAGAGGGAAAAATTATCAATTCATGAAAGGAAGTTGGGTCTGGATTCTCCTGTAGAATGTCCATACAACCATTTATTGTTCTAAGATCTTATAGCAACCTCTATTTATTAGACTTTTTTTTAATAACAAAGATAGGAGTATTTTAGAGAGAAGTGGATGCCATTATGCATCCTGCCTCTAACTGTTTTAGTAACTCATTTTGTAGTCCAGGCTGGCCTTGAATTTATAGAAATTTGTAGGTCGCTGCCTCCAAAGAGTTTGGATTGAAGGCATGTGCCATTATACCTGGCTTTTGGGGGGGTGCTGAATAACTGCCCCTTTACCCGCAGGGCAGTTTCTTTTGAAGTGTTCAGACCTTTCGCATTGAAAACAATTTCTTGACCTAGCTCAATCTTGACCATCCCTAAGGACAGAAATAATTATCTGACCCATCATTTGAGTGCCATCAATGTCCCTATATAACCGGATAAAGTTATTTAAAACTCCATTTCTATGGGGGCGTAAAATCTCTTGACAAAATCTGTTAGCATTTTTCATAGGCTAATTGCTTTATGACTGACATAGTTCAGTCCATATTCCCAAAAATGTAACTTTTCACCTGTAGCAGGTAGTCAATAAACTTAGAATAAGGTTCTGAAGATCCTTGAAAGGTCTTAGAAAGCTGTTCTCCTGCTCCTTTGTTAGGTAAAGTTTTTCAAGCTTTAACAGTTGCAGCAGCTATCTGAGCATAAACTGCAGAATCATATGCAATCTGTGTTGCTAAATCAGCATACTGTCCTTTACCAGTTAACATGTCAAGGTTATGCTGGGAGAAATCTGTGATGGCATTATTACATGTGTTCTTTTTGTAATTTTTTTGTATATCATCTCTTTATAACAAATAATCTCCCCATAAGAGACAGGCTCTGTAAAGCTGCCTTTCTTCTTTTATTAACTTTTTTTTTATCAGTAGCAATGTTCTTTTTTAAAGTTTTTTTTCTCTTTTATATTTTTTTTAGTATTTTAAACTTTTTGCTCCTCAAAATTATTAATAGAACTCATAGATTTTATTTTCTGAATTTTCTCAAGGGTTTTATTTAATTTTTTAAATTATTTTTTATTTTATATCATCATTGAGAAGAGCATCTCTGACTAAGCGCCATAGCGAAAATATTGCTATGAGGAATTTTTCTGACCCTCGCTCTTTCAGTGCGTTTTAACTTTATCTGTTCCCAATCAGTAATATTAAAGCCCCCTGCGTGTAGAAACCAGGGACTAAACTCTCTCAAAAAAATTAGGCAATTAACTATCTTATACAAAAGAAAATTGTCTTAAGGATCTCTTGTGCTGTCTTATTTTAATACCGGTGCCTTACTAGTTTTGTTTCTCTAAAAGCATTATCAATTGGCCCTTTAATCGGCCCCTTAACATTGGAACAGAATTACTTGTTCCCATAAGCCAATACATTCTCATCATTTACCTGTTGGCCAGCCTTTCGAGGGCGACCTCTCAGGGATCCCTACTTTCCAAATCTCGCAGATGTGTCTCCACAGACGGGTCTCCGATAGTAGCTGTTGATGATCCCAGCGGGGCCTTGAATTGTAACATCTGATTTTGTGTTACTCCCTCGGTACAATTTGCGTGCCTCTGTACCGATCGCAAGCCGGGCAAAGGCCTGGAGATTGAAAGAAACATACAAGAGACCTGGGTCATTCGAAAGGAGACCAGCTGAATACTGCTTTATTTAATTTAGGGGAAAACCTATATACCTGGCTACTACATAATGATATCCTCCCAGGCAGGTGGGAAATTATCATACCAAAGATGAAACAATGCCCTTTAGCTAATCATCAGGCTAGGGCACAGGGAGCACAGGAGCAAACAGGATGCTTAGCTGGCTGGCCAGAAACTGTCCTTAATATGCACCCCAAGGAGCCAGGGTAGACCGGGCCCTACAGGAACTAAGCTATAGTTCTGAAAAGATTTAGTCTTTGCCATTGCATTTATAACCCTAGTCTGTCTGTCTGTCTGTCTGTCTTCTGATCCCCATTCCTTCCTCCATTCCTTGCTTCATTTCTTCCTTCCCTGTCTAATAAAAATCATGATCCTGGCTTTTTCCTAGGGAAGGAACACCATTCTGTGCCTCTCTGTTTGTCTGTTTCTCCTTCCCTCTCCCTTGTTGGGTAATTAGTCAGTAAATTAATCCTCTCCACACAAAGGTATTCCCAAATGATAAGTCACCTTGGAGGAAGCAGGGATAATTTCTCTCTATTATGGATACAGCGTGGCTCCCATTCTCTGAATCTAATAAACACAAATTAATGTTGAAGGAAGTCATGCACACATTTGTACTCAAGACTCTAGAGATGAGTATGAATAATACAGACTGGAGGTCTAAAGCCATAGACTCATCTGACCCTTGGCTGCTCTGAGTGTCTTCCAGAACTAAAGCTTCCTAGCCACAGAGGCATTCTTTCCAATCCAACTTGCTTTTGCTTTCTATATCTTAACTCCTCTAATCTGGGGGGTTTTTCATCCTTGGTTCTCAGCTAGAATGAGCCTATAAAAGATGACTGTTAGGCTGGTCTTGGTATTGTATAGTCTCTAATATATGTTTAAAGCTTGAGAAGCTGAGGCAGGGGAATTGCTATGAGTGTGAAGTCAGTCAGGGCTTCACAGTAAGACTGTTGAAATCAGTTAGTGTTCAAGTTAGGGCTGTAATTATAACAATAAGATACAGAGCTAAGGGTGGGAGAGATGGCTCAGTGGTTAAGAGCACTGACTGCTCTTCTGGAGGTTTTAAGTTCAATTCCCAGAAACTACATGGTGACTTCTGTAGATATGAATAATTTGCATTGGTATGAATTTTAAGGCCAATCTTGTTATATGTATATGTATTTCTGCTCTTGATTAAGGTATTGTGATTGTGTAGTTCATTTAAAAATGTAATGTATAATTAGAAAATATCCCCCCTTTAAATATAAAAGAACATTTATAAACAATATTTGGGAATGTAGACGTAGTTATTTCTCTCCAAATTTCTTCCTGCTGTATAGGGGCGCTGTTAATTAGGTCTTTCATGGTGTATCCTGTGTGAAGTAATTTTTTGAGGGTGTTCACAGCAACCTTTCAGGAGGGCATGGTCTGTCATACCATATTGGGACAGAAGCAATCCACAGGTTCTCATCCTCTGTGAAAATGAAAGAAGAAGATCTTTTCCAAAGTATCATATCCTTAGATCCAAATTCTGAAGTCATAATATTTTTAGAACATATATGTAGTTTGGCAGACCACACAATGAAATGTCTCTCTGTATTTAGCTCCTTCACAGTCAGAAAATTTAAAGAAAACACAATGTACATAATCCAGACTCTCTGTGAATTTTCCATTTTTATGTGGCTTATTTTTATTTCTTTTAATGTATAACTATCTGTACTCTGTCTCTTTAAAGACTTTACCCTTTTTTAAGGCATTAGTTTTATTCTCTATATTTCTTTTATTCTCTCTCCCAAGCCTACGTACACTCGTACACTCATCCAACACTGTGACCCATTTATAGGTCTTTTATGTCTGAATCTGTCCTATTGTGAATCTGTAATTTTTTACTATCTAGGAGCATTTTTCCTTTGCAGTTTTAAATCACTAAGCACTTAAGAATCTAAGCTGTGACATTCCTAGGTCAAAAACAGGTACTGCCTGCTTGCCCCACCCAACCCAAAATGGCGGAGCCACTCGTGCCTCTGAGCCTTGCACATTGCACTGCTAGCATGGCAGAGTCCTTTGTGCCTCTGAGCCTCAGCACGCAATGACCCCCTTTTAGGCACACAGTGAGTCTAGTTGCCATTAAACAAATCATAGCACTTTACTCCAAATGTTCCATTCAAAAGCTCTGTATCCCACAGGAGCCAGAGAGAGAACACAATGGTGGCACAGCCCAGAAACTGCCACTTTCTAGTAGACCTGATCCCGCTGCCTACTCAGGCAGGAAGAGCTGAGCCGTGGGCATGGTCTCAACTACTTTGTTCCCGACCCCAAGTGGGCACACAAATGTCCGGGCCCAGAAATGTTCCATATCCAGAGTATGCACCGGTGGCAGGGCCCAGGAAGCCGTGTTTTAAAACAGTTTTTTCTGCCACTACTGCTGAAACAGGAAATCTTTCTATGGCATGTCATAGCAAACAGCAAAAAGCTATGTTAAACTCTATGTTTGTGTCTAGAATTCCTTTTAAAGCCCTCTTAGATTTTTACGTGGAGTTAGTTACCACGTTGGGCAGCCACTCTGTAAAAGGAATGCCGGGCCACTTCCCGCCCGCCCACCTGGCTAGCTTTACCTGAAATAATTACATGGAAACTATATTCATTTAAACACTGTCTAACCCATTGTCTTCAGCCCCTTATTAGCTCACTCTCACATATTAATTAACCCATTTCTAATAATCTGTATATCACCATGAGGTCATGGCTTACCAGGAAGATTCTAACCCACCTCCATCTCAGAGAGGAGAGCAATGGCGTCTGCGTCATTGTCTTCTTCTCAGCATCCTGTTCTCTCTACTCCACCCACCTAAAGGCTGGCCTATCAAAAAGGCCAAGGCAGTCTCTTTATTAACCAATGAAAGTAATACATAGACAGATGACCCTCCTACATCAAGGAAATATGGGTTGTTAATGGATAATCAACAATAATAATCAAGCTTATAGTCATGTTAGTTAGATTTTCTAGATATATAGAGATATATTTCAGTTAGATAGCATTCTTCATATCTTTCAAAGACTATAGAATATGACATTTTAAATGTTTTAATAACTTAGGGCTGTTCATGATAATGAGACACGTCTGCTCCTGGCACCACCATTCTACTTCAAAAAGAAGATGGGCATCGAAGAGGCTATTTGTGGAGTTTGATAGCCATTTGGGCAGGAAACTTCTCTTGCCTGGACTGTTGCATAAACTGGACACAAAGAACCCGCAGAGAGAGGACTGCTGAACTTGCCTAAAGGTGAGATGGTCTTTCGGGGTTCCTGATTCATGAAAGAGTCTGTGAGACATTCTGCAGGACACAACAGGTAGTGACTGAACTGCCTTTGAAATTTCCTGCTTCATGGAAATGTCTTCTGGATACTATGGACCTGAAGGCCAAAGATGGATGCCCCAACGATACAGAGGAACTTTGGGTCACTGTCCAGGCAGAGAGATGTCTCTGTCATTTCTAGAGTTTTGGAAGTTGCTTGCTTCTTGTTTACTTAGGTAATATATCCTTCTGGAGTCTTTGATGGAGTTGAAGAATGGTTAGTTATAGTTATAGTTTTCCTTAGTTATGATAAAAGATAAAACAGATATAAATATTGTAACAGTAATTCCTGCTTGATAACTGTTTTGTTATATGTAATTTGACTATGTTAAAGTTAAAGCCTTTCTTTTTGTTTAAACAGAAAAAGGGGAAATGATGGAGGAGGGTCATCTGTCTATGTGTTACTTTTATTGGTTAATAAAGAAACTGCCTTGGCCCTTTGATAGGACAGAAAATCAGGTAGGTGAAGTAAACAGAACAGAATGCTGGGAGGAAGAAGGCAGTAAGGCAGTCCCGCTGAGCTTCCCCATCAGGCTTATAACCATCTGTAATGTTATCTGGTACCAAGGCATACATGCAGGTAGAACACTGTATACATAATAAATAAATAAATCTTTAAAAAAGGATACAGAGTTAAGATTGGAAAATCACAGTACTTTACTAACAAATAGCTTATTAATTTAATGATACTTGTTATTTCTCAAAATAATCTACATAAGACTACAGTATATTTTAAATTGAATAAACCCTGAAATTGTTTTGTCTGCTTTTCTATGTCTAGACTTCTCTGTAAATACAAATAAAGAGCTCTTTTGTCTGTCTTCCTCTGTTGCTGCTGCTGCTGTCAATTTGTCACAGGCTTGAGAAGTGCAGGGACACAGGATATACCTGTTGCATTTAGAATTTTTGTTTCATCCAACAATGTAAAAAGAAAACCAAGAACATTGCTAAGAGATATAACTCTTCCTTATAAACTCTCAGGGAACTCATATCATATGCATGGATAGTATACTTGTGAAACTCCGTTGGCACTGGTTATACCATCCTTGACTTTAAAAAAGAAAGAAAGAATCAGAATTCTTTATAGAAGTAGCTAGCATTGGACTTGAGACAGAGGAATGGCCAAATAAGTCTGTAACAGTACTAGAAATAATCCTTTGTGGGACTTGACCATAACAGAAGCACTTAAACAATAGAGGAAGACTGTCTAAGAGAGTTTATTGTGAAAATGAAAGAGCTTCTGTGGCCAAAGCCTGAAGAAGTTTAAAGATAAAGCAAGGGTTGATGTGGGATTCCCCTCTGTATACTGTTGTTGGGCCCTGTCTCCCCTTACTCCCTGGGGTGTGTCTCTGAGGACAGTTTGTCAGCCAGCTAAGCTTCCTGTTAGTTTCTGTTATCTCTGCTATAGCCTGGTGATTTAGCTGAAGGACTTTGTTTCACCTTTGGTATGGTAATTTCCCACCTGCCCGTGAGAGTTCCCACACAGCGCCTAATTCTCTCTCTGTTTGACCCACTGTCTGTCACTGCTCTCCACCCCCTGTCTGGGAAGGAATTCCCTACAGCGCCAGTTTCCCCTCTGTTTGGGAGGGAGTTCCCTTACTGGGGTCAAGGTATATTAGCCTTGCATTCTGCCAAATAAAGTGGCATTCGGCTATCTCTTGACGAATGACCCAGGTCTCTTTGTATGTGTGTCTTTTATTTCAATCTCCAGGCCTTTGCCCCAAACTCGTGATCGGTATGGAAGGCTCACGAACTGTACCGGGAGAGGGTGACACAGAACCGGATGGTACAATTGGAGGCACCACTGGGATACTGCACTGGGATCTGAAGCAGCTACACTCGTCTGCGGGATCCATCTGCGAGCTTTGGGAACTAAGGACACCTGAGAGGTCGCCCTCTGAAGGCTGGCCAGCCGGTAAATGGGGAGGGTGTATTGGATTTTTGGGTGCAAGTAATTCTGTTCCAATGTTAAGGGGCAATTTATCAGCCCAGGAAAAAAAAGCCAGGCCAAGCCCCCATTGCTACCCTTGCCACAAAGCCATGTGGAGTGGAGCCCGCGAGCTATCCGAAGCCAGTGGCCTGGAGCCAGCCGGCCGGCATCCGGGAGGCGGCGGCATAGGGAGGGGCCTGAGCACACAATTAGCCTGGAGCCAGCCAGCAGCTGCCATGCCGGACAGCGGCCCCGCGAGGGGGGGGGGGGCAATGGTGGCACATGCCTTCCATCCCAGCTCTTTGGAGGCAGAGACCTACAGATCTCTGTGAGTTCAAAGCCAGCCTAGACTACAGATACTGTGATTACCATTAATGCATAAAGAGACTGCCTTTGCCTGTTGAAAGGGCAGAATTTAGGTAGGCAGGGAAAACTAAGCTGAATGATGGGAGGAAGAAGGCAGAGTAGGGGAGAAGTCATATAGTCCTGCCGGATACAGACACCAGACCTTTACCCAGTAAGCCACAGCCTCGTGGTGATACACAGATTAATGGAAAAGGGTTAAATTAAGATGTAAGAGGTAGCCAACAAGAAGCTAGAGCTAATTGGCCAAGCAGTGGCTTTATTAATACAGTTTCTGTGTGGTTATTTCAGGAGTCCACGCAGCTGGGAAGCAAACAAGCAGCCTCCTTACAACAAATTGGCGTGCCAATGTGGCCAACTAAATCCACTTAAAAACCTGAGATAGCTTGGAAAGGAATTCTAGACACAAAAATACAGACTTTAACATGACTTTTTGCTGTTTGCTGGCAGCATATTGTAGCTCCTTTAAGAAAGGTTTTCCTGACTCAATGATAGCAGAAAAAAAGCCACACAGCTTTAAAATGTCAGCTTTCTGGGCCATACTGCCAGCCCAACCTCTTGCTCTTTCAGGAGACCAAGCATTTAAATGCACTTTGTAAGCAGTGTGTTACAAACTGCTTAATGCCGTGATATAGACCTGCTGCATACTTGGAACTGGGGCGGTGTTCATGGCTCAGAGGCAGTAAACAGACCTCCTCCACCATGTTGTACTGGACGGGCAAGCAGGCAGGGTCGTATTTGCTCTAGCAATGATGCAGATTAGGTTTTTAAGATGTGCTTAGCATTTTAAGAGGCAGTCCTGGCTGTCATGTCTGTGCTTTATCTCTGAGCTAAACCCCGGCCCCTGCAGCATTGCCATCATAAAGTCCACACGGTAAAGAGCGACACAAACACAGATGCTTCTCAGAGAATCCTGAGTCTCCCCCTTTACAGTTTGCATTTTTTCCAAAGAAATTCTCTACACACACGCCTCTCTCTTTTCCCTCACATTCTATAAGGTATATTTCAATTACAAAGAGACTATTAGTACATTTATTTCATTCTTTTCATGTAGTTTTAGTTTGGTTTTGCTTTTTTGTTCGGTTCTTAGACCAAGCTGGCTTCAAACACAGAGGTCCACCTGCGCCTGCCTCACACATGTGGGATTACAGGTGTGCGCTGCCCTGGTTATACTTCCTTACATCTCAGTCAGCCCCGTCCTACTTCCTGCCTTGTTTCACACAGAGCTCCATGAATGCCAGGCTGTTCTGTGAGGATCTGTGTGGGAATTCTGGCTCCATCCCTACCCTGCCATAGGAGTGCTTGGACCATGACCACATCTGGCTTTACATGTGTTCTGGGGGCTGAATTCAGGTCTTCACCCTTGTACCCAGCGAGCCATCTCCCTCCAGCCTTTTTGGCTTTTTGTTGTTATTGTTGTTGTTGTTGTTGTTGTTTATTTTATTTTATTCTATTTTATGTGTGTGTGTGTGTGTGTGTGTGTGTGTGTGCTGGAAATTAACCCAGGACCTCCCATATGCTGTGCTTATATCCTACACTAAGCTACACCTCAGTCCTTCTCTCTCTGAAATGCATGGATGCAGAGAGGTCAGCATAACTAACGCCAAGGAGCAGTCAGCTAACCTGTTTCCTTTCAGTTCCCATACACTTCCCCTGGATTTTATATTTTAATGCCCCAGAGAGTACTTCATTAATAAATACTTTAGTAACTCCACTGAGTACTCTAGGATGGGTGTGGGGGCTAATGTCTGTAATACTAGCACTTGGGAGGTGGAGACAGGAGACTCAGGAGCTCAAGGATATCCTTGGCTACCTAGGGAGTTCAAGGCCAACCTGGCCTACGTGAGGTCCTATTTTCAAAAAAAAAGAAAAAGAAAAAAAAAGAAAAGGACTTACTGTAAAGAAGAAAAGTTAAGTGGGAGGAAGAGGGAGAAAACACGGATAATGGAAGATATGGTCAAAATACACTACATATATGTTTATATATAATTATGAAAAATAAATTTGTAAATACCCTTAAAAACAGAAAATATAAACACTTCTAATTATCTGGATTCATCAAATATCCATTCTTCATATTTTTCCTCCCGTTTTGTGTAATTTTTTAAGAGACTAGTTTGAACAGGCACCATGCCTTTCACCTGTCAGCCCAGCACTCACAAGGGAGGCTCAGAAGGATTGTCACAAGCCTGGTCTGCAGAGTGAGCACCAGCAGGCCAGCTTGGGACTACAGATGGGATCCTGTCTGCCTCTGTCTCTGTCTCACACACACACAGCACACATGCACATGAAGCTGCTATCCTGGGAAATGTTGTGTAGGGCTGCTATTGCTAAATAGTTAAATAAGTTAAATAACCGTTAAATAAGTAATGCTTCCTCACAGTCACAAAAGATCTGTTTTGAAACCTTTAACAGTGGTAAGAATACCTGGAAAGGCATATTAGTAATGAGAAATTCCATATTAGTCCTTTTCAACTATTTAATTCAAAGGGGCTATTATTGAGATATTTAAATTTCTCATCCATTCAGAACAAGTATTTACAAAGTGCAACAGAAATTGCTGATTGGTTCCCATATAGCTGAATCATATATTGGCTCACTGACATCAAGTAAGGCAACTAGAATTGAAGTCTGCTGCCACTACCTCATCTGGTTCCTAAGCACTAGCTTTGGTTAACTATCGTTGCCTATGAGATCACCCCCCAAAAAATAGTAACTGAAACAACGAAGTACAATTACAGCAGAGTTTTGTAGGTTGGCTGGGCTCAACTGGGCTGTGTGTGTGTGTGTGTGTGTGTGTGTGTGTGTGTGTTAATAGTTTGTGTGTGGTCTAACAAATAAAGTTTGCCTGAAGATCAGAGTGTGGAGCTAGTCACTCGTTAGCCATAGAGGCCAGGGAGTGGTGGCACACACCTTTAATCCCAGCACTCAGGAGGCAGAGGCAAATGGATCTCTTTGAGTTCAAGTCCACCCTGGGATACACAAGATTGAATCAGTCTAAAAGAGAAACTGAAGCTCGAATGGTCTCCATATGCACATGAATACACAAAATAAAAAATAAGTCTGAAAAAGACTTGTAACAAAAATACTTTCTTACTGCAATCCTTATTTTTGAATGTTGACTGAAGAATTGAACTTATTTAGAGATTTATTTTAAGTACGATATATGAGTATTATGTGCTACCTTCGGAACTCATTTATGTGGGGTTTCTGTATGTCTCCGCAACTGCTTCCAAATAATATTGAGAGACTTAACATTAATTATAAATGCTCGGCTGATAGCTCAGGCTGGTTACTAGCTAACTTTCACGTTTTAAATTAACCCATATTTTATTCACCTTCAGCCACATGGCTGTAGCTTCTTTCAACACAGCACATTCATCTTGCTTCTCTCTTGTCTCTGGAGATTTCCAAGACTTGGCCCTTATTCCTCCCAGCATCCTGTCTTGCTGTCCTGCCTAAACTTCCTACCTAGCTATCACCCAGTCAGCTCTTTTACTAAACCAATCAGAAGACACCTTGGCAAAGACACATCTTCACAGTGTTCAAAAAGACTATCCCATAACACACATGTCAAAATGTTGTCCCTAAGGTAACAATGCTGAGAAGTAGTGAGGACTTAAAGAGATAATGAGGTACTCAAGAGGGTTACCCCTTTTCTGGAAGAACTACATTAATCCTCACAGTTGGAGCAGGGTCTTGTAAAGCAGACTGTTTTAAGGCAACCCCTATTTGTCCCCTCTGCACAACCTGCTGTCTTTGTGACATCTACCACATTTGAGAGCCTTGTCAGATGAGGTCACCCTGGACTTCCAGTCTCCATGCTAAACTTCTTTCCTGTACCTCTGGGTACTCTATAATAACAACTAGAGTTGAACTAAGAGGCTGAGTCTTTGCTCACACCTTTTCTCTAGTCTCCTCCAGACTACAGACTGGAGCTCAGAGTTAGAGTTGAGATATAACTGAGTGGTGGGACACTTCTGAACATTTCATGAGGCTGTAGGTTCAATCCCTAGCACTGAACACAGGAAAAACAGCAAAAGCCAGGTGGTTATTTTCCTACCTCCATAGGAAAACTGAGATATAACCTAGACTGAATCTTTTGCTCTACTTACAGCAGCCAGCTTAGGAAGCAGAGGGATGGAGACGACAGTTTCCAAAGGCAGAAGTGCCAATGGCCCAAAGCAGCAGAGCTTGGCACCCAGTGTGCTAAGTATGGATGCCCAACACCATGGAGGAAGGCTTCAAAATGGCAGGAGTGCTGCCGTCCTGGGACCAGTGTTGCAACATTTGGAGGGGGGCAGAGTCTGGCACAGCCCATGCTGGTCTTCAACTCACTATGTAGAAGGGGATGACCTGGAACTCCTGGTCCTTTCCTGCTTCTACCCCCCAACTGCTGAGATTTCAGCAATGCACCACCATGCCAAATATATGCAATGCTAGAGATTAAAGCCAGGTCCTTGTCTATGCTGGGTAAGCACTCTGCCCTAGCAGTAATGCCACCTCTTCATCTTTTTAAGGCATTGTTTCTAAACCCCAAGCCTAGTTGTTTGGCCTATGGAAAGATTTCACTCACTGCCAAATGGTATAGGAGTTCCTTCTGTTTGTGTGTCACTTTCATTGGTTAATAAAGAAACTGCCTTGGCCTAGTTGATAGGGTGGAACTTAGCTAGGTGGAGAAGACAGAACTGAATGCCGGGAAGAAGGGCAGAGAGAGAGAGAGAAGCCATGGATCTTTGGCCTGAGACGGACGCATGCTGGTTAGAATCTTGCCGGTAAGCCACAGTCACATGGCGATACACAGATGAATAGAAATGGGTTAAATTAAGATGTAAGAATTAGCCAATAAGAAACTAGAGCTAATGCGTCAAGCAGTGTTTTAATGAATACAGTTTCTGTGTGATTATTTTGGGTGTAAGCTAGCGGGCAGCTGGGACAAACAAAGGGCCCTCTCCTTGTTTGGCTACCTCTCCAGTAGCCAAATGCTGTTACAATACATTTCTATGTGCAATAAACTCAAAGTGACTTTTCCTCTTACTCTAAGAACCCTGTGTTGCCATAACTGGTACAATCCTTCCTTTTAGCATATTTTCTGCAACTTAAGTATTTTTTCCTCTGTTACCTCTAATTTTGAAGTCTTTGGTATCTTGATCATCAAAGAAGTCAGTTGAAAGTGAATAAAATCCAGAACTCTCATTTTCTCACCTATAAATTGAGAGTCACCGTCCTTGTGTTAAGGAAGACTGTAAATGTTCTAACGAGAAAGAGGCTTAGGCATCAAGGTACAGTGGGGGAGACGCATGCCAGGATGCAGGTCAGTGGCAGAGCACTTTTCTAGCTCGCATGAGGCCCTGAGCTCAATTCCCAGCACCACACACAGAAACAACACAACACACATTGCTGGGCACAGGGGCACAGGCCTGGAATCTTCAGCACCTCAAAGATTCAGACAAGATTACCACGAGTTTAGCCCAGTCGTCCCGCACAGCAAGACCTTGTTGTCACACCTGAAACCTTCATGCTGCTGTGGTGGCACACACTTCTACGCCCAGCACCTGGGGGACTGAGGCAGACAGTGAACTGCAGGTCAATCTTGCTATAGGGTAGGACCTTGTGGCTCAGTGGTAGAGTGCTTTTGATCCCCAGCAACCCAAAAAAACTGGACACGGTATCAGTACAATCCCTATCTCAGTCTTTGGGAGATGGAAGCAAGAGAATCAGAAGTTCAAGGGCATTCTCAGCTCCATGGTGAGTGGAGGCCAGCCTGAAATACATTAGACTTTAAGACCAGTGGCTTTCAACATTCCTAATGCTGAGACCCTTTAATGCAGCTCATGTTATGGTGACCCCCAACCATAAACTTATTTCATTGATACTTATAACTGTAATTTTCTGTTACAAGTCATAATGTAAAAATATCTGATATGCCACCCATATTGATATGCCACCCCTATGAAAGGGGTCATTCAACCCGGGTGTCACAACCCACAGGTTGAGAAATGCTCCTCTAAAGAAACAAAAGCAAACCAAAGTGAGCATTCAGTGAAAGTAACTGAATTATCCTCGTCACCAACCCCAATAAGCTTCAATGACCAAGTCAAAGTCAAATAAATTGCTCACTTTCAATCCATCTTATTTCCCTCAAGTGAGAGATCATTGATGTATAAGCCTAACTGATTGAACACTTTATTATTTCAAAATTACAAGGCTCCCAGCACAAAGAAGTGATGACTGTCTGCAGGAACTGACATGCTAGTTACCCTAATCTGATTATTATAGATTAAACATGTATTGCCATCTCACACTCTAATCCATAAAATCCAACTACCATGTGCTGATGGAAAAATAAGCAACGGATAGCTGGGGGATGTAGCTCAGCTGGAGAGTGCCTACCAGACACAAAGCCCTGAGTGGGATCCCTTGCACTGTTTAAACTTGATTTCAGCCCTTACCTTCACTGTTCCCCTGCTTACGTCTAGTCATCCTTGTTTCAAATGTCTTTAACTATCCTCAGACTTCTGTCACGTTGCCACAAACAAGCCTAAGAGAGCCTCCTTCATAAACGCTTTCCCGAGTAATCAGCCCGAATTGCCATATGGATACCTGCGAGTTCACAGCATTCATCAACCACATGATTGAATCCCATTTCTGGTTCCTGACCTCTTCAAGACCCAGTTCTCATTTAATAGCCCTTAGCTGTTTAAAAGATTCACCGGGAGACTGAAAGTTGAGCATGAGTGTCTGTCAACGATGGGATGTTTTATCTTTGGATAGTTTTCCAAGGGACGCAAGCCCCGGTGGAATGGAGGATTCTCTCCCTACATAGCACAAGCTCGCCTTCCGCGTCTACTTTGGAATCCTAAACGAGCGCCTGCTTCTCTCCAAACCCGAGTATACTTGTTCAAGGTCACGGCGGTAGGTGGCTGCGGGCGGTTTCTTCTGCAAAGCTCACGCGCTCCCTCCCGTCTCTCCAGGGACACCGCAGGTCCGCCGCCGCGGGGCGGTCCAGCGCGCGTCTGGAAGGTTCGCGGGTGGGGCGGGGCGGGACGGGCCACGCCTCCCGGGCCGCCGTTGGCTGAGGCCGCGCTCCTCCCTGCAGGCGCGGCTCCCCAGCATCGCGGATCCCGGGGCTCTGGAGGCCGGCCTCCGCTGCAGCTGCGCCGCACTCGCGCCATGCAGAGCCTGGCCATGGACCTGCGGGTGCTATCCCGGGAGCTGGCGCTCTACCTGGAGCACCAAGTCCGCGTCGGCTTCTTCGGCTCGGGCATGGGCTTGTCGCTGATCCTGGGCTTCAGCGTCGCCTACGCCTGCTACTACCTGAGCAGCATTGCCAAGGTGAGCCGGGGGCGGGGGCGGCGGAGCGTGGTTGGCTCCGGGGCCCCGAGGGCGCGCGGAGACACTAGCTGCCTGCTGAGGTCCAGGGTCCTGCCACCAGGTCTCCCAGCGTCCCCTTCCCCGGACTGGCCAGCACAACTGCGGTACTTCGGGGAAGACATCGGCGCTCAGTTCGCGTCCACTCCCCCCCACCCCCCGGATGCGATTGAGTGCATCTTGGGACTGTTGTGATTGTGGCTTCTGTGCGTCAGTCTCCGGGGAGACTGAATCAGAGGGCTCGCGCGCGGCCTGCGGGTGGGAGCACTATAAATCCGCTGCTCGCTGGTTGCTGGTTTACGGCCGCTGTAAACTTTGTTCTGGACCCCTCACCGATGTTGCTTCTCCCGGCAGAAACCCCAGTTAGTGACTGGAGGGGAGAGTTTCAGCCGCTTCCTCCAGAACCACTGTCCGGTGGTGACAGAAACCTATTACCCGACGGTATGGTGCTGGGAGAGCCGAGGACAGACACTGCTGAGACCCTTCATCACTGCCAAGCCCCTGGTGCAATACAGGAAGTAAGTGAATGTATATTTGACCTATTATCGTCCAAATCACAGGTTTTAATTCCCGCTTCCACTTCTAAGTTAATACATCTGTGGTTAACAAAATAAACTGAAAGTAAATAGGAAGAATGCGCGCCCACCCACCTGCCCTCAGGTGCAGAAAAATACGCCTATGTTGTCCCCGCCTTTCCTTTCTTTTCTTTTCTTCTCTTCTCTTTTCTTTTCTTTTCTTTTTTCCTAATGGGCAGAATGGAAGTCCTAACTTATTTCTGGATGTGAGAAGCGCATTGATTTGGAGAGTACTGTTTTCCAATTTGTAATTTCCAATTTGTCCTTGAGGCTCTACAATCGCTTCAGGTTCTGTGTCTCCCCACGAAAGAACTCATAGTAACAAACGCATGGGTTTCTGAAGATAATGTTCTGATGTTGCAGGTGTGGGTGGGGACATATCTAACCAGAAATTTAAATGGTGTCTATTACTAATTTTCCTGAGTCATCTGGTCTTTCTGGAGTTCCTTTTCTCCCTGCCAGCTCTACTATTGGGCCCACAACGTGTGGGAAGTCATTCAAAAAGTAAATTTTGTAGTATTCAGTGAGGGCCTGCTTAGTTGAGTCAGAGTTGTACATAGAACAAGTCAGTACCAGGCTTACAGAATGCCTTGTTGGTCTCTGTATTACCTCAGTAATAGGGGTTAAATGCTATGCATTTGAGAGTAATAAGAAAATGATTAATATAAATATATGAAGGGCTGTGTGTGTGTGTGTGTGATACCAAAGATAAATCCAAAGCCTTGTGAATACTAGGCAGAGACTTTACCACACTCCCTCCCAAATATTTGAAGTTCTTTGACATTTATTCTTTTTTAAGGTTATTTTTAAAATAATTTATTGGTTTTTGGACAATTTTGTGCATATATATATATAATGTATTTTGACCACGTTCATACATATACACCCCAATTACCCTGATTTATCCCCTTCTAAAGTTCATTTTTTACCTAATACTTTTTATTGGAACTGCGGGAAATATGGTGTTAATTTTGGCAATATTTTTGTAATGAAAGAAAGTGACTCATAGATACGTATATGTGGATGTAGTAAGTTATTTTGAGATGACCAGATAATGTCATATTTATAGAATGAAAACACCAAGATGCAACTTAAAGCACTCCTCAGTAATGTCTTTGAATGGTCATTTTCAGTGAACTCATTAAGACAGCGGATGGAGGCCAGATCTCCCTGGACTGGTCTGATAACAGTAACAGCTCGTGTTATACGGATGCCAACACCAGACCCACCATTCTGCTGTTGCCTGGCCTCACTGGAACAAGCAAGGAGTCCTACATCCTGCACATGATCCAGCTCAGTGAAGAACTAGGGTACAGGTACTTATGAAAGATTATTTCCCATTTTTCACTTAATTCTTACTGACATAGAAATATTTCAGGCTGACTGAGCATGGTGGCATAAGCCTTTAATCCCAGCACTAGGAAACAGAGACAGGTGGATCTCTGTGAGTGCAAGACCAGCTTAATCTTTGTAGAAACATGCCCACTCCCCAAAAAAAATTTTCCCACAGGTGATATTGCACACCTTTATTCCCAGCACTTGGGAGGCAGAGGCAGGCGGATCTCTGAGTTCGAGGCCAGCTTGGTCTACAGACTGAGTTCCAGGACAGTCAAAGCTTCAGAGAAACCCTGCCTTAAAAAAAATACAAAAAAAGATTTTTTTCCTTAGATGTATGTTTCAAATATACACACACTCACACTCCTTCATGCATAAATTAAGCAATCTCCTAAATTATTATTTTACTCTGATTTCTCTTTTGTCTCCATTTCTCAGCTGCTTACCTACAGGAAATGACTCTTAGCCACACAACAACTTAGGGTAAATGAACAAATATTAGAGCCACTTGGGCATTGATAATGTCATTCCCCTCCCCACACTCACCCACACCCGAGAAGTAGTAGACCCCTCAAGAGTGTTCTGCAGAGTAGCAGTTGCAAGCTCCTGAGACAGTGTACAGCGCTCTCTTGGGTCACACTTTGATTTCGGGCCTTACCTTTGTTAATCTTGTTTGCCTGGCTTTGATCCCACTGTGAAAAATGAGCATTAGCTTGTAGGTCACCCTTCCCCTTCCACAGACCATCGGTTTCTTTTTGTCCACCTGAATTTGCAGGTGCACATGGCTGATTGCCAGATGATACCACAGCATGTTTAAACAACCATTATTCAACCTGACCACCAGATATAATTTAATTTTTCCAAGTGAGTTGGCAGCCTTCCATTTCAGATTCAGCTCTAGAGTCTTGAAGCAAGGCTGCTGTGAAAGGTGCTGTTTTTTGTGTGCCGGTCTTCTTTAGCTGCTGGTATGACGCACTCTGTGACTTGGGTTTAGAGTCGACTCCTTTTTTCTAAACTGAAAATGTTCATTTCTATGACACTTCAGTATAAAGAGGGAACTATAACAGAAAATTCTGTTTTAACAAGTTAACTCTGATCTTTTACAGACAAAGCCTATTATGTTTAGAAAATAACATTCTCTCAAAAGCTCAAAGTATTCTTGACTTAGGATTTGCTAAGAAGTAGCAGGAACCCATAGTTATTCCATTTTAAACAACATCCTCTTAGATTGAAGATTGTTTCTAATTTATATCTAAAGCTTGGTCATGCTAAAAAGGTAAGGGTCTAGAAAGCCACCCCCCCCCCCCGCCCAGTTCCAGTTTTGAGACAGGATCTCATGTAGGCAAGGCTAATCTCAACATTACTATGTAGCCAAAATGTAGGGAAGGCTTGTGCTGAGAATTACGAGGAGACACAAAGAATCTGAACTTGTACTTTCCTGGGACCTTGTGTGGAGAAAGCTGTGCCAGTCCATTGTCAGCAGCTTCAGGAACTGGTCAAGGGTGGCCTTGAACTTCTGGTTCTCCTGCTCAACCTCACAGGGTTGTGACCACACATTTGTCAGTACTCTGGGTTTATGAAGTTATGGAGACTTAAGCAGGGTCTTATGCACACTAGATTTAGTGTATTTCAGCCTGAGTGTGATGTGTTCTGGGCTGGATCAGGCTGGCCTTGGCAGGAAGGAAGAGGAATGAACAAGCTATTGTAAGTAAGGTCTTTGGTGACCTTGGGACTTAGTCCCATTTATTTTTAGCTGCCAAGAGTCTCTGGTCTGGTCGAGGAAATGGTTCAGTCATACAGTGCCTGCTCAGTAACCATGAGAACCTGAATCTGGATCCTCAGAATTCACATAAAACCTTGAGCACAGGACCTGGAGATATGGGTCAGCAGTTAAGAGCACACGCTGCTCTTGCAAAGGATCAGATTGAGTTCCTAGCACCCACGTGGTATCTTACCACTGTCTCGTTCCAGATTCTCTTCTGACTTCATGGACACCAGGCATGCAACGTGATATATGCAAACAAACACTCATACACATAAAATAAAATAAATATTTTTTTCTAAAAACAGCTGGATAGTGTGATATATGCCCGTATCCCCAGCACTGGTGATAATGAAGAAGGTCGAGTCCTGACACTCAGAGGCACCAGTCTCCCAGATGGATGAGCTTCAGGTCTACTTAGAGACCCTTTTTTGAAAAACTGAAGCAGATAGTAATTGAGGAAAGACCCTCTACATCAACCTCTTTCTTCTATATACATGCATCCACATGTACCCACCCATACTAACAAGTACATGCAACACATAAACACACAAACACAAAGAAATTCTGAGTTTTACAAATAGAGCCTTGAGAGAAACAATTTCAAGTCTCTGGCCTAAGCTGGACAGGCTGTGTCAGTTCACTTTCGCCACTGAGCAAACCTTTCAAAGGTCGGTGGTTTAAAGCCACCGTTCTGCTCAGTGCAGTCTTAGCCAGGCGTATTTGTGCATGTGTGATTAACTGTCGAGGCAGCCGCAGGCCTGGGCACTCTGGGACCACTCAGCGCTGCTGCCATCATCATCATCGTGCGTCATCTGCCCTCAGGCCCCCACCGGGCTGCTCGTTTGGTGGAATAGGGTTCACTGAAAGTAAAAATCAAAGCTGTCAGGGCCTTGAGGCCCAAACTCCTCCAGTGTTACTTCTGTAGTCTACTACAGGGCAGATGAGATAGTTATCCCAGAGTCCTGAGCAGGGATTGCAGACTCCTACAGAAAGGATGGGTAGTTTCAAGACCACTGAAGTAAAATATAAATCTGAAAACTTGACTTCTAGAAGGCTATTCTGAGTCCTGAGGGGTGTGGCTGGAATCTAGCAGGGGCCAGGGCTTGAGGAAGGCTCTGGGCTTCAGGGTTCAACCTGGACATTCATGTTGGGACTGCCACTTAAAGTGATCCCAGAAGTTAACTGAATTGCCCCACCATACTTCCCTCTCTGACGTCAGAGAATTTAGTTGGGGTGTATGTAGTACTTCACTGCACACACTGGGTCTTTCTGCTGTGTTCCTGTCTGACCAGAATAGTAACTGTTTTATAATTTAGAAGCACAAGGCACATCTTACTTCGGGAACATGTGGACATCATGTCTTTTACAGTGTTTTGTCAACAAAGATGAACGTTCATACAATGCAAAGGAGTCAGCTTCACTCATTATTTTGTATAAAAGAGAGGACTTGGGAGTGGGCATGAGTTCTGTCAGGGCCACAGGGAACTGATGCTGTCTGGTAAGATTGTGAGTCTTGAGAGAGATTCTAACTACAGCCTATAGATGAATGAAACCAAAGGATTTGTGTATGGTCAATGTAAACACAGTATTTTCCACTCACTCAAAATCAATGATTGATGGGAAGGAAACTAGGCCAAAGTTTATGTAAGATAATTATGTGCAAAGGTATTCTAACTAGGTCAAAGGTAAATAGACTTGGATAGAGAATATTTGACCTGCTTATAGTGACCATCTTTACAGCACTATGGTTGCAAAATGTCCTCTTGGAGGAGACTGTTGTTGAGCCAGATAAATTCTTTCCAATTTTATCAATCTGTTGAGACAAACGTTTCCTAGAGGGCACATGACATAAGAAAGGTCTCAAGGTTTACAGAAAAAATCCCATGAACATAGGAAAAGGATAGTTCCCTCCAATAACAAAACGGTCTTTTTCTTTGAGACAGGGCTCACTTTGTAGCCTAGCACTCAGTATGTTGTCGAGCTGCCTCAGTTGTACAAGTGATTGATAGGTATTATCACCATGTGCTGCTGCTGCTTCCTCCTCTTCCTCTTCTTCCTCTTTCTCTTCTAAAATTTACTTCTATTTCGTGTGCATTTATGTTTTACCTGATGTGTGTCTGTGTGAGGCTGTCAGATTCCTAGAAACTGGAATTATAGATGGTTGTGAGTCACCATGTGGGTGCTGGAAGTCAAATCTGGGTCCTCTGGGAGAGCAGCCAGTGCTGGTAACTGCTGAGCCATCTCTCCAGCTCCCTTGCTGGCTTCTTTAAAAATCTCAATTTAGTCGTTGGGGAAATGGCTCAGAAGATAAAGATCATTTACCGAGCAAGTAATGAAGGACTGAGCTAGAAACCCTCAGGACCATGTTAGAAACAAACAAAAAGCCAGATGCCACAGGCATAACACAGGTGTCTGTAGACCTGTGACTCCTCCCAGGATATGGGAATAGAGTCAAGAGAACCCCAGAACAGGAGAGCATGGTCTAGCTAGCCTGGCATGCAAAACAGAAAGAAATGACAGAGAGACCCTGTGTCAAACAGAGTAGGGTTTGTAGACTGACCTCGAGGCTGCCCTTTGGCCTCCATGTGCACATTGTGGCACACAGACTCATGCTCATCCAAACACATAAAATCTCTCTTTGTGACATTTATCCTTGTAGTCTGCTCAAGAGACTGAGACAAGAGGATCACTTGAGTCTAGGAGTTTGGGACCATTCCCGAACAACATAATGAAACGTTCATCAGGAAAATGAAGTCTTTAATAATAAAAGAGACTTACATGTAGTAGCATAGCCTAATAGTTAGTATTTTTTACCTGAATAATATCCTATTTTCTTAAATGTTTTCCTTTCTTTGAATTGGTTTCCTGGACTGAAACACACACAAAGGGAGCAGTGGCCCTGACGGCGTCTGGATCAGCTTCCCACCTCGGCCTTTTCAGGCGTCTGTCATTGCCCCCCCAGTAGTAAAGTGACTTGTCCGGAATTACGTAATAACAAGCTCGTTGGAATCTAGGTCAGTCATTAAGTATTTTGTGCTGTGCAGTATCAGAACCTATATTCCCTAGGAAGCTATGGTCTAGTTGGAGTGACAGCATGTGCAGAAACAGGGAAGTGTGCAGTCTGCAGGCCCAGAATTGGCTGCAAGTGACAGAAAACCCAAACTAACAATGGCCTCAACAAAATTCAAGTTGGCCTAAGGGATATCTCAGTGTTAGAGCACTTGGCTTAGCGTATGAGAGGCCCTGGGATGTATCCCCAGCACCAAAGGAAGGTAAAAGTAAGGCACAGATGTCTTTGTCGTGAAAGTCCAGGAGACAGTCACAGCTTGTCTGGTGTACATCAGTACCCAGAGCCCAAGCACTCTGTGTGTGTGTGTGTGTGTGTGTGTGTGTGTGTGTGTGTGTGTGTACACATGCATAAAGAAGCCAGAGGACAGTCCTGGTTGTTGTTTCTCAGGCACCATCCATGGTTTTTAGTTTTGTTTTTTGTTTGTTTAGAGCTTGGGAAATAGGCAAGACTGGCTGACCAGTGACCCCAAGAAGCTGCCTGTCTCTCTCTGTCATACCCCCCATACACAAGGGTTATAGGTGTTCTCTGCTATGCCTGTCTTTATATGGGACTCTGAGCTCCTGCTCACACAGTGAAGACTTTACCCTCTGAGCCACCTCCCCAGCCCCGTCACTGTAGCTCTGAACTCCTGCTCACACAGTGAAGACTTTACCCTCTGAGCCACCTCCCCAGCCCCGTCACTATAGCTCTGAACTCCTGCTCACACAGTGAAGACTTTATCCTCTGAGCCACCTACCCGGCCCCGTCACTGTAGCTCTGAACTCCTGCTCACACAGTGAAGACTTTACCCTCTGAGCCACCTCTCCAGCCCCATTACTGAAGCTCCAGTACCCAGAAAATAAAAGGAGAGTAGAAAACACACTATCATGCTTTAAGGGTGCACGGCTGAGGACTGAGGGCTCAATTAGTGCTAGTGTGCTCACCTCACATATGTGAGGCCTGGATTTGATCCCCAGAAACTTCCCCAACATGTTGTTGTCATTTCATCCAATGTCATCAGCAGAGGCCAGCACAGAAGCTGGGCATACACTTGATAAGTCTGCCCAGAAAAGGAGGGAGAGGGAAGCCAAGTCAGAAGAACGGAGGAAGTCTTTTTTAATTTTGTTGGGAAATTTTCAGCATTAAGATTTCTGCTTTGAAACATATTTCACTGCTTTTTTCCTACTTAGAGAAAGCACTGTTTCGTGGTTTGGCCTGACAGGACAATGGCCTTTTATTCACTACAGAACCCACTTGTTGGCTGCAAAGAGAAAGACTCATTTGGGAAATGGTTTAAATAAGGTTAGAATTTGACTGCTTTCAAGTATATCTTTACTTTCTGTTTGGGATTTTTTTAGAGGTGTTGTGACCATGATATCACAGGTTTCAATAATATGTCACATTTCCAGCATCATTAGACATACCTTGGGGCAATCTGTAGATTCCTCCAAAGGAGGAAGAATGAGAAAAACCAAATTAAGAAAGATGGAGCTGTTGAAACAACAGTTTGTTCTGACTGCCTCCTCCATTTTAGATTAGAAACTATTTTAAGTTAGCATCAGAAACTTTTTATCTTGATAATTCACTTTTTGTATAAATAACATTTTTAAGTGTGAAAAATAAGGTAATTATAACTTATTGTTCTTGAGACTAGCTAGGTTAAACATATTAGAAAACACTGATGAAAAGTTTACATTGTGTAATGATAGACTAGAAAAATAATTATGGTGGACCCTGACAAGTGGTCCCATTGTTAGATAGTCCGCTGTCAAATACACCTCAGAGATAATGGTGCATCTTAGTGGCCAAGCACTTGCCTAACATGCCCAAGGTTTTGCTTCCATCTCCAACACACATCCACACACAGAAGCTAAAACAAAAGTAACCACAGCCCTTTCAGGGTCAGAGCTCTTTATAAGAGTTGGCAGCCTATGTGTTACCAGCTTAGATAAGAAGGAAGGAACAGTGAGCTGGGTCCGGAGGGGTGGGCTCTTTGAGTCGGCTCTGTGGAGTTCAGATCCCAGCTGGGTCACACGCTGCATGTGCTTCCAGGAACATCTTGTCCTGATCCCCTTGCTCCTCCACTTCTCTTGCAGAGGGTACCTTCCACCTCCTAGAATTGTGAGGCTCACATGCAGTCTATGTAAAGAACTTTGGCTGGGCTCTCGCCAAGAACATCTAGAAAGTATTGGTCTTGGAGTCTATGGGAGTGAATGAGGGTCATTATCCTGCTTCTGGGAGAGCCTAGTCATTCTAGAAGAAAGCCTAGAGTAGTGTGCCTGGCAGGGCAGTGAGTAAGCCAAAGGATGGCCTGGAACTCAGAGACCCGCCTGCTCTGCCTCCCAAGTGCTGGGATTAAAAGCGTGTACCTCCACAACCTGGTGAAAGAGGAGTCTTGATGCGGCTGTGTTAGGTTTTCACTTTCCTCACATGTAAGAAGTGTTTGAGACACTTTTATCCATGCAGCCTCTGGTTTTAAAAATATTGTGTCTAAAAATTAAGCTGTATTCTCAAAATAGTAACTGTTGAGTTTTTAAAGCCGTGGGGCCACTAAGACTTAACTCCATCAAAGATCACCAGAATTGCTATTTTGTGGCTTTTAGTGTAGCCTTTAAGGGGAGGGGATGGAGAAGTAGTGAGTCTAATAAAGAGTTCCAGACACAGAGAAAAATCGGTCCTGCTGCTCTATAGCTGGGGTGGGGGTGAGTATGTACAGTTTACAGCAATAGCTTCTGTGTCTTATAAAGAACCAGATGAGAACCCTGGAAAGGCTGCAATACCAAGAAATGGTGAAAGCCAGGAACTAGAAACATTTAATTACCCTGGATTGATGATTACACATTGGCTACATATATTGAATTATCATGCATTGTCATCTGCTAATTTGTACAGTCATGTCAATTGGAAATGAAAATTTCAAATTAGCTTTGTTGATTGATTGCTAGCAATAGATTCCCTACATGTACTCTCCATATCTTCTTTTGTATACACACCCGATTCCGAGATGTGTTTTGTTTAAGCCGTGGTCTTGTTGTGTAGTCCGTGCTGTCCTAAGATCCGTCTTACAGCTTACAATGGCCTTGAACTCACCAAGCTAGTTTAATGACTTGGTGATAGTTTAATCAAAATTTTACAATTAGTGTGTCAAAAGATCAAGATTGAACCTCACAACTTCGCTACAATAATCGCTAGATAATTGTGTGGTTTCTTTTAGGCTGTTTGGGATCTTATTAGTTCTTGATAAACTCAAACAACTTTTTGATACAGGTGTTGTGTAGTCCAGGCTGACCTTGACTTCCTCTTTGTAGCTGTTATTGGCCTTGGATTTCTGATGCCCCTCACTTTAACCTTCCACACTCTGGCACTACAGTATGTACCCACCACTCAAATCTCCTTTGAGAACTTTTCATACCCTTGGACATCTAGGTGCTCAGATTATGGCAAGTAACTCTTCAGATGTCTAACAGTTTCTACTTTTTAATTGGAATTTTTAGTCCTTTTATAAATAATGTAATTAATGATATGGTAGATTTAAGGTATACCATTTATAACTCAGTTTCTATTTTTAAAATTCCTATTACTTCCCCTTTCTCTAATATATAAAGTTACATATTATCAAAATTGGAAAGTTTTGGGATGTTAGTTCTTCAATTTTTCCTCATTTTTCCTGTCTTCTCTTTCTTGGAGTCTCAATTACATGTATAGAAGGTTTTCTGATACTGGGTTTTTTGTTTGTAGACAAGATGTCACTGTGGAGCCCTGACTGGCCTGGAAATTGCTGTGTTGACCAGGATAACCTGACCTTGAACTCACAGAGATGTGCTGGCAGCCTCTGTCTCCTGAGTGCTAGGGAATGTACCAGCACACCTGCCTCTTTTTATATTAAGCAACTACTGCTGTCCCGTTTGTTATGATCGAGGGCAATGAACTTGACTTTGTGCTTGCTAATTACTCACATAGCTATATCCTCAGCCTCTTGGAATTTCCATTTTTAAAAGATTTATTTATCTTTGTTTTGTATGAATGTCCATGAACAGTGTGTGTGCTTAATGCCTGAGGAGGCCAGAAGATGGCTTCATATATCCCAGATCAGACCGCTGTGTATCTTCTGAAAGAGCAGCCAGGGCTCTAGTCATTCTAGAGATGGCTGCTGAGCCATCTCTCCAGCCTCAGGAACTTCCATTTTTGAAGGTGCTGTTCCTTTGCTGGGATTTTATTTTTTAATTCCTCTCTCTCTCTCTCTCTCTCTCTCTCTCTCTCTCTCTCTCTCTCACACACACACACACACACACACACACACACATACACACACACACACTCCCAAGTGTTCTATGTTTGCTTTGATTCTACCATCTGGACCATACGAGAACAGTTGTCTTATTTCTTGAATGTGGGTTGTTTTCTCATTTTTTCATGGTTCACTAATTTTGAGTTGTGTTGTAGATGGTCCATTTTAAAAACTCTAGGTGCTGAGCTGTGCAGTGGTCACACTGACCTTTAATACCAGCACCTGGGAGACAGAGACAGGCAGGTCTCTGTGAGTTTGAGGCCAGCCTGCTCTACAAAGTGAGTTCCAGGACAGCTAGGGCTACATAGAGAAACCCTGTCTAAGAAAAAGAAAATTGAAAGGCTGGATTCTGTTATATTTTCCTGGATAATACTGATTTTTCTTTATTTGCAGGCAGGTTGGCTAAACTCAGAGTTCAACTCTATCACCTATGATGAACAGCCACTAACATGTCTTGTTGATAGCCTTAAGGTTGCTGCTTAGAACCTGCCAGGCAGGGAGCAGGAACAGGGGAGTAATGTGGAGATTGAGGCCCAGTTTTCATCTAGAATTTAGAGCTCTTTTCTATCTTTTCTATTTCCAGCCATAATAGTTGTTTCAGACTTTATACTCTTCATGATCATAAGATGATGTGTTTCTGCTGGATTTTTGATTGCACTGAAAATACCAACTACTGCTACTCATCACAAAACTAAACAGGGAGCCCACCCCCAAGTGCTGATTTATTCTCTCTGTGTCAACTTGGCTTTCGGTTTCTGCCTTCTTTGCTGCTGTTCTCTACCTGCTTCTTATGTTGTGAAACTTTACAGCCCCTGTTCTATGGAAAGGTTGGCCTGTGGTGCTGGAACCAGAGCCCTGTCATTGTCTCTAACCTTGCCAGAGATGGCTCAGCAGTTAAGAACGCTTGCTGCCTTTGCAGAAGACCTGAGTTCAGTTCCCATACCCATGTCAATAGCTCACAGTGGCTTATAGCTCCAGATCTATGAGATCTGATTCCCATTTTCTGGCCTCCTTAGGTACCAGCACACACAGAGAGACAACCACATGCACATTTATTATCCTTTAGATCACTGTGTTAGTCACTTCTCAGTAGCTGTGAGGAGACACAAATGACCAAGCAACTTGCAAAGAAAGCATTTAATTGGTGGCCTGCCTTCAGTTTCTGAGAGTTAGTTCATCATCATGGTATAAAGCATGGCAGTTGGCAGGTAGGCGTGGTGCTGGAGCAGTAGCTCAGAGCTCACAGCTGATCTATAAGCAGGAGGCAGAGAGAGCTAGACTGGGCCTGCCGTGAAGCCCACCCCCACTGACACACCTCCAACAAGCTCATGCCTCTTAATCCTTCCCAACAGTTCCAGCAACTAGGGCCCAAACACTTGAAACATATGGACATCTAGGGCCATTCTCATTCAAACCACCACAGTAGCCTTGTTTCAGCTAAGAGCATCTTCCTTCTCTGAGCCTTAGGACAGCATTTGTCGTCCTCTTGCCTTGTGTCTCTTCCACTTGTCCTGTCAGTTCAGCCCATGCTGAACCCATAGAGCTTTCCTTTCTGTGCCACTCACCGGGCATTGAACCCTCTTGTGCTGTGTCATCAGCTGAAAATACGGCTCCTGCCCTTCAGTGGAACTGAAGGTATTCCCTGGAGAATGTTTGTGTGTTGCTGTTTTGTTTCTCTCTTAGCTCTTACAGGCTTTGATTTGCTTTTTAGTTCAATAGGTTCTGTTTGATGAGGATTCTGAATGAATGGATCTTTCTAATATTAGTAGTCATGCAAAGTGTGCAGACATGCTCCTCAGGGTGGCGAGCAGGCACAGTGCCCGCTTATCAGTGGCCCTGAAAGACCAGCTCTCAAGGCTACTCCAAGGGTTTGAAGAAAAGCTCCACAGCATAGCAAAACTGAACTTGAGATTTTTCTGAGAAGTACAGAATAAATTCAAACATGTGCTGTTAGGGTCATGTTCTTTATTTTTCTGTCTGTCTGGTTTTTTGTCTTCTAATTTTCTTCTAAGTTCTAATTCTTTCTAGTTTTCCCTTGTTTCAATTCTCTTTTCCAATTCTCTCTTACTTCTTTGTTCACCTACCTTAAAATACATGTTTGACAGAAGGCTTGAGGCAATAAGAAAAAAGTTACAAGAGTTGCAGCTCATTGGTCATAGCACAGACCTTGGGTAAACAGTAAGGACAGAGCCATTTACCATGGCAATGCAAGGTTTCAAGGTTCCTGGTGTAAGACTGTGACAAGAAGCTGGGGGCACAGTGCCTGGTGAGACAAGCTGCAGGGCAGGTCTTTATCAGCCAGACTTGGTAAATGAAGAATTGGTTTTAGGTTGCTTTGTGCTAATAACCTTGGTTTAACATCTGTAACTCTGACTTTGTGCATGTCTGCAAAGTTTTTAACTTACGATCCGTTTACAGAAACATTCCGCCCAGTTTGAACTTGCTCTGAGGTAAAAATGACCTAATTGTGTGTAGTTTGAGTAAAGGAGTAAAGTAAGTGTCTTACAGTCCTTGTGGGACAATAGATCTAGCTATGAAGCATATCCTAGTATATTTTCTATACATCAAAATTATACAGCTTAATGAGAACTCATCTTCCTGACCACCCATGGATATATGTGCCCGTAAGATTGAGATGCAATCATGAGATTACATATACACATCACATGAGATTACACACTGCAATGCAGATACTGGGGAGATACCGTAGCTGCTTTTGCACATGTGAAATTACAGACAGGAGCAGTTTCCAGAGCTGGTTGTTCTCTCGGGCCTTGGCTGAAAGGAGAGTCGTTGCTCTGGAGGGCAGAGCACGAGTGTCGGCTGCTGCAGCTCCCGGGCCCCCAACACCTGTTGCTATCTGGAACGCAGTGGTCGAGGCAGCTGATTTCTGCAGGCTTATCTCACTTGACCCCTTTCTGATTGCTGTTTCTACTTTTGTATTTTATCATTATATTTTAGTTTTTTGTTTTGTGGGGAAAGGGGCAGATGTTCATCAAGTGTGCATGGAGGTCAGAGGACAGTCTGTGGGAATTGATTCTCTCCTTCTACCACATGGTTCCTAGGGGTCAAATTCAGGGCATCAGACCTGGCAGTACACACTGAAGCCTTCTGTGTTCCTCTTACTCAACTGTGAGTCATCAATACCATGGGGAAAGTAGCTTCCTTCCTTATCCTTTACAGTCAGCAGGATCATGGACTTACACACAGTTTCAGTCTCCAGATATCAAGTTCAAGGCCAGCCTGGTCTACAGAGGGAGTTCCACGACAGCCAAGGCTACACAGAGAAACCCTGTCTCACAAAACAAACAAACAAACAACTGGGTGTTAGTAGAGCTAGAAAATATCCAAGACAGTGTGATAAAATCTGTTTATCTTACAGATTTCATTTTTCCCCTTGTCTTTCCTGAGCACTTCAGTGTGTCTGTGTGTATAGTAGGGAAGCCTACATGTACTATGGCACCCTGAGCACATCTGGACTCTGTGGTCCGTCTTACACTAAGAATGCTTCACAAGCAAGGGGCAGTTTTGCACCCAGGGACATATGGCAACATCTGGAGCCTTTTTTCAAAGAGCACTAGGGAATCAAGCCATCATATGTGCCAGTCAAGTCTATCGCTGAGCTTCTTCCCAACTCCTGAGAACATTATTGATTCTAGTGCCTGGGGCATTTTTACGGGCTTCTTGTTTACAGAGATCAGAGATATTACTGAACATTCTATAATGCACATGGCAGCCCTGCAACAAAGAGTCATTTCTTCTCAAATACCTATAGTGTTGAAGATTGAAACCCGTGTTATACTCAGCTCTATGTTGTTTATTTAACTTTCATTAGAGAAAACTCATCTTCTTCCCTGGTGCATTATCCTATAATAAAATACCTGACACTGGACATTTATAGAGAAAAGAGGTTTATTTCGACTCACTTTCCAGAGGTCCAAGACCAAGGTGTCACATATGGTAATAATTTTCCTTCTGTCTGGGTTCCAGAATGGCTCATGGTGAGAGACATGCAGTGCTCACATGTGTGTCCTATCTTTCACTCTTCTTTGATAGTAGGTATACACCTGGATGACCCTGTCTGACCCCAGTCATCTCCCGTTATAGATTTAACTTCTAATCTCTTAATACTTCACAATTAAATTCCCACACAGGAATTCTTAGGAAGTACATGCAAGTCATGTGAAATTTTGGTTAATGTGTTCTCTTGTTGCAGAAAATTCTTCCTACCATATTTCTTTTTAAGGTTCTTTTTTTTTTTTCAATTTTGCGTCTATATACATGGAGGCCAAAGAGCATCATGTTACTGAGCTGGAGTTGCAGGCTGTTGTGATCTGCCTGATGTGGGTGCTGGGAGCTAAGCTCACATCCTCTGCACAGGCACTGTGAGCTCTTCACAGCTAACCGCTGAGGTTAACTTCTGAATTACTTATATTTCCATTGCTGTAATAAAATACTTTGACCAAGGTCATTTATACAAGAAAGCTTTTAATTTAACTTAAGAGTTTCAGAGGATTAGAGTCCATGGTGATGGAGCAAAGACTTGGCAGCAAGAACAGCTGAGAGCTCACAGCTTAAAACCACAAGCAGGAGACAGAGAGCACACTGGGAATTGTTGCAGAACATTTGTTTATACTGCAAAGATGTGTCTCTGCCTAAGGCGCCTTCTGATTGGATTAATAAAGAGCTAAATGGCCAATAGCTAGACAGGAGAGACAAGGCAGGACTTTCTGGCACAGAGAGAACTGGGAGGAAGAATCTAGGTGCCCAGTTTCACCAGCAGACTCAGAGCAAGTTGAATGTGCTGTGCTAAGAAATAACTAAGCCACATGGCAGAAAGTAGATTTTTTAAAAAATGAGTTAATTAAGTTATAAGAGCTAGTTGAGAAAAAGCCTAAGCTAGTGCCAAGTTTTTATATTTAGTAGTAGTCTCTGGCTCATTGTTTCTGGGCTGTTGGTCCAAAGACAGTCTAGCAAGAAAGCTTGCTACAGAGAATAGCATGAGTCTTCTAAAACCTCAGTCTCACCCACAGTGACATGCCTCTTCTGACAGGGCCACACCTCCTGATCCTTCCCAAAGAGTTCTACCAACCTTCAGTCAGAGAGCTACCACCCTTCAACCCTCTTCATACCATATGTGTTCATTTGTTATGTCTTCTCGTTGTTTCAGTTCTTTCTGAGAAGAAAAAGTTCAACAGTTAAAGATGCAGGAAGGCCATTTAGCAGTCCCATTTTTATGTATACACCATTTAAAGTCATTTGGACAAATGAAAAAACTTGTTTGGAGAATGCTAATTTAGCTGGTGGCTTGTCTCCACCTCTCACCAGCTGGTGGAAGAGACAGCAACTTGACTGGGCAGTTTCCTTGTTCCTCCTTACCCTTCTGCCCACATCCAAACTAGAAGGAGACAGCTGTGACAGAGATGGAGAGGTGGAATCAGGAGCCCCAAGCTGTGATCCACTCTCTGTGGTGGCTGGGGAGAAGCACACAAATCCAGTCTGCAGCTTGGAGGACAGTCCCAGGTGGATGGGCTGCTTTTGCATGCATTTGCAAACCATCTCTTTCTCTCCCCTCTCTAGCTTTATGGCCTTCTCACACTGCAGTCATATGACATCTTACTGGTCTACTCTGTCTTTAAAGTTTCCTTCCTAAAGCGATTCTTACTTAACTAGGAGCCGATTTACATTTTATTTATGTCTAGTCAGTCTTACTATTCTTTTTGGTGGGAGAGGTAGAAGAAAGCCAGGTATAGTGGAATGTGCTCTCAGTCCAACTAGTCGGGAAGCTGAGGCGAAGGGTGACGTCCAGCTGAGTTTAGGACAAGCCTGGGAAAGGTAGAGAATCCCATCTCTCTTATTTTTATTTATTTATTATGTATACAGTGTTCTGTCTGAATGTATACCTGCACTGCAGGCCAGAAGAGGGTATCAGATTGCATCACAGATGGTTGTGAACCACCATGTGGGTGCTGGGAATTGAACTCAGGACCTCTGAAAGAGCAGCCAGTACTCTTAAACTCTGAGCCATCTCTCCAGTCCGGAGATCCTATCTCTTTAAACAAAACAACGATAATCAGTGGAGAAAGTCTTACTGTGTAGCCTAGTTGGCTGGCCTGAAACTCTCTGTGTAGACCAGGCTGGCCTCTGCCATCCAAGTGCTAGGATTAATAATGCCTTGTGCCACCACATCCAGCTATGATGTAATGTTTCTGTGTTTTCTAGTGGATGCACATGTGCATGTGGGTGCATGAACGCATTTGTGCACATGTGTATGGAGGCTCGGTTACTATTCACCTTGTTCTTTGAGACAAGAGTTTCCCACTTACCTGAGCCTCAGGCCAGCAGGCCCTGAGAATTGTCTGTGCCTTCGCAGTGCTGGGCTTACAAGTGCTTCATTACACTGACTGTCTGCTTGTGTGGGTTTTACTAGACGAAGCCATCTCCTTAGCCTGATTTCTAAAATTGTTAAGTTGTTTATTTCCTTTTAGCTAGATCTAAAAATTCTAGAGATGACACTTCAGACACCAAAACCAATGACAGAATAAACAAGGTACTAAACAGATCTAGTCCACCGCCTACAATGGAGGAGGTGTGCCTTGAACCTTAACATCCTTAGAGGCGAGTCAGAATTGAGCGTGTCCTATAAGGCTAACAGCTCATCTCTGCTCTGAACCAATGCAATGATCACAGAATTCCAAAAGAAGAAACTTGGAATTTACACAGGCTTCATTGCATAGGTAAATGGACAAAAACAAAATGAATTTTAATTGGCATGAAAATACATATACAAACATATACACTCACTAGCTCCATAAGAACCTATATAGGTATGAGTCAAAATTTTGTCCAATAATTGTAATATATATATGTATATATATTATATATGTGTGTATTAATATATAATATATGTAAATAATTGTTAACTGAAAGTTAAATGAGAGCTAAATATTTTAACACTAAATAGTAGTATATTGGTGTCCATTCCACCATACCAGGTGTTTGTAGCAGTACCAGTGGTATTGTTTTTCCCACTTAGAAAATTCTGGTCTTGAGAGTAGTAAGATGGCTCAGTGGGTAAATATGCTTGATACCAAGCCTGATGATATGATATCCATCCCCAGGACCCACATGGCAGAAGAAAAGAACAGATTTGTCCTCTAATGTCCATACTTATTCCATGGTAAATGCACACTCACGTTGTGTGTGTAAACAAATAAGATGTCTAAAAAAGAAATTAAAGACCTAGAGAGATGACTCAGCAGTTAGGAGTACTTGTTGCTCTGGCAGAGGAACAGAGTTCAGTTCCCAGCACCCACATGGTGGTTCACACCACTGACCCAGGGAATCTGATTCCCTTTTCTCACCCCCAAAGATGCAAACACTCATATGTATCTTCCCACACAAATACATAGCGTCTTAGGGCTTCTTTGCCATGAAGAAACACCATGACCACCGCAACTTTTATAAAGGAAAACATTTAACTGGGGTGGGTTTAGTCCATTATCATCATGGTGGGAAGCAAGGCAACATGCAGGCTGATATGACACTAGAGAAAGATCTGAGGGTTCTTACATCTTGACTCACAGGGCATGACTTGAGCATGTATGAGACCTCAAAGCCCACGTCCACAGTGACACACTTCCTCCAACAAGGCCACACCCACTCCAACCTCCTTATAGTGCCACACCATTTGGGGGCCATTTTCCTTCAAATCATCACAAATAGTCATACAAATAATTAAAAATAAAGTAAATATTTGTTTGAGACAGGATCTCACTATGTAGCTCTGGCTGTCCTCGAATTCATAACTTTCTGCCTCCCAAATACTAGGATTGAAGACGTGTGCCACCATACTCTGCTAAAGTAAATTTTTTTCTTTAATTCTGGTTTCTGTATTTGCTGAACCCTGAGGAATAAGAGTTGTTCTTTAATGTATGAAAAGACTCCTGTTAGTGCTATGAATACAATGTAAATAAAACATTTGAAGCAAAAACATGTTTGACTGAAAATTTTTCTGAAAATGCTTATCGGAGACATATATATGTATAGAAAATGTTGAAAAGTGCATAATTTTAGCAGAAAAAAGTAACAAAACTTTCTAATTGAGCTCACATACAGAATTTTTTTAACTCTTTAGGACTGATGATTATTGCTCAGTGGTAAAAGTGCTTGCTAGCAAACATGTGACCCTAGGTTTAGAGAGAATTGTTAAACGTTTTTTGGACTACTAATATGCTACTGCTTGGTGTTAAAATACTACATTATTAGAGGCATTTTAAATTACATTTAGTGTGTGCGCGCACGCACATGCACACACCCATTGTGCTTGTGTGAGGCTCAGAGGACAACTTGCAAGAGGCAGTTCTCTTGTGGGTCATGGGATTGAACTCAAGTCAGGTGTGGCAACAAGTGCCTATACCAGCCAAGCTATCTCAAAGTTTCTAAGAACAGATTTTTTTTTTCAGTCTGTTGGTTTGGCAGATATTTGAGACGAGGTTTCCATCTCTCCCAGGCTGGTTGTCTCAAGTTTTGTACTGCTAAATAGGTAAAAATGGCCTTGCACTTCTGATCCTCCTGCCTCTACTTCCCCGGGTGCTGGCATTCTAGGCTTGCAGCACCCTAATCATTGTATGCAATGCTAGAGTTTGAACCCAGGGTTTCATGCGTGCGAGGCAAGCACTCTACCTACTGAGCTACATCCCTGGTCCAGCTTTTTTTACTCTTTGAAGGCTGTAGGACCGTGTCAGTAAGATGATCTCAGCAGCGCATCACTAGCGAGAACTGTGTGGACAAATAACAAAATTGCTTTCCTCATTTTTTAGGTGTGTGGTTTTTAATAACAGAGGAGTGGCAGGAGAGAATCTCCTGGTAAGTAAATTTAAAAGACAAGCCTCAATTTGAAAAAGAATAATTTCCTGTTTTATAATGAAAAGCACATTATATTTTGTTGAAACTCACTTTGCAGTTAACATAAGGTCATAGTAGGAAAAGCTTTCCAGCCCAAATTAGTATACTTTATAGTTCTTTTATTTACTTGTATATGTATGTGTTAGTATGTGTTTAGATACCCTGGAGCTAGAGTCATATGCACATGTGAGTCATTTCATGAGCTCTGGGACCTGAACTAGAGCCTTCAGGAGAGCAGGACATGCTCTCAACCAATGATCTGTCTCCCAGTCAGCAACACTGCTGTTTCATCCATCCATACTGACTGTATCCTAACACCAGGAGATATTAATGTATAGCTTTTTATGCTTTTGTTCGTTTGTTTCTGATTTTTTGAGATGTTTTCTCTGCAGTGCCCTGGCTGTCCTGGAACTCACTCTGTAGATGAGGCTGGCCTCATACTTAGAACTCTATCTGCCTCTGCCTCACGAGCACTAGGGTTAAAGGTGTGCACCACTACCACCCAGCTATGCCTATCATTTTAATGCAAAATACATTTTCTTTAAAAATTAACCAGTATAGTCTATAGATAAAGCTAAGTGGTTAGAGTTCTCGCCAAGCATGTGTGAAGTCCTAGGCTCAATCCCAGTGCCATGTGGTCAGGGAGGATTTTAGCTACTGTTCTGTTGCTGTGAAGAGAAGCCATGGCCAGGACAACTTATAAAAGAAAGTATTGGGGGCTGGAGAGATGGCTCAGTGGTTAAGAGCATTGCCTGCTCTTCCAAAGGTTCTGAGTTCAATTCCCAGCAACCACATGGTGGCTCACAGCCATCTGTAATGGTTCTACACACAGACAGAATTACATTATACATAAAAAAAAAGAAGAAAGTATTGAACTGGCACCGTGCTAACTGTTTCATAGGGTGAGGACATGGCCATCGTTTTAAAGAGCATGGCAGCACGCAGACATCAGTAGTCTGAGAACTTACTTCTGATCCATAGGCAACAGGCAAAGAAACCAAGTCTGGGCCTGGTGTGAAGCCCACCCCTGGAGATACACCTCTTCAAAAAAGGTCACACCTTCAAATCCTTTCCTGGAACAGCTCCACCTACTAGGGTCCAAGCGTTCAAATATATGAGTCAGTGGAGGCCATTCTCAGTCAAACCACCTCAAGCAACAAAAACAGTGTAGTAATACTTGTTTTTCTGTTATAAAAAGAGATTTAGGCAGGCAGTGGTAGTACACAATTTTAATCTCAGCACTAGGGAGGCAGAGGCAGGTGGATCTCTGTGAGTTTGAGGCCAGCCTGTTCTACATGGTGAGTTCCAGGACAGCCAGGGCTACACAGGTGAAACCCTGTCTCGAAAAACAAAACAAAAAACTGGTGCAAGAGGAGACTACTTGTTTCCCGGCCACCCGGCAGCTTAGACCCAAAAATAATCACACAGAAACTATATTATTTAAATCACTGCTTGGCCCATTAGCTCTAGCTTCTTATTGGCTTTTACATATTAATTTAGCCCATTTCTAGTAATCTGTATATCACCACATGGCTGTGGCTTACTGGCTAAAGTTCCAGTGTCTGTCTCCAGCGGGTCTACATGGCTTCTCCTGACTCTGCCTCCTTTCTCTCAGCATTCAGCTTAGTTTTCCCCATCTACTTAAGTTCTGCCCTATCAACAGGCCAAGGCAGTTTATTCACTATTGGTAATCACAGCATACAGAGGGAAATCCCACATCACCTCCCTTTTCCTATTTAAATAAAAAGAAAGGTTTTTAACTTTAGCATAGTAAAATTTCATATAACAAAACAGTTATCAAGCAAGAATTACAGTTACAATATTTATATCTACTTTATCTTTTATCATAACTAAGGAAAACTCTATAACTGTTTATGCTTCAACTTCATCAAAGGCCCCAGAAGGATAATATTACCTAAGTAAACAGGAAGTGCATTGTAAGCAACTTCCAAAACTCTAGAAATGACAGAGACATCTCGCTGACTGAACAGTCACCCAAAGTTCTTCTGTACCACTGGGGCACCCATCTTCAGATTACAGACCAATAGTATCCAGAAGACTTTTCCATGAAGCACGAAATTTCAAAGAAAGTTCCATCTATATTGGCAGTTTGTCTGTCACTTTTTTATGCGTCCTGAAGAATGTCTGGCAGTCTCTTTCATGAAGCAGAAGTCCCGAAGGATCATCTCACCTTTAGGCAAGTTCAGCAGTCATTTCTCTGTGGGTCCTGCATGCCTAGGTCATGAAGCAGTTCAAGCAAGAGCAGTTTCCTGCCCAAATGGCTAACAAACTCCATAAGGAGCCTCTTTGATGCCCATCATCCTCTTGAAGTAATTGGTGCTGCCAGGAGCAGATGTATCTCATTGTCATGAAAAGTCTTAAGCTCTTAAAACATTTATATGCCATATTCTGAAGTGAAAGATTTGAAGAATACCTATCTAACTGAAATATATCTGTGTACATCTAGAAAATCTAACTAACATGACTACAGACTTGACTATTATAGTTGATTATTTATTAACCTATATTTCTTAATTTTACATTACATTTTTAAATGAACTGCACAATCACAATACCTTAATCAAGAGCAGAAATATTTTATACACACACACACACACACACACACACACACACACACAGTATAACAAAATTGACCTTAAATTTGTATCAATAAATTCATATCCATACTCATGCAAATCTCTATAGCAAAGACAGTTTCTTTATTCACCAATGGTAATTACAGCATACAAAGGGAAATTCCACATCAAAAATCAGAAAAGAGATTTAGTTTTGTCATGATATACACTGGTTGTGTGTTGTATTCATATTTACAGGCAAGTTTTACAAAGAAGTAATATTATTAAATCATTTTAAATTAAGTCATGTTTTTCCCCTCTGACTCCTAGTTAGTTCCTCCATATCGCTGCCGCATTTGATAATAAATCTGTAGGATGAGTCAGGCACGGTGGCTCGCTGCGTCTCTTTTCCCGGCTATCTGGGAAGCTAAAGTAGGGTTACTTGAGCTCAGGAATTCAAGGCCAACTTGGGCAACACAGTGAGATCTTGATGCTGCAAGCAGAGTCTCCGGGGTCCCACAGAGTGAGAGACAAGGATCTGCTGTGATTAAGGCAATAGAGTGGGATTGTACAAATTAATGGGGCCTGCCTGTCCTTCTCAGAAGCTCAAGGTTCACTTGCAGTGAAGTATACAAAAAATAGATGTAGTTCATTGCCAAGTGTAACTTCAGCAAGTTCTGCTAAGCTATAAAAGACATCTAGTGGGTAACCAGTTTCCTGGAAGGCGTGGGAAGTTTTATGATCGTCACCTTCTTAGTTGCATATTTAAGGCTGTGACATTGAACCCTCAAGAGGTTGTCACAGTATATCAAGAAAGCTATTACTTGTGGCTGGATAATGATGGTGGTAATTCTGAATAATATTTTTGAGTCCTTAGGATGTACCACTTATGTCTTTTTTACTTATCTTCGGGAGTAGAGTCAACCCAGTGATGTAGGGAAGTAGAGCCGTGGTCATTCCCATCTTCCACATGAAGAAAGTGAGACATGGGGAGAAGAGGACACAGAGACGGGGCTCTGGCATGTACCTATGTCGGTGAGGACCCATAGGATAAGTTCCCCTTACTCTTCATAAAGTAGCAGAGATTCTTCTAGAAGCATGGGCTCAGTTTTAACAATGTGATAATCCTAAGAAGCTTAGTACTTCATTATCGCTCGTTGGAAGCAGGAATATGATTTGATCATGATCCTGGTGCAGAGCCATGGAGGTGATAGAAATGGAGCTCGGGTGGAAGCCTGAGGCGGTACCAAAGACTTGCGCAGAGTTTGAAGTTTGAAAACATATGCGGGATAGATAGAGAGGGGAAAACGGGAATGAGGAGCTTCATGGACTGGAAAATTATTAGTGCGTTTTATTATTGGGGGGTCGTGTGGAGGTCAGAGGACAGCTCCCAGGAGTAGGGTATTTTATTATTGGGGGATCGTGTGGGGGTCAGAGGACAGCTTCCAGGAGTAGTGTATTTTATTATTGGGGGGTCGTGTGGGGGTCAGAGGAATGCTTCCAGGAGTAGTGTATTTTATTATTGGGGGGTCGTGTGGGGGTCAGATGACAGCTCCCAGGAGTAGTGTATTTTATTATTGGGGGGTCGTGTGGGGGTCAGAGGAATGCTTCCAGGAGTAGTGTATTTTATTATTGGGGGGTCGTGTGGGGGTCAGAGGACAGCTCCCAGGAGTAGTGTATTTTATTATTGGGGGGTCGTGTGGGGGTCAGAGGAATGCTTCCAGGAGTAGTGTATTTTATTATTGGGGGGTCGTGTGGGGGTCAGATGACAGCTCCCAGGAGTAGTGTATTTTATTTTTGGGGGGTCGTGTGGGGGTCAGAGGACAGCTTCCAGGAGTAGTGTATTTTATTTTTGGGGGGTCGTGTGGGGGTCAGAGGACAGCTCCCAGGAGTAGGGTATTTTATTATTGGGGGGTCGTGTGGGGGTCAGAGGACAGCTCCCAGGAGTAGTGTATTTTATTTTTGGGGGGTCGTGTGGGGGTCAGAGGACAGCTTCCAGGAGTAGTTGTTCTCCCTTTCACAGTGGGTTTGGGAGACAGAATATGGGTTGTCAGACTTGCACAGTGGCGCTTCTAACCATTCAGCCATCTCACCAACCCCAGAAAAAATATTAATTATATTGTGGGACATGAAGAGAAGGGAGTGCTAAGCCCCAGTTTTAGGTTGTCTGACTGGTAGATGCTGGTGTTTGCTAAAATGGAAGATCTCAGGGAATTGACAAGACTGGAGGCCAGTGTGGCTCAAACCTACAACCCCAACACTAGGGAAGTCGCAGGAGAAAGACCAGGATTCAAGGGCTGTGTGGACTACCTGAGTCCCTGCTACAGAAATGCACTTGGAGTCATAGCACTCAGGAGACTGACACAGGGAGCTCACTAGTGCAGAGCCACCCTGCACTACATAACAAGAACTATCTCAAAGAGAGAAACAAAAATAGAAAACTACCTTGGAGGTTGGCTTTGAAAGCGTGCTATAGCATTCATCCCTCTAGGTGGGTGGGTCTTACAGTGCTGCCGTGGAGATGAACACTGGGTGGTTCTTACAGTGGTGCTGTGGAGATGAACACTGGTTTGGGCTTTTAAAAAAAAATCACTGACTTCTAAGCAAGAGAATAATAATAAGTAACTTGTTCTCTGGGTTTTGTATGTGTATGGTTTATCCTGATAAACACCTCCCGGAAGTTCTGTTATTAAAGCTGTAGTCTTGACAAAGACTACTATAATAAGTCTCAGTAATAATAAGATACATATTCAAGTTTTCTCCTCATCAGTAACAGCTAAGTCATAGGTCAATTCACCCATTTCTGTTTAGCAAAAGACAGTTTAAAAAATGCTCCTTCACAAGCACACAGAATTATGAATACAAAAAATTTCTTCTAAAATTAAAGAGTTTTACCATCCAAGGCATAATTGCTGCTGTGTTAACTCATCATTAGGGTACAAGAAGTATGTATTCAATCAATCAATCAGTGTATGTGTCCTAGTCAGGTTTCTGTTGCTGCCACAAAACACTGGGACTAGACTCAGCTTGGGGAGGAAAGGATTTATTTGTCTTACACTTCCACTTTGCTGTTCATCACTGAAGGAAGTAGGACAGGAACTCAAGCAGGGCCGGAACTGGAGGCAGGAGCTGATGCAGAGGCCATGGAGGGAAGCTACTTACTGGCTTGCTCAGCCTGCTCTTTTATAGAACCCAGGACACCAGTCCAGGGATGGCACCACCCACCATGGGCTGGGCTGGGGCTTCCCCCATCAATCACTAAGAAAATGTCCTACAGCCACATCTTCTGGAGGTATTTCTTAAGTTAGGTTCCCTCCTATCAGATAACTTTAGCTTGTGTCAAGCTGACATAAAACTCTCCAGCATGATCGACCCCTGACAATTTAGCACAGAGCAGGCAGAGCTCTGAGTTCAAGCCCAGCCTAGACTACAGAGGGAGTTCCTGGACAGCCAAGGCTACACAGTGAACCCCATCTCAAAAAAAAAGAATCCAACGGTCTTTACAAATTCACGCCATTAAAAATTCAGTCCCTTTAACACAGTCTCTTTTTAAAAATCTCTTTAAAATTTCAAAATCTCTTAGTTGTGGGCTCCAATTTTTAAAAATTAAAATTAAGTTAAATATTCCTTACTTCAAGAGGGAGGAACCAGGGCACAGTCACAGTCTGAACAAAGCAAAAGCAAACTCCAACTGTGTATAACTCAATGTCCAAAGTCCGGGAATCACACAGTCTTCTGGGCTCCTCCAAAGGCCTTGGGTCACATCTCTACAGCGCACACAACTTGTCTTCTAGTACAGCCTTGGCTGTATCTGGAACACAGCTTCTCTGTGCTCTCACTAAACCCTTTCCAGAAGCTCGCTGCAGTGATGCTGGTCCCTTCTTAATCACCTCTACCTCCCTACCTCCAGCCAACTGTCAGCGAGTACCCCGAAAAAGAAAAGGTCTCACTCTGGTAGTCCTGGGATCAAGTCAAACACAGCTGATGCCTCAGCCCCAATCAACCAGAACCACAGAATGTTAATTCAAAATAACAGGTGCCCTGACTTCACCAGCTACGTCTCCACCTGCCCTCAACATATCTTCCATGCTCCTACAGAACAGCTCACTAAGCATTGAACACTCAATGGCATTTTGCACTAAGTTCCAAAGTTCTTTCACAATCCTCCCTGAAACAACATGATCAGGTCTGTCACAGCAGTACTCTACAATGTGTTACCATGTCAATTATAATACTTCTAAGTATTAATAAAAGGATATAAGTATAACTATATTTTGGGCATTCAGTAAAATAGCTTGTGTTCCAAAAGGACATGATTCTGTGCAGTTAGTCCAACATCGTGATGCCTAATTGGTGATTAGGTCTAACTTTGGCATTTAGAGCCTTGGTAGTCTTTCTTTCCATCATAGAGCCATGAATGGGTTCTGTTTCAAGTGTGGAGGAAGTTTTGTGTGTATTTACACTTCTCCTTGCTTCAGAAAGGGTTTTAGTGTGGCTGAACCCCAGAGGAAGAAAGACCTTAGGTAGGCAGAAAGAAAAGAAGAAAAGAGGAGTCAGCAAAGGTCAAACAGGAAGGAACTGTCTCTAGCTGAAATTACCCCAGAAGAACTGGCAATGGTGAAATCATGTTTAGGGAAGCAGTTTCCCTAGGACAAGACAGACCTGTATGCACAGGGGCAGTTGTGGCCCCTGCAGCGGGTCAGGAGGTAGATGTTTCCACCATGTTGTCTTCCTTCCCTCTTAGTCTTGCAGGGATGAAGGAAAGCCATGGGACTTCGTCTGAGGAAGTGAAAGCCAGCACCTACTCAGACAAACCAGAACCTCAGATGTCACTGCATAGAACTCCAAGTCCTCTGTCCCCACAGATTGGTCTTTAAAGATAGGGATCCAAGAGACCAAAATGTTCACAAACGCTGTATTATTTACAGCCTACTTCCTAAGTTAACCTCAGAACGCAGGGCAGCTGTCAAGCACAACCTCGCTCACTCACACCATTCTGCTCGGTCAGAAATCTGGATACCTTATCAAGTTGGCCTGAAGGCAAATCTGTGGGGCATTTTCTTGATTTCTTTTCTTTTTTTCTTTCATTTTTTTTTTTACTGAAAATAGATTCTTCTGTCATACAATACAGTTTCCCCTCCCTCCACTCTTCCCAGTTACCCCAACACCTCCCCTCCCCCAAAGCCACCCCCATTCCCTTTTCAGAAAAGAACAGACCTCCAAAGACAGCAACCAAACGAGACAAAACTCCTTACTCATATCAAGGCTAGACAAGGCAACCTACTAGGAAGAAAAGAGCGCCAGAAGCAGGCCAAAGAGCCAGAGGCACACCCACTTCCATTGTTAGGAGTCCCACAGAAACACCAAGCTAACAGCTATATTATACACAGAAGACCTGGTTCAGACCCACGCAAGCCCTGCTTGCTATTTCCTTGAGCCCATGTGAACCCTGCTTTGTTGATTCCATAGGCCATGTTCTCCAGATGTCTTCCATTCCCTTCAGACTCTTACAATTTTTCCTTGCCCTCTTCCAAGTGATTCTGCCATCTCCAAGGGAGAGGACCCAATGGCCAATGGAAACCTCCAATTTAGACTCTGTCTGCATAATGTCTAGTTGTGGGTCTCTGTATTCGTTCCCATCTGCTACTAGAGGAAGCCTCTTTGGTAATGACTAAACAAGGCATTGATCTATGAAAATAATCATCATTAGGAATCATTTCATGGAATTATTTGTAGGAGAGTCTTACTGGCTGGCACCATCCCTAGGTAAGTAAGCCTGAGCTGTATAAGAAAGGCAGCTGAATGGGCCAGGGAGCAGCGTTCTTTTATGGGTTTTGCTTCAGTTCTTGAGTTAATGTCCTGATTTTCTTCAGTGGTGGACTGTAATCTGGAAGTATAAGTTGAAACCAACCCTTTCTTACTCAGAAAGAAAGAGAAATAAATACTTAAATAATTAAGAGGTTTTAGAAATAATACTAACTTAACTCTTGTTTGATGAGTGCTTAGCATGAGCCCATGAGCCTGTAAGGTCTGAGATGCTTAATACAACCTCAGACGACCGGGAGTCCAGACATGGACACACCACCAGACGACTGGGAATCCAGACATGGACACACCACCAGACGACCGGGAATCCAGACATGGGCACACCACCAGACGACCGGGAATCCAGACACGGACACACCACTAGACGACCGGGAATCCAGACATGGACACACCACCAGACAACTGGGAATCCAGACACGGACACACCACCAGATGACCGGGAATCCAGACATGGACACACCACCAGACGACTGGGAATCCAGACACGGACACACCACCAGACGACTGGGAATCCAGACATAGACACACTACCAGACCCATGTGCTTCTGGCACTCAGCAGAAACCTTCTCATTCTTGCCACTGTAGGGTCCTTCCATTCCTGCTCCAGCTCTCGAGAATTCAGCCTCTCCTCTTAGACTAGTAGCCCTTAACCCTAGCTGCATACCTGGGACCCTCTGGGAAGGCCAAGACGCCATGACCATGAACTCCATCCTTCCCCCTGCGGAGATCCAGTCTCTTTTGGTCTTAGATGCAGTTGGGTGTCTGTGATACTTTATTTTTTTAAAAACCAGTGTTTCATTGAATGTCACATGTTCTGCATGCATCAGTCTTTCCAGTCCAGGATCACTCATGTAGTCCAAAACCTGGAATACCTTGAAGTTTGCCTCCTGGGACTCTGCAGTGAAAAGGTCTAAAGCCCATCCTGGTGCACTGGTGTGCCTTGCACAGACAACTACAGGAGCATGGACTGTTCCCATCTGGGACCGTGGCAGGAGGACACACAGTCACCCCGGTCTCACAGTTGGTCAGGCTATATTCTGGGGCTCTTTATTTCATGGTTAGTTATTTTTTAAAAAGTAATATGCTCTCAGGCAAATTTTGATACTTGGTCATTCTTATACATCCATCTATAACAAGAGGAACAACTGTACGTTGAAATGCTGATTTAATTCATGGGACATGCTTTTTCTTTACTGACTCTTTGATAAATTCGTATTCCAAAACTAAAATCAGTTTTTTATGAACAGTGTGGGCAGTTCAGCAGGACTGGACAGGGGACAGGTATAGTTTTAAAACATCACATTGTGGAGATGGATTGAAGACCAGGGTTAGTCCTGTTAGAAGAAACACTCCTTTTGGTGGGCAAATTCACACAAGAATCACAGAGCTGTGATGTGGGATTCCCCTCTGTATGCTGTGGTAGGGCAGAACTTAGGTAGGCAGGGAAAACTAAACTGAATGCTGGGAGAAAGGACGCAGAGTCAGAGAGAGAAGCCATGTAGCCCCACCAGAGACAGACGCCAAACGGAACTTTACCCGGTAAACCATAACCACGTGGCGATATACAGGTTACTAGAAATGGGTTAAATTAATGTGTAAGAATTAGCCAATAAGAAACTAGAGCTAATGGGCCAAGCAGTGATTTAATTAATACAGTTTCTGTGTGATTATTTCGGACCTAAGTGGCCAGGAACAAACTAGTGGACTCCTTACAACAGAGTTGCTTTAAATAGAATCGTTAAATAATTGCATACAGATCATAGACCTTGAGTGAGTTCTGTAAAATTCAATTTCTAAGTTCCAGGCGATTCAGTATTAGAAGTGTATCTGAGCAGTGGTGACACACGCCTTTAGTTCCTGGAGGCAGAGGCTGGTGGATCTCTGTGAGTTCAAGGCCAGCCTGGTCTACAGAGTTTCAGGACAGCCAGGGCTGGTACACAGAGAAGCCCTGTCTTGAAAAACAAATAAACAAAAAATGTGCTAAGTCCAGCTTTGAGAGAAAAAGTTTCTGAGTCATGGGTTGGTTCTGCTGCAGGTGAACACACCTGTTCCTCCCAGAGTAACTGTGCACCTCCTGGAATCTCTGCATCTTTTTAACTATGTGTATATGTATGTACGCATGTGTCCCCACAGGTGCATACATACTTCACTTAAAGTCCGGAAAACGGGAGTGAAAAAACCCAAATTCATGGCTATATGGTGAGAGTAGTTTCATGTATAATACAAATACCAAGTAGAAATGATTTTGTCACATAAATTCTCCTAACAAACTCTGTAGTTTTCACAAATGAACGTGGTAAACGTTCTTTTTTGACGCCGTTGGGTTTTTCACTCTACAAGTGCATTTACAATGTTATCAGAGCTGTCAATCTTTCCATTCAATTTCCTCGCGTACAAAGAAATATAAAATGGCCTTCCTCGGGCTTCGGTGGGCACACGTTAACTATCCAGGAGCCCTTAACCAGGATAATTCTGTGAGGGTGGTGTTTGTCTTTGAAGTGTTTCATACTCACGTTTCTCAAAAAGATGATAGTAGTTAAAAAGCAGTGATTTGGGGATGAACTTAATTAGGTGGGTCATAAAAACTGTAATTTCTTACAGCTGCTCATTAATGCTTGAATGGGAGGTGCGATATAAGCTTCCTAGTGTGGTTGTGGCTTATGAGAATATTAAAATCAGGTAGTGTGGGTAACAAGTTCTAGTGTTTGTATCATTGCTTCACTATGTATTATTATTGTATTACTATTGAGTCATTATATAGTTGAATGTTTTAACTTGTCTGACCTCACAGTGTGTACTCAGTATTTTTTTAGAGACCTGTTCCCTCTTCCCAGGTCCCAAATGAAGCATCCATTACTTGCCATAAACAGTGCCCCTACTGATGAATGTCACATGGAGACCATAATAAGCTTAACATAATTTAAGATTTTAAGTGTATTACTGAAGCACGGCTGGGACTAAATGAATACAGTATCATAATAGAAAATATTCAATAAGGGCTGGAGAGATGGCTCAGTGATTAAGAGCACTCACTGCTCTTCCAGAGGTCCTGAGTTCAATTCCCAGCAACCACATCGTGGCTCACAACCATCTGTAATGAGATCTGGTGCCCTCTTCTGGCATGTGGCATACATTTAGGCAGAATGTTGTATACATAATAAATAAATAAATCTTTAAAACAAAGAAAGAAAATAATAAGTCAGATTTTATATTACATTGTCTAGACAGAGGTGGCATTTTTTATTGTTTTTATTGAGCTATACATTTTTCTCTGCTCCCCTCCCTTTTACCCTCTCCCATGGTCCCCATACTCCCAATTTACTCAGGAGAGCTTGTCTTTTTCTACTTCCCATGTAGATTAGATCCATATATGTCTCTCTTAGGGTCCTCTTTGTTGTCTAAGTTCTCTGGAATTGTGAATTGTAGGCTGGTTTTCTTTGCTTTATGTCTAAAAACCACTTATAAGTGAGTACATATTATATTCGTCTTTCTGAGTTTGGGTTACCTCACTCAATATGATGTTTTCTAGATTCATCCATTTGCCTGCAAATTTCAAGATGTCATTATTTTTTCTGCTGTGTGTTATTTTTTTCTCCATGGTGTAAACATACCAACTTTACACAAAGGTGGCGTTTGGAAACCTCTCTTCTTCATTGGGCAGACAGCACCCAAGGTGGAGGAAACAGTTTCCTGATGAGAAACTAGCCACAGTTTAGCTCCCTACCCAGCTCCTCCAGGGTCTCACTATGTAGCTCAGGCTGGCCTGGAACTCACCAAAAATCCACCAAATATGCCTTCTTCACCCTAGGATTAAAGATATACACCACCATGCCCAGCATGTCCTAGAACTTAACCTTTTTATGGCATGATTAAAAAAATCTTTTTTGCTTGCTTGTTTTTTTAATAAAGAATTATTTTGCCTTTTAAGAAACATACATTATTTTTTCACACATGTACATGTTTGCATGTGTTTTAATTGCAGGCATTTGTACCAGACTAGTCCCATTCATATCAGGTTTGCCTTGCACGTTCAAAGTCTTTATCTCTTTTTTTTTGGGGGGGGGTCATTGAGACAAGGTTTCTCTGTAGCTTTGGAGCTTGTCCTGGAACTCTTGTAGACCAGGCTGGCCTCGAACTCACAGAGATCCACCTGCCTCTGCCTCCCGAGTGCTGGGATTAAAAGTGTGTGCCATTACACCCCCAGCCCCAGAGCAAGGTTATTTTTTATATTTGTGACTTCTTTCTTGTTTTTTTAACTAACTATTTCTCCTCTCTCCAAATTATGCCCCTCCTATTTAACAATAATGCTCTCCTGTCCTAATGCTCTCCTTTCCTAATGCTCTCCTGTCCTAATGCTCTCCTGTCCTAATGCTCTCCTGTCCTAATGCTCTCCTGTCCTAATGCTCTCCTGTCCTAATGCTCTCCTGTGCAGACTCCGCGGACCTACTGCTGCGCCAACACTGAGGACTTGGAGACGGTCATCTGCCACGTCCACAGCCTGTACCCTGCGGCCCCACTGCTGGCAGCGGGCGTGTCAATGGGAGGGTAAGAGAGTGGAGCAGTCCTCACAGCTCTCTCAACACTGAACCCTGAATGTCTGAGTCATGTGTGGCAGAAGGAAGGCAGAAGGAATCAACTCAGGCCAACTTTAATATTTGCCTGGGTTCTGTGAGTCTTCCATGGGAAGCAGCCAGGTGAACTTGATTTTGTTAGTTCCCACTCCAGGTGCTATTAAGCTAAGATGGTTGGTTTATGCACTTGCCCCTACATTAGGGTTTATTTGGGACTTTTTGAAGTTTTATTTATGAGTATGTGTGTTTGTCTGTACATGTATATGCTATGCTGGGGGTGGGTGCCTGAGAAGACCAGTAGATGGCATTGGGTCCCTTGGATCGTGTAGTAATTTGAAAAAAGCTGCACATGAGAGAAAGATGCCGTGCGACAGAGCTCAGGTCTCAAGGTAGGTTTTTTATTGGGAGAAAGTGAATGGGAAGAGGGGGGAGACCAGCCTCTGGGGACAGTAACCGAAGAAGAGAGGAAGACAGAGAGAGAGAGATGGGAGATGGGCAGGGCCCTTTTAAAGGGGAACGGGTAGTGACTGTACACATGAGGAGCTCTGCTGAGGATGTATCCTGTCAGAACCCCAAGGTCAGGCCAGTGCAGATGTCTGAATACTAAGGGAACTGAGGTTGCAAGTTGGCAGCCTGCTGGGAACTGAGCTCTGGTCAGGGTGGAGCATCTCCAGCCCCTTTCTGGAACTCTCTTGCCACACATATTTGAGTGATGTCTGACACTAATAACTGTTTGGAGAGAGAGAGAGAGAGAGAGAGAGAGAGAGAGAGAGAGAGAGAGAGAGAGAGAGAGAGGAGAGAGTTCACTTCAAGAAATCTAAAAGTTATTATCTAGTATTTTCCTGTACTTTAGATCCCCTCACCATTGTTCATGCTTACTTTCATTTTGTTTTTCATGACAGGGTTTCTCCGTGTAACAGTTCTGGCTGTCCTGGAACTTGTTCTGTAGACCAGGCTGCTCCCGAACTCACTGAGATCCTCCTGCCTCTGCCTCCCAAGTGCTGGATTAAAGGAGTGTGCCACCACCGCTGGGCCTTACTTTTTTTTACTATTATTATGTATGCAGTAGTCTGCCTGCATTTATGGCTGCAGGCCAGAAGAGGGCACCAGATTTCATTGTAGATGGTTGCAAGCTGCCATGTGGTGCTGGGAACTGAACTCAACCTCTGGAAAAGCAGTCAGTGTGCTAACTGCTGAGCCATCTCTCCAGCTCCTCATGCTTACTTTTTAAAAATTTCTTTATTTTTTTTTTACATACCAATCCTAATTTCCCCTCCCTTCTTTCCTCCCGTTCCCCCCACTTCTCCCACCTCACCTCCCATCAACTCCTCAGAGAGGTTAAGGCCTCCCCTGGGAAGTCAACTAGTACTGTCCTGTGCCTTCTTTGGGGCAGGACCAAGGTGTCATCACTCTTCCTCCACCACAGCCCTCCCCCCCCATGCCTAGACCTAGCAAGGTATCTCTACATAGAGAATGGGTTCACACATTAGAGTTAGATCTTGGTCCCACTGCCAGTGGCCCCATATACTGCCCAAGCCACACCTTGTCACCTGTATCCAGGGGGCTTAATTCAGTCCTATGCAGGTTCCCCAGTTGTCAGTCAGAGTCCGTGCCAAGCTTACTTTTTAATTTAATTATTTAATTTATTTTTTTACAGTGCTGAGACTTGAATCTAGGATCAATGCATGTTAGGCAAATACTTTACCACTAAGCCACATACCTCTACCCCAGACTTTTATTTCATTTTTCTTAAGTTTTATCCACTGAAAGATTCTCTTTTGCAAATCTTGATTTTTCTTATCCACACTTGGAGGCCTCAGCCTGGCTTATTTCTAGCCAGTTTTTCTTAAATTAACCTTTTTCCTCTGGGCTTTTTCCTTTTCTTACTTGTGCATATCTTACTTTCCCTTTCACTAGCTGGCTGATGACTGTCCCCTAATGTCCTCTCTCCTTGTTCTCTTGCTCCTTTCGTCTGTTTATCCTCTCTGCCCGCCAGCCCCGCCTATCCTTGCTCCTGCCTCGCTATTGGCCATCAGGTGTTTTACACAGGCAAAGAATCACAGCTGCACAATTAAACAAATGCAGCATAAACAAAGTAACACACCTTAAAATAATATTCTGCAACATATATATATATATATATATATATATATATATATATATATATAACTATAGACATTTTTCCCCACCAAACCCTACAAGATAAATGCTGTTTATCTCCTTTTCATTAGAATACTTTACCATACATATATTTTATTCCACATTATTGGTACTCAGACACACTAAATGATCATTCACCTTTTTTTGAAAAGCTGATTATGAGAGACTAGAGAGATGTATCAGCAATTAAGAACACTTCCTGTTCTTAATTAAGAAACCAGGTTCAGTTACCAGCACCCACATGGCAGTTCTTAATGAAGAACCCAGGTTCGACCGGGCAGTGGTGGTGCCCGCCTTTAATCCCAGCACTCGAGAGGCATTGGCAGGTGGATCTCTGTGAGTTCAAGGCCAGCCTGGTCTACAATAGCTAGTTCCAGGACAGGCTCCAAAGCTACAGAGAAACCCTGTCTCAAAAAAAAATTTTTTTTAATTAAAAATAAACTTAAAAAAAAGAACCCAGGTTCAGTTCCCAGCACCCACATGGCACCTCACAACCATCTGTAACCCCAGTTCCAGGGGACCCTAAGTGAGCTCTTGTGGCCTCCACAGGCACTGCTTGTACATGGTTCACAGGCATTTATGCAAGCAAACACATACATAAAATAGAAGTAAATTGTTCTTTGTTTTTTTAACCTTTTTTTAAAAAAATATTTATTTATTTATTATGTATACAATATTCTGTCTACATGTATGTCTGCAGGGCAGAAGAGGGCACCAGACCTTATTATAGATGGTTGTGAGGCACCATGTGGTTGCTGGGAATTGAACTCAGGACCTTTGGAAGAGCAGGCAATGCTCCTAAGCGCTGAGCCATCTCTCCAGCCCCTGTTTTTTTAACCTTTAAAAGCCAGTTAACATTTAAAATAGAAACTATTTTTCAAACTTTATTCTGGCTGACTCTACCATCCCTGTTTTTAGAATATCTTCAGAGTGTATGTGCAAGAAAGTAAAAGGTGGCCATGAACAGGAGGCTCTGCCCAGAGCTCTTTAGATTCTGATAAAGAATTCATTCCTTACATTAGCATGTACGATCTGACTTGACCCAGTAAAGGCAGAGTCTCCAGGTTGTGCTTAGAGGACAGATTTTTGCATCTCCTTCCTTCAGCCCACAGTGTGAACCTGAAAAGACAGAAATCTGAGGGCTGAACATCCCCCCCCCCGTAATCATATAAATTCATGACTTTTTTTTTCAAGATTAGCCCTTAAATAAAGAGGTTCCAATTGTCTATTCAGAAACTCTTGGGAAAGGCCTATTTATCCTGCGTTGAAGCCTTGGTGCCCAAAGGCCACTCTGGCCATTAGATTAGCTTTTCCAGCTGGCTGAATATTAATGTCTTGTAAATTATTTGAAGGAATCACACCTTCTAGTTGCCTAGCACTGTGATAATTGACACATTCCCAAGTGAGTGCACTTTCTTTTCTTTTTCCTTTTTTTCTTTTCTTTTTTTTTCCTTTGAGATGCAGCTGACAAAAGCGTAGTCTAAGCAAGAGTTTCATGCCCAGTGAAGCCACAGACTGGGGTCATCCCAGTGCCTGCAATGTTGGGGCCAAGTATGGGCTTTGAGCCAGAACTGAGTTAAGTCAAGAAACTCTGAGGCTGTAGACCCAGATTCTACTCTCCCAGTGAGTTGGTAAATACTTTTTAAACAAATGGAAAATTCCAAACACATAAAATGGAAAATTAAGAGTCATTTCTCAGCTTCAGTAATTATCAGCTCGTGGGTAATCTTGTCCCATCAGTATCACCCACCTCTCCAGCTCCTTCCCAGCTCTAACTATTATTAACTGAACCTCATAATCACTTTATTATTGTTTCAGGTGGTACTGAGTAGAGCACATGCTTAAAATGTGGGAGGCCCTGGCTTCAGTTCCTAGCTCCTCAAAATAATAAATTAATCGGTTGAGTCACTTCTTGGCCTTTTGTGTGGTATCTTCTCAGTGTCTGATAAAGCCCTATCTTGGGACACTCGATGAAGTGAATTTTGGGGCAGGGAGATAGGCCAGGATCTTGCTTTGTCTGCACAGTACACCTTGGAGTAGAGCACACAGCAGAAAGTTGGAAAGCCGGTAAATTAATATTTCGGTTGGTAGCTCTAAATGGAAGACATGTTTCTTTTGAAAGAAAGAAAGAAAGAAAGAAAGAAAGAAAGAAAGAAAGAAAGAAAGAAAGAAAGAAAGAAAGAAAGAAAGAAGAATGTCCTAATACTCTCCCCCCACCCCAACAGGGTTTCTCTGTGTGACAGTCTAGCTGTCCTGGAACTAGTTCTTGTAGACCAGGCTGGCCTCGAATCTATCTTCTAAAGTAAATAATCTAAAATAACCTTTTGAGGTAGCATCTTGACATTATTTTACTCCTGAATTGCCTCTACAGATTTGGTTTGCCTATTTCGGGGTCTTTCTGCTTTAGCTCCTTTCCTGCTGTTGTGGTTGATGTAATTTACCGGCCTCTGGCCGTTATCTGACCTCTAGCTGAAACGTAAAGTTATTATATAAGAACCCGAAGATAAACTCTTCACAGGACAGAAAGCATTGTATGCAAATCATGTAGTTATTACAAAGGGTCATTTTTAAATTCTGTGTAATGGAGTACATTCATAAGTCTAGCATTCCTGGAGGTTGAGGCAAGAGAATTACAAGTTCTAAGCCAGCCTGAGTTAATAATAGTGAAGTGCTGTCTCAAAAAAAAAATTTTCTTTTCAGAACTGGCAAGATAACTCAGGCAAGGTCACATACTGCCATGCAGGACAATCTGAGTTTTATCCTGGAATCTCTGCAGAAGGAGAGAACTGACTCCCTCTGACCTCCACAAACTTGCTATAGAATGTACATACATGTACACATACATACACACACAATAAATAATTTTAAAAATTTTTTGAAAAAATTATTTTCAAAAGCTAAATGTTCACTTTTCATAAAAATTTCCTGCCCTAAAGCGATCGGTGATGGCCCGGGCCTATATTTATTTTTTTCCATGATATTTATTGAGCTCTACATTTTTCTCTGCTCCCATCCCTGCCTCTTCCCTCCAACTTCAATCCTCCCCCAAGGTCCCCATGCTCCCAATTTACTCAGGAGGTCTTGTCTTTTTCTACTTTCTACTTGCCATGTAAAGTCTCTCTACATGTAAGTTATCTACATGTAAGTCTCTCTTAGTGTTCGTATTGTTGTCTAAGTTCTCTGGGATTGTGGCTTTCTTTGCTTTATGTTTAAAAACCACCTATGAGTGAGTGATAATTGTCTTTCTGTGTCTGGGTTACCTCACTTAAAATAATGTTTTCTAGTCACATCCATTTTCCTACAAAATTCAAGCTGTTGTTATTTTTTTCTGCTGTGCAGTACTCCATTGTGTAAATGTACCACATTTTTCTTATCCATTCTTCAATCAAGGGGCATTTAGGTTGTTTTCAGGTTCTGGCTATGACAAACAATGCTGCTATGAACATAGTTGAGCACATATCCTTGTGACACGATTGAGCATCCTTTGGATATATACCCAAAAGTAGTATTACTGGGTCTTGAGGAAGGTTGTTTCCTAATTTTCTGGGAAATCGCCACACTGACAAAGGGGCTGTATCAGCTTGCATTCCCACCAGCAATGCAGAAGTGTTCCCTTTTCCCCACATCCTCTCCAGCATAAGTTGTCATCAGTGTTTTTAATCTTGGCCATTCTTACAGGTGTAAGATGGAATCTCAGAGTTGTTTTGATTTGCATTTCTCTGATGACTAAGGATGTTGAACGTTTCCTTAAGTGTCTTTCAGCCATTTGAAGGCAAAGGCAGTTATATCTCTGTGAGTTCAAGGCCAGCCTGGTCTGGAGTTTCAGGGTAGCCAGGGCTACACAGAGAAACCCTTTGTCAAAAAACAAACAAAATAACAACAACAAAACAAATGTTTTGTAAACTTTTGAGTTGTAAAAGGTAAGGAGGAAGGAAGTATTCTATCCTTTTCTCCTATTTCAGAGCTCGTCTAGAAGAACTAGCTCTGAACTAGCTCAGCACAGAGGCTATACTGAGAGGTGGAACTAGGGTGTCATCCTTGGTTTGAGCCATTGAACGCTAACTTAGACTCAGTTTTTGTCCGTCTTACCCTAATAGGGCTTGGCTAAAATTGAGGAAATAAAATGAAGAAGCAGAGGAAGAGAAAGAAGTTCAGTAACTTCAGTGGCCAAATGCCCTGCTCAGAAAATCTAACAGTGGGCTGTAGAGTGCTTTGGGGACCAACTGTGGGACGCAAGGTGCATAGGTGTGGAGGGTGACCAACCACCCAGACCAGTGAACTCAGGAGCTCAGGGCATGAGGTCCAGACACCAGTAGTAGGTACTTCCCAAAGCCCCTGGCGATCCCAGTGCACAGCCGCCTGTAAGAGCCGCTCAGGGTAACTATCTTTCATGTTCTTATGATTTGTTTAGCTTCACTAAAGGAAACATGTAGTAATAAATTGTCTTACAGTTTGGTCAAGTGCAATGTAAATAAGTATGTGGGTCAGGCATATAGGTCCACACTGGTCCTCCAAAGACTCAAGAGGCAGAGATGGGAGAGTGCATGACCCTGTTTCAGGAAGGAAACAAATACTTTTAAATACAAATATGAACACGGCAGATGAAATGTCTTAGTGGGTAAAGGTTCCTGCCACCAAGTCAGGTGACCCAGGTTCGACCCACGTGGTGGACGGCGAGAACTGACGCTGACCTCCCTACACTGTGGCGTGTGCACATGCGTAAATACATGTAAAGAGTTCTGGATATGAATATGAGGAAAGAACAAAGATAGCCTTTCCAATGTACAGGACTTCAACAGTAGTCACGGGTGATGGCGCAGCCCAGCTCTTGGGAAGCTAAGGTAGGAGGGTCAAGTATTCAAGCCTCTTCGCAAAGTTGAATGTGCAAGGTCAACTGGGCTGCTAGAGACCTTATCTCAAATAAAAAAAAAAGAAATGAAAAAGAAAAAGGAAGCAAGGCTTCCTTGCTGGTCCCTGCCTTGTCTTCATGAAGCTCACTTAGAAAGACGAACCAGTCACAGTCTTGTTTCTCGCCATTTTAGAATGCTGCTTCTAAATTACCTGGGCAAAATTGGGTCCAAAACTCCTTTGATGGCAGCTGCAACATTCTCAGTTGGCTGGAATACTTTCGCTTGCTCAGAGTCATTGGAGAAGCCACTCAACTGGCTGCTTTTTAATTACTACTTGACAACTTGCCTCCAGTCTTCAGTTAAGAAGTAAGTCATATTTAAAACTTTTTGTTGCCAAACAATTTAGATTACACAATCCAGCAGTATGAAATTTTAGAGTTTAACATATGTGTATTTATTTATACAACATATTTATTACAGTACTAAAATATTCTTTACATTATGAATGCATACCAAAAATTATAAGGGAAAAATATAGATAAAATGCAGCTGGGCGGTGGTGGTGCACACCTTTAACCCCAACACTCCCAAGTGGGAGGCAGAGACAGGCAGGGCTCTGTGAGTTTGAGGCTTGTCTGTTCTGCAAAGTAAGTTCCAGCCAGGACTGTTAGACAGAGAAACTCAGGTTATCAGGTTTGGTGGCAGGCACCTTTACCCACCGAGCCATCTTAGACCCTATTTTGAAAAACCAAAAGAAAAAAGGCATAATGCATTCTTTCTGTGTTTGTGCCCCTCTGTTTGTTTTGCTATTCTAAATTATTCCAAAAACTACATTAGTGTGGAGTATATTTGGCGATATGTTTGGGCTGTTTCCTTAGATTTTTCTGGTTGTCAGTCTTTTCCAGACCTAATTCTTTCTCAGGTAGTATGTTAAGAATGTCCTATGTAGCTAGGTGTGGTGGTAAACTCCTTTGATCTCAGCACTCAAGAGACAGAGGCAGGCAGGTCTCTGTGAGTTAAAGGCCAGCCTGGTCTAAATAGTGAGCTCCAGGACAGCTTTGGGTGCATAGAGACTTTGTCTCAAAAAAGAAACAAACAATTCAAAATTATGTTGAATAATCCAGCTCCTTAAGCATGTTCTTCCAAGCATAGTATGTTTTAGAAATGGGAGCATGTGAGCTGGCAAGATGTGGTTAGTAATACTTTTATTAACTTTGTGTGGGCAGTATGCTGAGTAGGTCAAAGAACAGTCTGTGAAGAAATTCTTTCTATCATGTGGGTCCAGGCCAACAGGCTTGACAGCATGTCTTTACCCACTGAGCCCAGCAAATACTATTTTAGTACCAGCGTTGTGCCCTGTGCTTGCTAGTCTGTTTAATTACTGTTCTTATGTATTTTAGGTATGACTGAGGTAGAGAGTATCTTAATTTTTAATTTGGAATTTCTTTTGTTCTAGGCACCAGCATATGTTTGTCAAACAGATCGACATGGACCAGGTCATGAAGGTAAGGGGTAGCTTTTCCTAATGTTTTTATTTCCTCTTATGACTCCAAGGGTAGATTCAGCCTGGATTTGTTTTTTAGGCTAAGTCTATTAGAGAGTTTGATAAACGATTCACCTCAGTCATGTTTGGATACCGAACAATTGATGATTATTACACCGACGCCAGTCCAAACCGCAGGCTGAAGTCAGTTGGAATCCCAGTGTTGTGCCTGAATGCCGTGGATGATGTCTTCTCACCCAGCCATGGTAAGAATCTGTCTACACACTTTGGTGTGAATTAACTGTTCTTTCAAAGACATCTTTTAGTTTGATTTCTGTGTATATCTGTGTGTGTGTATGAGGGCAATACTGATACTGATGTGTGTCAGTGGCCATGGAGGCCAGAAGAGGGCAACAGATGCCTGGAACTGGAGCCCCCAGACATGAGTGCTGGGGACTGAACCACAGCTGCTGAGCCATCTCCCCAGTTCCCAGTTTAACTTTGAAAATGTTCCTTTTAAGAAAGTACAGCAGTCATATAATGTCTTCTATTATGATTTTTACTAAAACGCTGCCTGCACGGAGCTCCATGCCTATAATCCCAGCACCTGGGACACTGAAGCGAGAAGAAGAAAGGAGCCTGAGGCTCGGGCTTTGATAACTTTGATAACTTCCAACCTGGGCCAGGAAGACATTACCTTGAAACATAAAGACAAACAAATAAAAGTTAGCATTTATAACTTAGTATCAAAGTGCTTCAGACCACAGGACCAGTGTTTTTAAGGTTCCCATCTGCTGTTAGAGACTCAGGCCCAGTGAGAGCTGATTGTGTTCTCCTGTTTATGATCTTTGGTTCTTGAAGGCAGGGCCTTTGGGCAGATTATGCTCTGGCATCTTTGCCTGGGGAGAGCACTGCCATTGTTTGCCTCATTTTCCTGGAGTTTCAAAAAAAAAAAAAAAAGAGGTTGAAGTTGTTTTTTTTTTCCCCCTTTAACCTGAAAGAGGAGACTTTAGAAACACAGTGTCCTTGAGTATTTCCATGATGGAAGCAAATCTGAGCCAAAAGTTTATTTCTAAATGAAAATAGTTTATAGTTTTTTTTTCTACTGGAAACAGTAAGGAAGAAAACTATTCCAAAATTAACTTCCATACTCACTTAATTTAAGAATAGCAATTGGGTAGGAAAAATGGCTCAGTGGCTCAGTGGTTGGAAACATGTATTGCTCTTGCCAAAGATCCAAGTTCAGTTCCCAGCACCTACATCAGGCAACAGGAAATCACATGTAACGCCAGACCTATCGCCACCTGCTGGCCTGCACAGGCACTTCACTCATATACATACATAACCTGTCCTACACATGTGTAATTTAAAATAATAAAAATAAATCTTAAAAAGAAGTCTCCTAATTTAAAAAATAAATTTAAAAACCAGCAATAAGCATATGTATTTGTTTATCAAACATGTATGTCATCTTACTAACTTACAAAGTAATCTTACAAACTTCAGTATCAAAAGCCTTGCCCTCTAACTGTTGTGTAAAGATGGTTATTATTTGTTGTTGTCGACACAGGATGTTATTCTGTAGCTCAGGCTTCCCTGGAACTCTTGATCCCCCTGCCTCCACCCCCATGTTGTGGAGTGTCAAGTATGAGCCATCATGCCTGGCTCCAAAAAAAATCTTTTTAAATCAATTTTAAGCTTTAATGTGTTTGGGTGTTTTGCTTTCATGTGTGTCTGGACCTGGTGCCCACAGATGCCAGAAGTGGAAATCACAGCTCCTAGAACTAGAATTACAGATGGTTCTGAGCTGCCATGTGGGAGCTGGGAATCAAACATGGGTCCTCTAGAAGATCTTAAGTCCTTAACCACTGAGTCATCTCTCCAGGACCTCAAGAAAAGAATCTTTTATTTTCTCCAGATACTTAAATAAAAGCATTTATTTGGGGTTGGGCTGGAGCTCAGTGGTGGGGTGCTTGTCTGGTACATTTGAGGCCCTGATTTCAGCCATCACTAAACAGAATTAATTACTCAGATTCCAACCCTAACAATTGTGTTGTAAAGTTTTAGAACATCCCAACATACACAGATACCTTAAATCACCCATGGCTTCTCTGGAGGTCACGTTTATCCAGAGGTGATTTCTAATAACTGGCACTTTGGACCTTCGCTTGTAGATGAGAAAATGAAAGCCAGGCGGTGGTGGCACATGCCTTTAATCCCACTCAGGAGGCAGAGGCAGGTGGATCTCTGTGAGTTCGAGGCCAGCCTGGTCTACAAGAACGAGTTCCAGGACAGGCTCCAAAGCTACAGAGAAACCCTGTCTCAAAAAACCAAAAAAGAAAAAAAAAACTGAAACTAGCTTTGGTATCTATTAAATTACACAGTGATTGCTTCACATCACTTCACTGGATCAGATCTGATGTTTCTCCATCCGTTTTTATCCTTTGCTTGCCTGTGCTACAAACAAGAGTTTCCCAGCATTCAACCTGACCCACAAGGGTGAAGTTCCAACTCATTGTTTCCTGTTTTTTCCCAGGCCCTTAAAACGATCATACCACATAGTGAACAATTGTCTGCAGCCTGCGGGAACAGGCAGCCAACACCCTTCACAAGGCTGCACTGTCTGCAGTCAGGGTTAGATTCTCTAAGAGTGCTGGGGCGGAGCCCGGTGGGAGAACTTAGATTGAGCATTCACGAGGTCCCCACTTGGCCTTTGACAGATGTGCCCTGCACTTGTGGACGCACACACATATTTTATTTTTCCACTGTCTGAACACTAACACCTAGGAGAAAAAGAAAACAACTTTAATTCACGACCTTGAAGTCTCTGTTTAAAGTTAATGTTATAGAGGTTGCACAAACACTGCTGTTCCTGGTGAGTTATATATATAGTTATATATAATAACTATATATATAATAACTATATATATATATATGTATATCACCTCTGGGATTTTAAGTCTTTTGTACAGTTATCAATCATGTTTAGAAATCTAAATTCACATATGATCAAAATTATACCAAATGGATTTACAACTCTCACAAAGGTTAGCTTAGTTTTAATTTCAGAAAACAAGAATCAGCCTGTATTTTTATTTTGTTTTATCTGGTCTTTCTAGATGTGTTTGTGCATAAGTATTCATGCCCTCTCATGAGGGCTACAGAGCATTAGGAAGGTCTCAGTCAGTTCTATCACTATGCCATGTGGGTCCCAGAGACCAAACCCAGGATATCAGGCAGGGGACAAGCGCCTTGGTAGCTGAGCTGTCTCACAGCCAATAAACAGCCTGCATTTTAGGTTATGTTAAATCTTGGATTGATTCCTTTAGAAATAAAGATCTAGTAGAAATATGTATTGTTATAAAAATATAGATGATTGTATAAATTGGTCAAACTCATTCCATTTAGCCACACTCATTACAAATATTTGTTTAATGACTAGAATGTTTTTACTTATCAGAAATGATAAAGTGTGCTTTACCTAACAAAAAATGTTAATGCTCTCTCTCCCCCCATCTCTCCCGCTCCCACCTCTTTACCACCAACACCCCCATCTTACTGCTTTGATTCCTCAAGCTATCCCAATAGAAACTGCTAAGCAAAACCCTAATGTCGCTTTGGTCCTTACTTCTTATGGAGGCCATATTGGTTTTCTGGAGGGAATCTGGCCTAGGCAATGCACTTACATGGATCGAGTCTTCAAGCAATTTGTGCAAGCCATGGTCGAGCATGGACATGAACTCAACAACATGTAGTTCCTTGGGTACATAAAGTCTGAGCCACCATTGTTGGATCACCTCAACTCAGTGCACAATGTCAACTCCTGGGTGTAAAGCTGGTAAGCCAGCAGATGGTGAAGAGGTCCAGTGCTGTGGGAAACGACTTAGGGAAACAAAACAACTTTGTAGCAAGAACTAAAGCTAGTGTAGATTGTTACTGCTGTAGATCTTATTTTTACTCTGCCTTACCAAGTATGACCTTAAATTAAGTAGTCCTTATAAACATGAATTGCACTTAACCAAAACTATTGTGTAAAAGATTTTAATCCTCAGGGTTTTAGTTTAGACTGGTATTGTTAGATTACCCAGTCCAATGACTTAATGACTGTTAAGAGATTGTGATGATTTGAATGTAAGCCCTAAGCGGGCATTCCTGAAACCTCAGCACTGACCAGGGACATGGCGCTGCACCGTGTGTTCTGACCTGAGAGGGCAAATGCAGCCGTTAGCCTGACTCCTGTACCTGCTCCTTTACCCTGATAATATTCAATTAGGGCTGACTTGTGTTTTATAATTATCATTTACATGCTTATTTTTAAATAGTACATGTGCATACATATATCATTATATTAAAGTAAATTCTATCATTTTAAGTTGTTTCTTTGTGAATTTTTATCTATAGAAGTAGAGCCCCGTTGGGTGTAGCAGCACACAGGTTTAATCTCAGCACTCAAAAGCCACAGTCAGGTGGATTACAGTGAGTTTGAGGCTAGCCTGGATTGTAGTGAACTCCAGTCAGCCAGGTCTACAGAGTCTCAAAAAAAGAAAGAAGGCCCAGAGTAAAATATCTGAAAAGTATGCAATTGATAATTTCTTGAATGTATTACCAAGAAAACTTCTTACTTCACTGTTTTCAGGATGTAGGCTGACGTCATATACCACTGAAGAACACTTCAGGCTGGGGCACTTGCCTAGCATGCAGAGAGCCACGATTTAATCCCCAGAACTACAAAAAATTGAGCACACGGCTGAGCATGTAGACTGTAATCCCAGCACTGTGGAGGTTGTTCATGGGCCAAGAGTGGAGAGAGGACACTTTGGGCTACAGGATATTTAATTGGGTTGAGAGGTATCACAAGCTCACCCCCCAGCGCGTGCGCACACACACACACACACACACACACACACACACACACACACTATGTGTAATAATTTTTAAAATTAAGTTTAAAAACAAAAAATAATATAAGCATCAGGTTAGTTAGCTCAGCTGAAGAGTGTCTGCCCATGTCCAAGGCCCTGACTTCAATCTCCCAGTACTACGGGAAAAAGACAACAATAATTTGGTAGTTATTGGCAAATTCCTTTTATAGAAGTTTTACCATTTCTGTGGTCCTGACTGCAGTGCTGCCATCGTTACCAAAACTGTCTTGTTTAGTCCTGGCTGACCTAGGACTTGCTGTGTAATCAGAATAGCCTCCAAGTTAGAGATCCACTGGCCTCTTCTTTCCAAGACTGAGATGAATGGTGTGTGCCATCAAGTCTGGCTCTCAAACTGTTTGAACTTTGAGATTGTTTTTTTGTTTTTGATACATGTCTCGTTATGTAGCCTCTGCTGAACCCAGACTCTCAGTCCTCCAGCTTCAGTTCTGAATATCTGGGATACAAAGTTGTAACCATGCCCAACTCCAAAACTATTTGTTTATTGTGTGATAATTTCATAAGTGAATATATTTTGATCAAATCTGTCCCCCCCCCTTTTTCCCCTCCAATTCTTTCTGTAGCCACTCAAGCCTTTTTTATATGCATTGGTGTTTGACCTGCATGCATGTCTGTGTGAGGGTGTCATATCCCCTAGAACTGGGGTTACAGAGGATTGTGAGCTGCCATGTGGGTGCTGAGAATTAAACCCAGGTCCTCTGGAAGAGAAGCCAGTGCTCTTAACCACTGGGTATCTCTCCAGCCCTCATGTGTTCTTTTTTTTTCTTTAAATGAAAGTGAACTCACTTAATGTCAGGGCTTCCACTGCAACATGAGCAGCCTAGCAGGGTCTGCATCCAGAGAACGAGCTCCCACCCCAGTAGACATTCACTGCCAATAATGCCCCCTGTCCCCAAGGCTCAGGAACCATCATGTGGTCGTGGAGAACTGTGGAAACAGTGTGCAGCAGCTGTGCACAGTCAAGGCGCTTGGCCTGATAAGGAGCGTGGGAGAAATGAAGAAAAGATTGACACAGAGACAGAAAAAACGGGATCAGGTGAACTGCAGTCTCTGGTGGGGAAGCTGCGGTGTCCCAGAAGCTCAGCATTTTACATACCTGAATAATGAGATGAGGGTTGTTACAGATACATAGAGACAGGGTTTGTGCTATACGGATGGATCAAGGTCTGCAGAGGAGCAGTCTTTAGGCTGTAAACATGGGGTGGGGAGAGCTACGGTGAACATTGTTTGAACATGCTGTCACCTTTTCACACTTAGGACCCCAAGGAAGGCTTTGCCATTTCCCTCTAGGTATGAAGCAGGATCCTGGACATGACACATACTCACGCAGGACCTCACACACTCAGGACTTCCTTTGCTCCCCACAATAATGTTTTCCAGACATGACCAGGTCATTGCGCACATCAACTCAAAGTGGCTGTGACTGCATGCACAAGACCTACAAAAGGCTGAGCCTGTCAAAATTCCACTGTAGATAAGGGAGGGGCTCACAGAGTCACACTTCTAGCAGATAGAACTTTATTTTATTTTACTTATTATTTGGAGAGAGAGAGAGAGAGAGAGAGAGAGAGAGAGAGAGAGAGAGAGAGAGAGAGCGCACATTAGTGCCATGATGAATGTGTTAAGATCAGAGGACAATTGAGTCAGCTCTCCTTCATGTGTTCTACAGGAGACTTATCTCCAAATGGTTCAGGTTTTTTATTTTGAGATTTGGGGTATTTAGCCTTTATGGTGGAATAAAGGGTTACTAGGGTAAAGAGAAGAGTGGGGTCCAAAGTTGTGTGTGCAGTGGAGCAGAACTATGCACAGGGAAATTCCACAGCGATACAGAAGACTGACACACACTAACGTGGTGTCAATAGGAGACAGTTCTCGACTGTGTGTTACAGGGTGTGCACCTATAATCTCAAATATAAAACATCTCCAAACCAAAGCAGGATATACTATTTCAAATTCTTTTTTTTTTTTTTTGATTTTTCAAGAGCAGGTTTCTCTGTAGCTTTGGAGCCTGTCCTGGAACTAGCTCTTGTTGACCAGGCTGGCCTCGAACTCACAGAGATCTGCCTGCCTCTGCCTCCCAAGTGCTGGGATTAAAGGCATGCACCACCACCCTGGCTTTTTTGTTAGGTAGCAGAAGAAATGGTGGTTTTCATAAAGGACAATGTCTAGAAAGGGGAGGTTTGTTTGTTTGTTTGTTTTGGTTTGGTTTTTGACAGGGTTTCTCTGTGAAACAGTGCTGGCTGTTCTGGACTCATTCTGTAGACCACACTGACCTTGAACTCACAGAGATCCGCCTGCTTTTGCCTCCCAAGTGCTGGGATTAAAGGCATGTGCCACCACCACCCAGCTATACTATTTCAATTTCTGCTCCTTCCCCTCACTATAACATCTCATCAGAACAGATAGAAGAACTGTGGGTATTTAATGAGATAAACAATGCAGAGTTGGAACAGCAAAATGGCTCAGCATGTTAAGGCATCTGCCATTGAGTTTAATAACCTAAATCTAATCCCTGGACCCTACAGGGTGGATGGAGATAACCAATTCCCCAAAATTATTCTCTGACATTGACATGCATACTGTGGCATGTGTGACAGATGATGATGATGATGATGATGATGATGATGATGATGATGCAAATTTCCCCACACTGGCATGTGTGACATACACATAATGAAATAGTAATAATAATAATTAATAATAATAAATACAACTTTACTAAAAGATGTAACACCAGGAACATAGTGCCTGACCAATTTTAACAGTACTTATTAAGGTAGAAAACCAGAATATGCCATAATTCTATCCATTAGCATTATGAATTCACTTAGGTAGACTGAGAAGAGGATGGATTTCTTCCGCCTCTGAATGAAAGCATCTGTTGATGCAGTCTGTCCCCATGCAAACTTCAAAGATTCTGTTGAAGCCGACTGTCTCCCCTGTAGACATCAGCGCCTCTGGTGACGCAGTCTGTCTCCTGCAGACATCAGAGCCTCTGGTGATGCAGTCTGTTCCCTGCAGACATCTGAGTAAAGTGATAATTAAAAAAAAAATCCACAGTTCTTCTGAGCCTATTATAGCACTTGTTACAAGGGGAGCTCTCAGCATTGAGAATTTAATTTGAAATAGATGAGGACAATCTGCCAGGTCAGGTGATAAGGAATATCTAAGAAGTGTTCTGTTTTAGCTCCTGTTCTCACTAAACGACAGCACTTTGGCCCCCACTTTTTCTAAGACCAAGGAAAATTACAAAATAAGCACTAAACTGATTTTCCTATATTATAATATCTGCTTTGGCTAATATGGGAAAAGTTACTGCATATAGTTTATTGTTTTGATTTCTGAAACATATTTATTTCTGGTAGTAATCTGGTTTTTTGAAATGCTGTCTGTATACTATTACAATACAGTAGTCCCACACCAGCTCAGACTGGAGTATAATAAAGGGTTCTTTATTTTGGGGTAAACTCACAGATCAACAGTCCTCTGCACAAGTGGGGAGCAGCAACAGAACCCAGCAGCCAAGAGGCTGCACACATTTCTACATCTTTTTATACAGTACTCATGGCCACACCCAGAGTATGCCAGTATCTTAAAAGTTATTGGCTGAAAACTTCCCACAGCACCTTCCCCTTTTGTCTAAATAAAAGAGTTCTAAGATAATAGAAAACTATATAATAAGAACAAATATCAAATATAAAAATTAGAATTACAACAAGCATAAACAACATCAAGCAAGAAACATATGCTAAATGTTTTAATAGTTATCCTATTCTCAGAAGTCTAAGTCTTGTATTAGAGATAGCTTGGCAGCTGGACGATAGTGGTGCATGCCTTTAATCCCTTTAAGCACTCAGGAGGCAGAGGCAGGTGGATCTCTGTAAATTTGAGGCCAGACTGGTCTACAAGAGTGAGTTCCAGGACAAGCTCCAAAGCTACAGAGAAACCGGTCTTGAAAAACTAAAAGAGAGAGAGAGAGAGAGAGAGAGAGAGAGAGAGAGAGAGGAAGAAGAAGAAGAAGAAGAAGAAGGAGGAGGAGGAGGAGGAGGGAGAGAGGGAAGGAAGGAAGGAAGGAAGGAAGGAAGGAAGGAAGGAAGGAAGGAACGAAGGGAAGGAAGGAAGGAAGGGCTTGGCTAAGTAATAAGAGGAAAATAACTGACTTTCTAGTCTTTAACCCCATCGAAGACCTAAGAAGGGAGATAATATTACTTGAATAAACAGGAAGTGCAATCAAGCAACTTGTGCATTAGCTGACAGAAACAACCGGCTACCTGGGCAATCACCCAAAGTCTCATTTGCAACGTCGGAGCAACCAACTTCGGCTAAGGCCTAGAGTAACTGACAGACCATTTTCAGAGGCAGGAAAATGTTCAAAACCTTCTTACCCTTTCTTGGTAAGGTTCGCAGTCTTTTTTCTTGTATCCTGCTTGTCCAGTCCAGACACTGTGCATTTGTCAGTGGTCGAGGCATGCGCAGTTTTTTGCCCAAAGATCAGTTTTGCCAAGAAGAAAACAAGCTCCAAGTGGAATATCTTTGGCACCCAACATTCTCTCGGGAATAGATCTGTGCTGCCAAGAGCAATCCTGTCTCATGTCAACAGAACCCTAATTTATTTAAATGCCATATTCTACAGTTCTTTGAAGTGGTTGAAGATTACCTATCTATGCAGAGTATCATCTCTATGTATCTAAAGAACCTGATTGGTCTAATGACAAACATGGATGACTATTGCTCTATAATTCTTAATAACTATATAACTTAAAGACTAAGACTTCATATTAGAATATTAGACAATCTTTAAACAACTATGCAACAATGAGGACAATGACCTCAAAATGTAAAAAATGTATAAATATCTTGATCAGAGGTAGAAATGTTTAGTGCAATATTGTAAATATATGCTAAAATTGTACCAATGTACAAAATATCTTAAGCAGAGGTAGAAACATGCATGCATACAATATGACAAAATAACTTTGCATAGGTGTACAAATATTGTAAACAGAAATAGGAGCATATTCTTTTTTTTCTTTTTTTTGGTTTTTCGAGACAGTGTTTCTCTGTAGTTTTGGAGCCTGTCCTGGAACTAGCTAGTTCTTGTAGACCAGGCTGGCCTCAAACTCGGAGTATATTCAATATAACAAATATAATTTGAATTTGTACCAATATACAAGAATCTATACCAATGTAAATTGTCTATAAATAATAGCTCACAAGTGTTCACACTATTACTCACTATTATTATTAGTGTAAGTTCACACTAATCTACCTATTATCCCATCCAATTTTCCCAAAGAAATCCTTGAGCCTACATAATTTCCACACCAACCCACAACTCTTTACCAGTTATAATCAACCCCAAATTGATGTCCCTAATCCTGAGGACAAACTTTGGTGGGAGAGGGGATGTCATCTTCTAGAATTACTTCCATCTGTCATGAGGGGATGATGTTCTTTTTATGGGATTCTATAAAACTAAAATGAGTTTCAAGATTACTGTCTGGTATAACCACAAATAGTCTCTGAGTAGTTGGTAGGGTTTTTCTGAAGTTCTTATTTGAAGTTCTGGCCAAAATGTTGTAAGAAGTTGTACCATTTTAGCTAACCAAGTTGGAATCATCTTGAGCAACTGGTACCCAAAACTGACCTTAAAGTAATGCTATCAGCATCATGATATCATATCAAATAGGTGGAATTGTTGTTGTGGGGCCCCATCTTCTTCCTGGAAACTTCAAAGATTACTTCAGAAAAATTCCACAAAATGTCATTGTGGAAAACTTGAACATTATTCATATAGACATGTATTCAACGAAAGGTATGATAGAGACAAAAGTATTTATGGAGAAAAAGTAAAATCTTTCCTAAATTCTGTCTTTTTTCTGTCCCATACCATATGGCTCCTAATATGAGACAGAAACTCTGAATTTTTCTTTTAACAACATGCTTGGACTTAGAGAAGGATAGTCCATCTCCAAAGCCAGGTTTAATGTGTGTGTGTGTGTGTGTGTGTGTGTGTGTGTGTGTGTGTGTGTGTGTTTTCAGGTAAAGAAATTTTACCCTACAGATGATATGTCACCATAAGTCAGAAGTCAGATTTCTTTTGCTTGGTGATTCTTTCTGGATAGTTATCATTTCTTCTTTAGGTATCTAGTTGTCCAAGGTCTCTCAATTTTTTTTGAAGACAGGTATTTTCCTACAAAGACAAGAACAGAGCCCTACCCCAACCCTTCTGAAGTTTTCTTACCACCTGTATGATTGTCACCTCTGTGGATGAGCTGTCATTTCTCTTTCTCAAGAGGTTTCTCTCTTTTAAATTGAATCTTAATTAGTTTTGATGTTATCCATAGCTTTTCTTCTTCTGTAGAAACAAGAGTGAAACCCCTTCCCCAACGTAGCACATCTCCTGGTTTCCATTCTGAGGTCAACACATCCTTGAAATACACTAGCTGATTTAATTCAGACATTTCTTCTATTATCCAATGTCTCTCTGCTGCCATTGTTCCTTTATCATTAGCATTAAGAATATTCAATGTTAATAAAACATTATACAGTCTATTTCTGGGGGGTATTTTCCATCCCTTTCTGTTTGTTTAACATATCCCATATAGTTCGATTTGTTTTTCCTATAATTGCCTGACCTGTATGATTGTTTGGTATACCTGTAATATGCTTTATATTATAATAAGAAAACCCTGTTTCACTTTCTTAGAGACATATGCTGGACCATTATCTGTCTTTATTTGTGAAGGTATACCCATGATGGCCAAAACTTCTAATATTACTGAATCAGCCTTTTCTGAGCTCAAAGCAATTGCCCATTGCATATCTGAATAGGTATCGATGTTGTGGTGTACATATTTTAATTTCCTGATTTGTTTGCATCAGCATAGAATGTATGGGCTCCAGTTATTAGTGTGTCACATACAATGTGGGAAAGAATCCAAGTAGTTCTCTATTGCTAATTAATTACTATTAAATCTCTCCTCAAAAATTAGCACAAGCTCTTTGCCAGGGTTCATTGTCCATAATTTTTAAATTTCATCAGCAGTAAAAGGCACTATTTTATCTCTGTTGGGTCTATTCCTGCTAATTGATGAAATCTCAATTTTCCTTTTATTTATTTATTATTTTATTCAGAGACATTTTCCACATAAGTTTTTTAATTTTTTACTTGGTTTATGTGGTAAAGTGATCCATTCTAAGATAATATTTTCCTTCTGCATTAAAATTCCTGCAGGGGAAATTCTGGAGGGAAATATGAGTAGAATGAAGTTAAGATTTGGATTGACCTGATCCACATGTGCCTTCTGTAATTTCTCTTCAATCAAAGTTAATTCTTTCTCAGCTTCACCTGTTAATTCCCTGGGACTATTTAAGTCTTTGTTACCATTTAAGGTTTTGTTTAAATGAATTATGAGATCAGGTGTTATTCCAACAGCAGGTCATAGATTGGAAATGTCTCCTAACAATCTTTGAAAGTCATTAAGAATCTGCAATTGGTATCTCCTAATTTGTGCCTTTTGTGTTCTAATTTTCTATAAATCTATTTTATAACCTAAGTAATTGATAGAATCTCTTCTTTGTATTTTTTTAGGAGAAACTTGTAATCCCCATTTTGGCAAAACTTTTTTCTTCAAGCATTCTTTCTAATGTATTTATGTTTGAATCAGATAGCAAAATGTCATCCATATATTATAGACTTAGGAATTGCTTACATATTATTTCTGATGGCTGACTTACAAAATATTGGCACAGGGTGGGGCTATTGAGCATTTCCTGTGGAAAGATAGTCCATTGCTATCTCCTAGTAGGCTGAGAATTATTATAAGTAGGCATTGTGAAGGCACATTTTTCTCTGTCCTTTTCTTGTAAAGGTATAGCGAAGAAACAATCTTTGAAATCAATATCTATAAGAGGCCATCCTTAGGCAATAAGGAAGGCAAAGGAATTCCAAGATTTACTGCTATATTTGCCACATATGGCCTCAGCATTCCTCTCTGTCCTTCTGGCCCTATGCATTCAACCCATCTCAAACTTTGTTTTACTTGAGATAGGATTCCAATTCCTAAGAACTGAACATCCACCTCTTGAAGAGGCCAATTCAGATGCCAAGATTCTGGAGTAATTATAGTTATATCCACACCCATGTCCAGTAATTCTTCAATTATAATGTTATTTACTCGCACTGTCAACTTTGGTCTTTGATCGTTTATAGAAGTCTGCCAAAATATAAGTTTCCTATTTCCTACTGAAATTTTTGATTCATCCTTCATGTTTATTCCATCATTTAGAACAGCATGGTTTTTTACAGCAGGCAATAGATTTTTAAATTTTCCTAGGGAGACATGTCCTCCACAGTGACTGGGAATGACTGGACTACATTTTTCCTGAGGGCTTGCGAGAGGCCCGCCAAGAAGTTTCCCGATGGTGATGACTGCCTTGTTTGTCTTTTGTTGATCTACATTTATGGGTCCAATGTTGGCCTTTGTCTCATCTTCTACATAATCCAGAAGATTGAGACCTCCTATATTTGTCATTCCCAGAGAAGACATTATTTCTAGGAATGCCTTGTCTACAATCCCTCCTCAGATGTCCTATCCTACCACAATTAAAACATTTGGCATTTTGATGTCTCCTCATATCTTTGGAAATTGCTTCTCCTACACAATCTCTGTATTATAGTCAACATTCATTGTATGCAGGATACATTTATCCATTGGTGCTGATCTAACCTTTATAGGCCCAAGTATCTTTTTGCATTCTAAGCTGTCATTTTCAAAAGCCAGAGATTCAATAAGCACTTGTCTAGCTTCTGTGTCTGTTATTTCTATTTGTATGCCTTAGTTTATCTTTGTCAAAAGTCACTAAAGGGTTTGTGTTGGCCTTATTTAACCCTAATATATGATTTGATTCTTTTTCCTAGTTTTTAAGTCTTGTCACAAGCATTTAAGGCTACTGTATAGCATAGGGACACCATGTGTTCATCATAAAGACTTTGAGTCTGTAAATCAGCATAACAGCCCTCACCAAGACTTTGGTCTTGGGAAGCCTCAAATCCTTTTGCTTTTCCCTGTTGTTCTAATATTTTATCCTCCTCTCACCAGAAGCACTTCCATTGTAATTGCAGTCCATCTTCATTGACCACTGAGAATAATTGTAGCCAATCATGTGGGGTTGCCTTATTTCTGGAAGCTCATGTCTTTACCATCTCTCTAACAAATGGTGAATGCAAACCATAAGATACAACTGCTTGCTTAATTTCTTTTAGATCATTCATACATATAGGTTTCCACTTACATCCTTTGAATCTTTCTGGGTACTTAGTATTTGATAGTTTGTCAGAGGTTTTTACAGGGTAAGAATCTAAAAACTCTTGGTACATCATCTCTGTTTCTGACAAGTACTGTCAAAGTACAGAGAAACATTTCATTCTATGGGCTGTTAAGTTAAACCAACATATATTTTAAAGGTATCTTGACTTCAAAATTTGGGTCTAAGGATATGTTACTTTGGAAAAGAGATTCTGCTTTTGTTTCCATAGAGGATGAATTCCTTCCAGACTAATGTAGTTTGATGGCCCAAGATCCTCTGAAAGGTCTCTGTGAACCCCCCAAAAATACTTTGCCTAACAAAAAGCAGGAAGCAGTTTGGAGAGAACTTCACCCAAATTCCAAAATATTGTTTATAAATGCTTGTTTACATTTAAAGGGGGTATGCTATAGAAATTAATTATTTGCATTGGTATGGATCTTGGTTTATTGATACAAATTTCAAGTCAATTTTGTTATATGTGTATTTCTGCTCTTGATTAAGATATTGTGTTTGTGTAACTCATTTAAAATGTAATGTATAGACAAAATATAGATTAATAAATGGTCTTCTACAGTAGTCAAGCTTGTTGTCATGTTAGTTAGGCTTTCTAGATGTTCAGAAATATAGTTCAGATGGATAGGTATTCTTTAAACCTTTCGAAGACTAGCAGAATATGACATTTAAGTGTTTTAAGAACTTAGGACTTTTCATGACAATGAGACACATCTGCTCCTGGCAGCACCAGTCTACTTCAAGAAGATAATGGGCATCCAAGAGGCTCCTTATGGAGTTAGTTAGTCATTTGGGTAAGAAACTGCTCTTGCCTGGACTGCTTGATGGTTTGCTGTGTGACCTGGACATGCAGGACCCACAGAAAAATGACTGCTGAATTTGCCTAAAGAAGATGAGATGATCTTTCAGGGTTATTGCTTCATAAAACAGTCTGCCAGACATTCTGAAGGGCACAGAAGGAAGTGACTGACAAGCTGCCACTAGAGGCAAAACAGTCTTTTAAATTTTCTGCTTCATGAAAAGTCTGTCAGATACTATAGGCCTGTAGACTGAAAATGGATACCCCAATGTTACAGACCTTTGGGTGACTGCCCAGGCAGCAAGATGTCTAGAGTTTTGGAAGTTACTTACAATGTGCTTCCTGTTTATTTAGGCAATATTATTTCCTCCTGGGGTCTTTGATGGGATTGACGAATAGATAGGTATAATTGTTTTCCTTAGTTATAATAAAAGATAAAATAGATGTAAATATTGTAACTGTAATTCCTGCTTGATACCTGTTTTGTTATATGTAATTTTACTATGCTAAACCTAAAACATTTCTTTTAATTTAGACAGAAAAGGGAAGGTGATATGAGATTTCCCTCTGTATGCTGTGAATGTGTATTTTTACTATTGGTTAATGAATAAAGCTGCTTTGGCCTACAGCAAGGCAGAATAGAGCAAGGCAGGAATTCCAAGCAGAGATAGAGGAGAAAAGAAGGCAAAGTCAGGGATATGCCATGTAGCCACCAAAGGAGAAGGACACCCACCCACCAGAACCTTACCAATAATCCACTAGGCTCATGGTCAAATACAAAATAAAAGGAATGGGTTAATTTAAGATGTAAGAATTAGTTAATAAGAAGCCTAAGGTATTGGCCAAGTAGTGTTGTAATTAATATAGTTTCTATGTGATTATTTTGGGTCTGGGCAGCCAGGAAATGAATGAGTAATCTCCTACTACAGCTCTCTGGTCTTTTGTTCATTTTCTTTTTTGTTTTTTCAAGGCAGGTTTCTCTGTGTAGCCCTGGCTGTCCTGGAATGCACTCGATAGACCAGGCTGGTCTTGAACTCACAGAGATTCTCCTGCTTCTGCCTCCCGAATGCTGGGATTAAAGGTGTGGGTCATCTGTTTTTCTTAACTGTGTTATAAAGTTAGGAATTATTCGTTGTCATTTGATCTAGTCCCAATATCAAGCCTTAGAGACTTTTTTTGGGGGGGGCTCTGTCTTTAAACACAAACATAGAGGTAATTTAAATACTTTTGTGCTTTCCAAAATAGAGACAGGAAAAGATTCTGCAATAATAAGCATAATTAAAATTATTTATCTCTATATCCCAGCACTCAGGAGGCAGAGGCAGGTAGATCTCTGAGTTTTAGCCATCCTGCTCTGTATAGTAAGTTCTAGGACAGCCAGCACTATGTAGAGACACCATGTCTCAAAAAAGGATTATTTACCTCTTTGCAAAGTATACACAAAGAATATACATATGTAAGTGCCCTAAATAAACTTGGTACCAGGAGAAAGATACTGCTGTGAAAGACCAGACTATGCTGTTTTCAGAGGAATGAGGAAGACTTTGTGTTTGTGTATGTATGTGTATAATAATTAAAATTATTTGCCTCTCTGCAAAGTACATATTTATGTGTATATATATATATACAATATATATACATATATGTATATACACACATTTATATATTGTTACTTTTGATTTGTGCTCTGAATTTTTTTTTTTTGAAACACAATCTCATGCATCCCAGGTTGGCCTCCAACTTTATATGTAGCTGTGAATGACATGACCTTGAACTCCTGATGTTTCTACCTCATCTCTGAAAGACTAAGGATGCAGCCATACATCACCACACCTAGTTCTGAATATGTGTGTGCTCGTACATTTTTAAGATCTGCGTTATTTTACGTAGATGTGTGTGGATGTATGCATGTTTATATGGTGTTGTCTGAGGCCAGAAACTGGAGTTAGGAGGAGTTACAACAGTTGTCAGCCAACAGAGGTCTCCTGCAAGAGGAGTGTGCACTCCTAACTAGTGAGCCATCTCTCCAGCCTCTGGGAATATGTTTGTAGTGAAATATAATTATATGTTATACATTATATATGTGTGGGTTATGTAATATAAAATATAGCAGTTAAGAAAGACTTGTCTTCATTTTCATTGAGTATCATAATTCAGCTAATCACTAGACAGATTGTTTCTACTGAGTATAGCCCTTTCTATGAGTTAAACACTGGTATTGTTATCTATACATTTTAAATATCTTACTTGTGAAATAAGAATAACCCCTATGGGCTCATATATTTGAATAGTTGATAGAACTGTTTAAGAAGAATTATGAGGTATTACTGTTCAACCCTAGCGTCCAAACACTGAGGAGGAGTCGCCCCCAGAGACCACTTCTCACACCACAGCTGATGTAAAAGCGTGAGGATTTTATTAATTCTGTCATGACAGGGTCCCCCAGCATTCGAAGAGCCAAGAGACCTGGAGTAGCTGGTAAGGCTACTTTAAAGGAGAAGCCACAGAAGCGGGGGGGAGGGAGGAGTTGTTCTTTGACTATTATGATTGGCTTATTCGAAAGGGCTATTACCAATAATTGGCTGGAGAGCTATTGCCAGATCAGATAAGGTAAGAGGTCATTTTGACCCCGTTTCCCAGGGACTGAGTCAAAACATACGTGTGTGGGTAATTGTTCAGGGACTGAGTCAACATCTTAAAGGTTATCTTACCCCAATTTCTGGAGAACATACGTGCATGTGTAGCTGTTAGGTCCTTGGTTCCCAGGGGAGGAGGGGAAGCACTAAGGCACAGAGGCTGAGAGGGTTCAAAATTGTCAGAAATTAAAGTTTTACATTACCTTGTTGGAGCTGTCATGTCAGTGTACGAAGGCTTTTTAAAATCCCAGCCATCCCCAGTGCTGTTCTCTCTGCCTCATGGTAGAGTCTCAAGATCAACACTCTCAGCTATTGCTCTAGCATCATGCATACCTCTGCTCCCATACTCACCTCATGATGATGATCATGTGTTGTAGAATATTATTTTAGGTGTGTTACTTTTGTTTATGCTTTGTTTAGTGACACAAAAATGTGATGGATTAAATAAAATTCACCTGTGGTCAGGAGATTGAGTCCGCAGCTAACTGATCAGAAGTTGCAGGGAGGAGCCACATGGAGAAGGGTTTTTAAGGAGGGGCAAGGGGAAGCAGAACTTCTTAGGAGGTAAGCTAGGTGAGCTGCTTGCTGTTCAGCCTCTCTGGGGAGCAGAATTCCACCTCAACTTTTGAATCTTGAGTTCTTTAGAGGGATAGAGATTTAGATAAGTTCCTTTGTAGCTTTGGAAGAGTAAGTGCCTGAGGAAACAGAGTTTTCCCCAGACAGCAGCTCTTGTGGACAAACGGCTGCTGGTGACGGCAGAGTTGCAGTTGCTGAATAGGACAGCCATAGCTTAAAAGGAAGAACAATTAAAACAGAAAACAGTCATGGACTCATCCTCTAAAATTGTAAGCCTCAAATAAACTCTTACTTCTGTTGAATAGCCTTGATCATAGTTTAATAGCAGCAATAGAAAAGTAACTAAGAAATTGGTACAAGATTCATATTGAAAATAGCAGATGCTGGGCATGGAGCTTCTTTAGCACTCACAAAGCTCTGAGTTACACACCCAGTACTAGACAACTGGAACAGTGATCCACACCTGTAATCCTAGCACAGGTAGAAGCCAGAGAATCAAAAGTTCAAGATCATCCTTGGCTGTGTAGCAAGTTTGAAGACAGCCTGTGGTACATAAGACATTGTCTCAAAAACAAAACTGTAGGGTGAAAGGGGCCAAGGAAAAAACACCCTGGCCCTGACTTGACCCCTAGGACCAGAGCTACAAATTCCACCAATCACTGATATTGCCCAAATCAGACTGCAGAACCCACCTGATGTAGGTGGGCCTTCTGTTATGTGTTATTTTCATTGGTTAATAAAGAGACTGCCTTGGCCCTCTGATAGGACAGAAAATTAGGTAGGCGGAGTAAACAGAACAGAATGCTGGGAAGAGGGCAATGAGGCAGATGCCATGGAGCCAGCCACCAGGTCAGACATGCTGAATCTTTCCCGGTAAGCCACACCTCGTGGTGCTACACAGATTATTAGAAATGAGTTAATCAAGATGTGAAAGTTAGCCAGTAACTAACTCTCTAGAAATAATGGGCCAGGCAGTGTTTAAATGAATACAATTTGTGTGTTGTTATTTCCAGGGCTAAGCTAGCCGTGCAGGAGCTGGGCGGGATGAAAAGCAGGCCTGCCCGCAGCTCCTCACTACAGAATAGAGTTTCCGTGTAATTATTTCAGGTGCAAAGCTAGCCAGGTGGGCGGTGGGACGTGGCCTGCCATTCCTTCTACACCCACCTGTACCTGACCATGAAATCTCACCAATTCCTGAGGTCCCTGAGCATGAAATCGCACCAATCCCTGAGCTTTCCCCAGAATTGGACTAAAAAACCCACCAATCCCAAGCAACCCTGGAGAGCTCTGACCCTGGAGGAATACTGTATAAGCTCTGTACTGTTCACTTTGCTACTGCTTCTCACTCTAGAGGCAGACACTCTGGTGGATTCTTTCATCCCAATAAATCTCGAGTGAGGTTTGTTGTGCTGTGACACTTTCCTTGGAGCAGAGCCCAGCTGTAAGGACTTTGCTGGAGCCAGAGCAGAGGAGCACAGTGTAACACTCCTGGGGACCTTTCCCCTTGTTGAGCAGAGCTGTTCCCCTTGTTGAGCAGAGTTGTTACACTTGCACTGGGAACCATTCCCCTTGTTGAGCAGAGCTGTTCCCCTTGTTGAGCAGAGTTGTTACACTTGCACTGGGAACCATTCCCCTTGTTGAGCAGAGCTGTTCCCCTTGTTGATCTGAGCTGTTACACTTGCACTGGGGACCGTTCCCCTTGTTGAGCAGAGCTGTTCCCCTTGTTGAGCAGAGCTGTTACACTTGCACTGGGTAAGCCTTTCCCTGGAGCAGGCTGCAAGCTGCTAAATTTACAGTGATTTTGTGGAATTCCTTAGCTCCTGGCTGCCAGGATACTTTTCCAACCTGGGCTGCAATGCTTACAAAAACAATAAAGGAAAATGAAAATGGCATGTAATTCCACTTTCAAAAAGAATATAGCTAAACACCATCTCCCATTAGACTTCTGTGCTGAGGTCAATGAGGTGGCTCAGTGGGTAAAGGCACTAGTCAGGCAAGTATGGTGACCTGAGTTCAATTCCTGAAGCCAACCACATACTCACAAAGTAACATGCATGCCCTGCCCTTACTTTATACAATACATACCATAATAAACAAATTCTATTATTGATTGATTGATTGATTGATTGATTTTGGTTTTGTGAAACAGGGTATCTCTACATAGCCCTGGCTGTCCTGGAATTTACTATGTAGACCCGGCTGACCTCAAACTCTCAGAGATCTGCACGCGTCTGCTTCCCAAATGCTAGCACAATTTTTTTTAAAAAAAATATTTTATTTATTTATTATGTATACAACATTCTGTCTGCATGTAAGCTTGCAGGCCAGAAGAGGGCACCAGACCTCATTACAGACGGTTGTGATCCACCATGTGGTTGCTGGGAATTGAACTCAGGACCTTTGGAAGAGCAGGCAATGCACTTAACCTCTGAGCCATCTTTCCAGCCCATGCTAGCACAATTTTTTAAGTAGAATAAAATAGATTTTTTTCTGAGAAAGCTGGTGTGACTCACAGCTGTAATCTCCATAATCAGGAATCAGAGGTGCAATAATTGCCATGAGTTCAAGACCAGCCTGGTGCATAGTACCTAGGCTGCAAGCATTATGTCTCAAAAAGGAAGACTTTAATTTAAAGCAACAGAATATTCTAGACTATGATATTCTGGACTCCTCAGTATTGACCAAACAGCTACCAGCCACACCCTCAGGGCATGAACGATACAGCATCTCATCACTTCTGCCTACAATAAGCACATGTGCCCTTTGACACATTGGCAAATAAAGCAAAGGTTTGATGGTGTGTAAGAATAAAAGAGTGGTCTCTGTGGTTAGAACCTGAACTGGTTTAGGTGACAAACAGCAACAGAATTAGAGGAAATACAACTGAACCCTTGTGCAGTAGTGTAAATTTCGGCGTGCTCATATTATGGAACTTACCCATTCGACAAGCAGGGTTAATACACTTATAAAAGAGTTTTGAGTGATGGGCCAGATTTTGTGGACTTCCCATGGGAAGCCTTACCCTCCCTGAGAAGTGGATGGGGGGTGAGGTGCTTGGAAGGTGGGGGTAGCAGAAGGAAGGGAGGAACTGGAATTGGTTTGTAAAATGATAAAAGATTGTTTTAAAGATAAAAAGTGAGTCTCAAGGGAGCCCATTCATCCTTTTACCATGCAAGGCCACAGTGAGCAGATGCCATCAGTTAAAACATGGGTTTCTATCACACCAGTAGAAACTTAATTTTTGATTCCCAGGCTCCAGAACGCTGGGCAGTATGCTTTTGTTGTTTATAATCTATCCAGTTTTTAGCTTTCCATCACCATAACAAGCATATAAGATAACCAAGTTATAAAAAGAAAACAGTTACTTTTGTTCACAGTTTTAGAGGCTTCGGTCCATGGTTGGTTAGCCTTGTTGCTGGTGGTGAACATCATATGGAGAGCCACTAACCTCATGACTGAACAGTGAAAGAAAACTGGGAGGCTCCGTGGTAAGAGCACCTGCTGAGCAAGCTTGAGCACCTAGTTTTGAATGCCCACAACTCAAATACGTCAGATGAAATAGGGTGACCATCTGCATCCCAACACTCCCACATGGAGTCAAAGGCACAGACAGGACAATCTGGAGAATCTCACAGAGTAACTAGCTTGGCATGCATGGTGAAGAAAAAACAAAACAAAACAAAAAACAAAGACACTGTCAGATAAGGTGAAAGGTGAGGACCAAAATCTAAATGTGTCCTTTGACCCCCATGCCTGGACTGTAGCACACTTATACCACATTCACAGAGAGAAGCCCTGCCTCAAATAAAATGGGAGGCAGGCCAGTGAGATGGCTTAGCAGGGGTTTGACCCCTGGATCTCAGATGGTGGAAGGAGAGGACTGATTCCTACAAGCTCTGCTGTGTCACCCACACGTGTGAGGTGGCACACATGTGCCACCCACAAAATCATTGTAGTTTTTAAAAACTATAATGTGGAATTCCTTTGACTTCCACATGAATACCATGACATACGTGCACCAACACTTGCACACCAAAATAATTATAAAGGAGCTGGGCAGTGGTGGCACACACCTTTAATCCCCAGCACTCAGAAGGCAGAGGCAAGTGAATTTCTGTGAGTTCGTGACCAGCCTGATCTACAGAGTGAGTTCCAGGATAGCCAGGGCTACACAGAGAAACCCTGCCTCGAAAAACAAAACAATCAAAAAAATTACAAAGAAAAGAATAGGAAAGGGAGAAGGCATGTCTCCAATGGCCTAAAGACGGCCCCTATAAGACACACTTCTAAAGTTTCCTTGACCTTCCAAAAACATCAAATTGGAGATGAGGCCTTTAACATAAGCCTTTGGGGAATAGCTAAATCATATTAAAGCCAGCACTAGTCTATGGTATTTTGTAATAACAGCCTGAACCAGTTGAGACAATTTGCCGCTAAAGGGATTCTCACACCAAAGTCTAGAACAATTGTTCTCAACCTACAACTTGTGACCTCTTTTGGGGAGATATTATTTTAAGGTGTGTGGCTTTTGTTTATGCTGCATTTGTTTAACTCTGTAAAACTGTGATTCTTTGCCTGTGTAAAACACTTGGTGATCTAATCAAAGAACTGAATGGCCAATAGCGAGGAAGTGTAGCAAGGATAGGCAGGACTGGCAGGCAGAGTATAAACAGAAGGAGAACTCTAGGAGGAGAAAGATCAAGGAGCAAGAGAGAACACGAAGAGGAGGACATCAGGTACCAGCCACCCAGCCAGCCACAGATCTATGTATACATGTACATAATGAATATACATCAGGAGTTGATGACCAAATTTATTATTAGGATCCTATTGTAGAACTTTAAGACAATTCTGAAGCCATTTCTGACAAATTCTGAACTCTCTCAGTCTCAGCAGTAATGCTCGGCCCTTCCCCCCTGGGAACCAAGGACCTAACAGCTGCTGAAATGTTGGGAACTTTCCATTTCCCTGAGTCTTTGTGAATGTTGTCCAAAAATTTGGGCAAGATAACCTTTAAGATGTTGACTCAGTTCCTGAACAATTACCCACACGCGTATGTTTTGACTCAGTCCCTGGGAAATGGGATCAAAGTGACCTCTTACCTCATCTGATCTGGCAACCACTCTCCAGCCAATTATTGGTAATAGCCCTTTCGAATAAGCCAATCATAATAGTCAAAGAATAACCCCCAGACACCTGCTTGCTTCTATGGCTTTTCCTTTAAAAGTAGCCTGTACCAGCTGTTCGGGGTCTCTCGGCTTCCCAAATGTTGGGGGACCCTGTCATGACAGAATTAATAAAATCCTCATGCTTTTATATCAGCTGTGGTGTGAGAGGTGGTCTCTGGGGGCGACTCCTGCTCGGTGTTTGTACTTTAGGGTACACACTATCTATGTATGTAGTAATGTTTGGGGGTTCTCCAAGGTGCCAATTAGCCACATCACACTTCACAGAACCAAACTGAGAAAAGGGATGGAGTTGATTAATCTGTATTTTATATAATCATCATCATTATTGTTAGTAGTAGTAGCAACAGAGACAGGGTCTCCTGCTTCCACGCTGGTCTTGAATTCATAAGATAGTGAGTTCTGACCTTGAACCCCTGATCTTAACTCTCGTGCAAAGTGCTGGAATTATAGATATATCCCACCACACCTGGCTTGAGATTACCAGTTTCCTTTTTTTCACTTTTTTTGAGACAGGTCTTTCTATGGACCTCAGGCCTGCAACTTTATTATGTAAACCATTCTAGCCTTGAACTCACAGAGACTGTCTCTGCCTCCCAAGTGCTAGGGCTAAAGGTGTGCCCACCCTGCCCATCCAGGTTTATTAGTATTTGTGTGTGTGTGCGGGGGGTGTTTACTGTGTGTGGCAGTCTGAGAACAACCCTCAGAGCTTAGTTTCCTCATTGCACCTTTACATCATACTGTAGTTTGAATGAGAAATATACCCCAATAGGCCCATGAATTTGAGCACTTGGTTTCCAGTTGGTAGTACTGTTTGGAGCAAGTTTAAGGTTTATAGACTGCCCCCCGTGACTTCTTATATTTGGATTAAAATATGACAGGCCAGCTCCCTGCTTCTGCCACCATGCCTAACTTTCCCTACGAGTTATCAAGCCTTCCTCGCCATGATAGATTCTGTTCCTTGGAACCATAAACTAAAATAAACCCTTTTCTCCTTCAAGCTGCTTTGGTCCTGGTATTTTGTCACAGTAACACAGTAACTAATACATATTGATTCCAGAGATTGAACTAAGGTCACCATAATTGCATAGAAATCTATCCTATTTTATTAGTAGAAGTGCTGGATATAAAGCCAGACTTTGAAACTATGTGTGTGACTCATGCCTGTAATTCTAGCACTTAGGAGATCAAGGCAGGAGGACAGCTGCAAGTTTAAGATTAGTCTTGGTTACAAAGCAAGTACCAGGCCAGCCAGGGCTATATAGCAAGTTTCTGTCTCAAATATAAACAAACAAATTGGTTTAAAACACTTTTTGTTTAAAAAAAATTTTAAAACCATAAACCAAGTTGGGTGTAGTGGCACAGGACTTTAATCCCAAGTACTAGAGAGGCAAAGGCAGCAGATCTCCCTGAGGCCAACCTGGTCTATAGTGTGAGCTTCAGGCCATGTATGTAGTAAGGCCCTATCTCAAAACACCAAATAAATAAATAAATGAAACTAAGTATACTGAGTAAAGAAAATGCCTTACTAGGTGTGGGCTGGTTTCATCCTGTCTGTTGATAGTTTTCCCAGAGTCAAAAGGGAAAGGGGGGATTTGCTGTCTGCGTGTTTGAGCTGGGACCTAAACCATCACTGCTCCTGGTTTGCAGACTGGAGCTGACATGGTACTCCACCACAACACAGAGGGCAGCTAACAGTTCTCACCCTCCATTAGCCCAGGAACCAGTTCCTTATGAATCTCTCCAGATAGCTCCTATTGCTTTTTCGCTGAAGATCCTAACGTGATGCTGTTGGGGACTGCAGACCCTCAGACCCTGAACTGTCTGTGATCCCTGCCTGCCAGGGTAAACAACCTGTTTTCCTGTGCTTGCAGCTGCTCTGGGCACAGACCCTCATGAATTCCTGATGGCAGTGGAGTGGTTTCTGGTGGGCTTGCAGCTGAAAAATCCCAAGAGCTAGGATGTGGTCATTGGTCAAAGAAAGCACTATATGAACTGCCCTGGCAGACAATAAAGTTGGTGTTCTTGTTTCAATGATGACCTGTGTCTCTGTCTGTGTGTATGTATTTCAATCTCCAGTCCCTCGCCTGACTCGTGAACCATCCTGTGGTGCAGGCGCGACATGACCGCACCAAATTTATTCATTTTCTTTGATCTTCCAGCATATTTAAATTTATATCAGCCAAATCCCTCAAATGATCTAAACTATTTTCAGAAAAGGAAACAAATAAACACTAAGTAATTTAGTTGTGCACACGTAAAACAAAGTATCCTGACTGAGACATGAAAAGCTCAGTGTTTTAAGGAAGTCACTTGTTTGTTTCCCAGTTGCCCAGACTCCAAAAATAATTACACAGAAACCATATTATTTTCAATACTGTTTGGTCAATAGCTTATGCATATTTCTGGCTAACTCATATCTTAAACTAACCCATCTCCATTAATCTGTGTATCACTAAGAGGATGTGGCTTAGAGGTTACATGGCTTCTCTCTGATTCTGCCTTCTTTCTCTCAGCATTCAGTTTAGTTTTCCCCACCTACCTAAGTTCTGCCTTGTGTAGGCCTAAGACAGTTTGTTTATTAACCATTGGTATTCACAGCATAGAGAGGGGAATCCCATATCAACTCAGAGTAGAACCCAGAAAGAGGCTTTGCAGCTCGGTTAGGGTTAGGGTAGGGTTAGGGTTAGATTTAGGTGTACACTTCAGTTTTGAGATAAACCAACAACTTCCTTTTGTTGTTGTTGCTGTTGGTTTTTTCCCCTGGAGTTTTGCTGTAACCTGGCTGGGCCTTATGTATTTTTCCTTTGGAGACAGGGTTTTGTTGTGCTTTTTTTTTTTCTTCAGTGTTTCTGCTTCAGCTCTCCACCACTGTACCCAGTTATTTAGCTTTAAATCCACCAAAATATATTAATTGTGGCGAATGCTAATTACCCGCAGGCTCTGTAAGTAATCTGGTTTCTAAAATTTGTAACCCAAAAAAATCCTTTTCTTCACAAGGGTGAGCAGAGAACATAGAAAACCGTCACCTGACTTGTGCCTTCCTAGCTGAGCTTTACAAAGTGCTAGTCTTGTGGCCTCTGTGTGGTCTACTTAGAGACACTTTTTTTGCACTTTGGTTGGTAACCCAATGGCCACAAGATATAGGAAGTTCTGCCCTGTGTTCTTTAGCATAAGGCCATGATGCACTTTTCAGTAAAATAGAATTTCTGTGTGGGCAGGAGCACAGCAGTAAAAGTGCTTTGTTTGCTGGCCTTGTTACATTTTTCTTCTTTCTCTCTCTCTCTCTCTCTCTCTCTCTCTCTCTCTCTCTCTCTCTCTCTCTTGACTTTTTGAGACAGTATTTCTCTGTGTAGCTCTGGCTGTCCTGGAACTCTCTTGAGACCAGACTGACCTTGGCCTTGAACTCACAGAGATCCACCTGCCTCTGCCTTCCAAGTGCTTGGATTAAAGCATGTGTCACCTCCACTTGGCTACATTTCTAAATACTGAGCCATAATTGAAATACTTGAAAGGTTCTGTGAAATCTGATTTTCTGATATTTTTCTTTGGTCTTTAATCCACACTTTAATAAATCTTTTAAAAGGTGAATTCTGGGCTGGGGAGATGGCTCAGAGGGTATACCATTGACCATGTGTGAGAACAGGGGTTGGGGTCTCAGAACTCAGGTAGTTTGGATAGGTGTGATGACCTACCAGCTTGCATGTAACTCCAGCACTTTGAAGCAAGCTGGCTAGCTTGACTAGAGGAATTGGTGAACTCTGCGTTCAACTGAGAGATCCTGTCTCAGGGAACAGTGTAGATACTGAAGCAAACTCCAGCATCAGCCTTTCACATCCATACACAAGCCATTCCAACAAACACACACGTGTGCTGTGGAATCATCTTTTGTACACTATGAAGATTTGTCTCTCAGATTGATTTTAAGCTAAATTTATTTGTTTTTTTTTTGTTTGATTCTGCCTGCTGCATGTATACCTACATACTACACCAGAAGAGGGCACCAGATCTCATTAACAGCCATTCAGCCCTCAGATTGGTTTAATAAAAAGTTGAATGGCCAATAGCTAGGCAGGATTTTCAGAGCAGAGAGGACACTGGGAAGAAAGGTGGAGTCAGGAGAGTCCAAGGATACGAAGAGAAGCAAGATAAACGTGCCATAGTGGAAGAAGATGCCACTATATGGCAGAGAAATATGGGTTAATTTAAGTTGTAAGAGCTAGTTAGTGCTAGGCAGTGGTGGCGCACACCTTTAATCCCAGCACTTCAGAGGCAGAGGCAGGTGGATCTTTGTGAGTTGAAGGCCAGTCTGGTCTACAGCGTGAGTTCCAGGACAGGCTCCAAAGCTACACAGAGAAATCCTGCCTTGAAAAATAAAACAAAATCGAAAACAACAAAATATAACTAGTTAGTGTAAAACTTTTAACTACAGATTACAATAGCTCTGAAAAAATACAAACATGTAGGTAGCCACCATTTTTGGTTGAGGTCAAAACAGAAACCTCAGTGCCATCTTCAGTAAGAGCACTCATGTGTGCTGGCCCTTCCAAGGAGACATTTCCCGTCCAGTATACTTAGGCTCACTAAAATATTCCTTCTAATCTTCTTGCCTCTACTGACTTTGGTAAATTGTAACTGATTGAGCAAACTGTATGTCCAAATTTAACTTGTCTAATTTAGATATACCTGACAGGTAATGGTACCCTGATTCTCAAGTGCCTTTACAGATCTGAGAATATTTAATAAAAAGCTTCTTATGATAGACATGCCAGCTCCTGCAGCATCATATAGCTCCTCCAAGAAGATGCATGTTTGCAGAAGACCTTCCTCTTGGAGGCTTGCCTTTGGTAATGGCAAAGCCACCCACACAGCAAAAGTTGCCTTTGACCTCATCAGCTGCCTAAAACGGACGGCACTACACTGGGCGGTCGATTGTCTCATCCTGCTCCACTGGAAAATCTGTCAGGCCTCCTGGGTTCAGCAGCTAAAGGCAAGTATATTGTTTCTAAGACTGGTATTCACTAAAGACCACAGAGAGACTTGGGATTGATTGCCTGGATAGCTGAAAAAAGTTCTCTCACTTCTGCTCACTTACTCATCCCTCTCAGATCTGTCTGACGGCGTTTGATGACTTCGGGTTCTGGTAACCCATTACTTCATTTGTTAAGCTTCCTGCTAAAAATAGACAGTTGTACCTCTTTCACAGGCTTCATGGGCCAGGATTAACAGGTTTCAGACGTATCTTCAGAGATTCCGAGTCTTCTAAAATGCTCATACATTTTAGCCTAAAGCCATAGCCTTTTGCTATGACACCAAGATGTGAATCTGTCCTAGCTGTCTTACAGATACCTGCAGGATCCTGGGAAAGGTTCTGCTGCTGTGTCCAAAAATCTGGTCTGGTGAAAACTAAGGGTCTCCAGAGCTCATTTTGACCCCACCCATTTTTGAGAATACTTTACAAGTCACTCCTGTTATCTGGATCAAGACCAACTTATAGAGGGCCCTCCAGATACTGGCAGCACCTGTACCAGCTCCTGGGACCTTCACCACTGGCACCACCTCTCCAGGCTCAAATGGGCACCTACTCAGCAACTAAAATCTGATTTTAAAGGGCATATTTGCTCTCATGTCTCACTCATTCACCCTTGCCTCCCCTGTACAACCAGGGTACATCTTCGTCCGATTCTTTCTGGCAGTTAATCACCCGTCCCATGACTAGCCCCATTCATAGCCAATAATAAGAATCTATTTTTCTCCTGGCAACCTGCCTTCTCATCTCCCTGAAGGAACAGATACCCGAGTTCTCCAGAATGTCAGTTAACTAAACGCTTCTCCACCCATACCTCCCTCTGAGCATGAGCCCACCAACTCCCAACTCTCCCCTCCCCTATGTAGCCCCATGCCCACAGAATGTAGCCAGACTTGAGCTGATGCCCCTATACCCAGAGTCTGGAATTTTTAGGTTAAAGCCTTACCCCAACCCCTGGTATCCATATATTCAAGAAGTCTGGAATGTTCAGGTAGAAGTTTCATCCCAAGTCCCCTCCCCTGGGAGTTGCCTCAGTACAGACTCTACCAAACGATGACTATTCCCCAGAGATACTAAAGGCCACTCCCAAAGGGTATTTAAACTGCCCACCCCCAAACAATCCTGTGGTTTTCCAGTATTCCTTCCCTATCTCCTCCTGGGAGTGCTGGAAAGCCATTCGGGAGCATTTGTATACATTAAACCTGGGCTTTTTCTACTTTGATTTGGTCTGATTCGGATTATTGCGTCAACAGAGAGGCTTATGGGGGGCAGAAATCTTTCATCTGGGGTCCCATCGCGGGGGTGTTTTGTTCTCCCACTGGCCCTGGGCCAGTGTTGAGAACATACCCTTCTCCCCACACCTGCTCTCTGCCAGGCTAAGATCAGCTTTGTCAGGGTAAGTTGTCTCTCCAAGCCATTGCCTAAGAAGCCCAGGGTTTTATACGATTTTTGAGCTGTCCTGCAAAAGACACCACCGCACCAGGTTCCCAACCTGTTACCAGGACAAGGACTTGCCTTGTCCTGTGGGATCCCTTTTTCAGGAGAGACTGTGTTCAAAGGAATTTCTCTCACACCCCTCTATTTTTCTTTCTTGACCCAAAACCTACCACATTGGATGCATTACGCTAGGCTTCAGGTCCAGCATAGATTTGCAAAATGAACACCTACAATTTGAGGCCTGGTCCCCAAGCGCCCTTGTACTGCATTTTACAAAATCGTTTTCAGTTGGGGCTGTCTGACACCATACGTTCCTTAATGCCTAAAATGTTTTGCCGGTATGGAAACAAGTAAACAAAACCCCATATGCCCATGCTCCCGCCCTTCCCTCAGTGGCCAGTGTCTCATAAGCACAGGCCTGCTAGAGACACTGGCTGCTCCCTCTCCCCCAAACCCCCCTCACCTTCCGGTACCAAGCACCGTTAATTGTTCAGCAATCTCAGGCACATTTTTAACCTCCAGTTGAATTCCCCAATGTGGAATCCAAGGGATATGGGTGGGGATACATGACAGCACACAATTTACTATTAAGATATTCATGTCAGTGGCACAGGCCTAAAATGCTAGCTTCAGGAAATTGAGGCAGGGTTAGTTTGAGGTTAATCTGAACTATGAGATCCTGTCTCAAAAACCAGAAGCTGAAGAGGCGCTCACTGGTTAAGAGCACTTGTTCTTACAGAGGACTGGGTTTCAGTTTCCAGCACCCATACGCACAACTAAGTTCAGTTTCACATCTGACACTGTTTTCCGACCTCCAAAACCAGGCACACATGTACTACACATTCATACATTTCAATAAAACATTCATACACATAAATGTAAAACAAGAGTATCTATCATATAAAGTGTCAATCATGGATTTCATACATTTGTTGAATCACTTGATAAATCACTTGATAAAGTCATCTGATCATAGGACAGATATATAATTTTAATCCCCTATAAACAAAATAAGCATGTCAATTGTGGAATAAGTACTTAAATTTACCCAATTAGCTAAAATACTGCTAAGACCACTTTTAGACAGCCTCAAACTGATGGTAAGGGCTGAGGTTACCCAACATGTCTCTTATAATCTTCATTATTTCAGTCTTTAAATTTGTATACTACTTTCACAATGGCTACTTTATCATGTTTCAGAGAGAAAGGGGCAACTGTACAGATCAGAGAACACACCCAGGAGTCAGTGGCCATCTGGGGACCATATTCGGGTCATTAGGCTTGCACAGCATTGTCTCTTCACCCACTAAACCACCTCACTTGTGTACATGTGTTTGCATATATGTGAACAAGCATGCACATGCTACATAATGTGCACATGGAAATCAGAGCACAACCTGTAGGAGTTGCTGTCACCTTTTATCAAGTGGATCCCAGGGATCAAGTTCGGGTTGGCAGGCTCAGGGCAAGTACCATTATCTATTGAGCCATCTCACCAGCCCAGACCCTAAACTTAAAATGTGCATAGGCATTTTGTCTGTTGTTTGTTTCAACTGTTTAATTTTACCAATAGACTCAGGAGCCAGATGCTGAGGTGAAAGCCTGCTAGCTCTGGGAGGCAGAGAAAGCAGCAAGCTGACTTTCCTCCTCCATTGACATCCCAGAAAAAGACCTTTCTCAAGATTCCTCTAACTCAATGTTCCTTCCTTCCTATGCATCTATCCATCCTTCTGATTCTGTCTTACCCTCCAAGGTATTTTCTTGTTCATTTCCTGTCAATTGGTTGCTTGCTCAGCCTCTTGACATATGGTCGACTTTAATCCTGTTTACAATAAGCAAGTTTTTTGTTGTGTAGATTGAACCACACAACTAGATTTTTAACAGTAACACAATCTCATGTAGGTCTTAACATTCTATTAAATTTTCTGGGAGCTAGGGAGATGGTTAGATTTGTAAAGTACATACATACATACATACATACATACATACATACATACATACATAAACATGAGGCCCTGAATTCAATCCCAAGAATTCAAAAAAGTTAAGATGTGGTGAACACCTTTAGTGACAACATTGGAGGCAGATGCAGGCAGATTTCTTTGAGTTCAGGGGAGGGGGGGTAGAGATAAGTGGATCCCAAAAGACTCTTCAGCTGGCCCCACCTATTCTAAATTTAGACCAGTGAAGGGCATTTTCTCAAAACAAGAGGGACAGTACCTGTGTGACACCCCAGACTGTTCTCTGGTCTTCATAATTAATTATGTTCACATTGGACAGTACCTGTGTGACACCCCAGACTCATCTGGCCTTCATAATTATGCACATATAGATAAACAGAAATTTCCTGCAAGGATCATTAGTTTCTAGAGGATTACTGGGGCTGGAGAGATGGCCCAGACAGTACAGGTTTATCTTCTAGAGGACAAGGTTCTATTCCTAGCACCCAGATGGCAGCTCGCATTGCATGTTTCTGGTACACAGACATGTATGTAGGCAATTTTGCACAATATTTGATCACACTGTTAACCATGCCAGACTGGAGGTAGCATACGCCTTTAATCCCAGCAATTGGGAGGCAAAGACAGGCTGAGCTGATCTCAGTGAGTTCTACAAAGCGAGTTCCAGGATACACAGAGACCCTGCCTCAGAAACAAAATAACTCATGTGTTTGAATGCTTGGCCTATAGAGGTCTCCTATGCTCAAGCTACAAACAGTGTGGGGACACAGTTCACTTCCTACTGTCTGCACATCAAGATGTAGAATTCTCAGTTCCTTCTCCAGCACCATGTCTGTCTGCCACCACAATAATGGACTAAACCTCTGAAACTGTAAGCCCAATGAAATGTTTTCCTTTGTAAGAGTTGCTGTGAGCATGGTGTCTCTGCACAGCAATGGAAACCCTAAGACAGCCTCTAATATCCTCCGAGTGGTTTAGTCTTAATAAACATCACAAAGCTTCCTCTAAATTTAACCAATTAAACAAAACTTCTAAATTGGATGAGGTGACTCCAGCTTGTAATTCCAACCCTTGAGAGATGATCCTAATGATCGAGAGTTCAAAGTCAGGGTTGGAGAGATGACTCACTGGTTAAGAGCACCGTTGCTTTTTACCGCTGAGTAAAACTCTAATGTGTATATGTTCCACACCTTCTTTAACCATTCTTCTATTGAGGGGCACCTAGGTTGTTTCCAGGTTCTGGCTATTACAAATAGTGCTGCTATGAACATAGTTGAACAAATGCTTTTGTAGTATGTTAGGGCATCTCTTGGGTATATTCCCAAGAGTGGAATTGCTGGGTCCTGAGGGAGGTTGACTCCAAGTTTCCTGAGAAACCGCCACACTGATTTCCACAGTGACTGCACAAGTTTGCATTCCCACCAACAATGGATGAGTGTTCCCCTCATTCCACATCCTCTCCAGCATAGGCTATCATTGGTGTTTTTGAGTTTGGCTATTCTGACAGGTGTAAGATGATATCTCAAAGTTGTTTTGATTTGCATTTCCCTGATCGCTAAGGAGGTTGAGCATGACCTTAAGTGCCTTTTGGCCATTCGAAGTTCATCTGTTGTGAATTCTCTGTTCAGTTCAGTACCCCATTTTTTAATTGGGTTAATTAGAGTTTTAGTGTCTAGTTTCTTGAGTTCTTTGTATATTTTGGAGATCAGACCTTTGTCTGATGAGGGCTTGGTGAAGATCTTCTCCCAGTCGAAAGGTAGCCTTTTTGTCTTACTGACAGTGTCCTTTGCTTTGCAGAAGCTTCTCAGTTTCAGTAGGTCCCATTTATTCATTGTTTCTCTTATTGTCTGCGCTCTTGGGGTTCTGCTTAGGAAGTGGTCTCCTGTGCCTATATCTTGTAGACTACTTCCCACTTTCTCTTCTATCAGGTTCAAAGTGGACGGATTAATGTTGATGTCTTTAATCCATTTGGACCTGAGTTTTGTGCATGGTGATAGATATGGATCTATTTTCATTCTTCTACAGGTTGACATCCAGTTATGCCAGCACCATTTGTTAAAGATGCTTTCCTTCTTCCATTGTATACCTTTAGCTCCCTTGTCAAATATCAGGTGTTCATACGTTTGTGGGTTAATACCTGGGTCTTCTATTCGATTCCATAGGTCAACTTCTCTGTTGTTATGCCAATACCAAGCTGTTTTCAATACTGTTGCTCTGTAATAGAGTTTGAAGTCAGGGATGGTAATGCCTCCAGAAGTTCCTTTATTGTATAAGATTGTTTTGGCTATCCTGTGTCTTTTGTTTTTCCATATAAACTTGATTATTGTTCTCTCAAGGTCTGTGAAGAAGTTTGATGGGATTTTGATGGGAATGCATTGAATCTATAGATTGCTTTTGGTAGAATTGCCATTTTTACTATGTTGATTCTCCCAATCCAAGAGCAGGGGAGGTCTTTCCATTTTCTGGTATCCTCCTCAATTTCTTTCTTCAAGGACTTAAAGTTCTTGTCAAATAGGTCTTCCACTTCCTTGGTTAGAGTTACCCCAAGATATTTTATGCTGTTTGTGGCTATCATGAAAGGTGATGTTTCTCTGATTTCCCTCTCTGCTTCTTTATCCTTTGTGTATACCCTTACAGAGAAATCTTGCAAATGCATCAAACATAAATAGCTTAGTATGCTCTCTCTCTCTCTCTCTCTCTCTCTCTCTCTGTCTCTCTCTCTCTCTCACACACACACAGACAGACAGACAGAGACACACATACATAAACACAGACACTTGCATGCATGCATGCAATAGGCATACATGAATACATCAGTTCGTATCAAGTACTTCATATTATCCCCTCACAGAGAAATCTTACATACACATAAATCTTACACAAATTGGTAAGTGGCTATTTCTTCTAAATATTTTCTGCCCCACACTGAAATATACTATGGGTGAATATCAGTTCCTAATAAATGTTCTTATAAATACAGCCAAACTGATGATATAAAGCGGGGAGAATAAACATAAGGCTACTGTCAGGACCTTTTTTTCTCTTTGACATACATCCAAAGTTCCACATGTAGGAACTCAATCTCTCTGTCTCTCTCTCTCTTTCTCTCTCTCTCTCTCTCTTTCTCTCTCTCTCTCTCTCTCTTTCTCTCTCTCCCTCGCTCCTCTGTCCAGACACAACACACACACACACACACACACACACACACACACACAGAGAGAGAAACACACACAGACATACACATCCACACATCCACACAGATCTCATTATCTCCTCCGGTGAGGTACCACTTCTCATAAGCACAAATCACACACATAATCTGGAGTCAAGACCAGCTAGGTTTCCCCTGCCTACCTTACATAGAAATATCTTACACACTTCAGTTCTCTGATCCTGTTAGGTACCCTTTTTCCTTAGTGAAAGTTCAACATATACATACAAGTCTCCGGATGTGGTCCTAGGACATAACCCTTCCCTACAAGCAAAGTCACACAGGATCATAACTAGGAGTTTCATCCTGCTGTCCATCCCCATATTCATACAAGGCACATGTCAGGTTCTACTATCTATCATCTTACAGGTAAATCTCCATCTACACACACACAGCTGCATAGCAGGTCCTACATGGTTCACCCTCCCCTACAGCCAGGTGACAGGTGCCTCTGTGCATCACTTTGCCTATAAATAGAGCTTATCATATGGAGATATGTTCAGGTCCAACTAGTGTCAGGTTAGCTGCAGTACAATCCACATACATGAGCGCGCACACACACATATACACACATACACATATGCACCCAGAACATGCATATATGACAAGGTCTCAGATTCTGCAAGATAGTCCTCCCATTCAGCAGCACCTAAATATACATGCATAGGAGCACAGGCACTCATACACACAAACAGACACAAGCACATATACATCAGATAAACACAGATGGATATGTGTCAGGGTATAATATGTCCTCCCACATATCCAAAGCCCTACAAATACATATAGTTTGGTTTCCACTCCTACTTAATATCCTCAACAATATAGCAAAATCTCACTTACACATATACATCAAATTATCCAGCCACCCTAGGTAGCTTCTCCTCTGTCTCTTCCTCCATGTTTTATACTCGCAGCTGAAGAACGGAAGCTAAGGACATTATATGTAAAGAACTTTCAGCATTTATCTTTCTGGATGTGGACTCACTCACACAAAATATTCTATTCTAATCCATGCATTTTCTTAGGAAGATTGCTCTCTAACAAAAACGTTAATATGCTGAACATCTGAAAGTAGGCTTGTGACTTTGCAGTTGGTGACCAGTCACAAGATTAATTTTCTTGTTGAATCATGTGGGAAACCCCAACCCACTTCACCACATCTAATTGGTCTGAAGTTATAAGTCTACTGAGCAAGACAGTAGCCAGATTTGTCTATGTTTTCTGCTTCAGCTCCTGGTTGAATTCCTGCCCAAACTTCCCTAAGTGACAGACGTTGATCAGAGCATGTAAGCCAAATAAACTTTCTTCCCCACATTGTTTTTGTCATGATGTCTATCAGCAATAGAAAACATAGTAGGGGCAAGCTCCGTCGTGCACCTCGAATCCATTCCCATCGGATTCTACAGAAACTCGTGTGGTTCCTCCCCCGCGACTGCCAAAATGGTGAAGCTGATCGAGAGCAAGGAAGCTTTTCAGGAGGCCCTGGAGGCTGCGGGAGACAGGCTCGGAGTTGTGGACTTCTCGGCCACGTGGTGTGGACCTTGTAAAATGATCAAGCCTTTCTTTCATTCCCTCTCTGAAAAGGATTCCAGTGTGGTGTTCCTTGAAATAGATGTGGATGACTGCCAGGATGTTGCTGCAGAGTGTGAAGTCAAATGCATGCCGACCTTCCAGTTTTACAAAAAGGGTCAAAAGGTGGGTGAATTCTCTGGTGTGAACAAGGAAAAGCTTGAAGCCTCCATTACTGAATTTGCGTAATCATGCCCTGAGAAACATAACCAGCCAGCAGCTGTTTAAAACCTGTAACTTTTTTAATTTTCAAACAAATATGAAGTGTGGAGAGTCTATCCCCAACTGCCATCTGATTATAAATGAGGATAAAATATTAATTCTACCCTTTTTTAAAAAAAAAGAAAAGAAAAGAAAACATAGTAGGTCAGTATCCCAAGAGCATCCTCAATCTTAGGATCTTATTGCTGCCACCTCCTGAGTGCTGGGATAAAGGTAAGTACCACAGCACTAACCAGACGAATAGAACTTCAAAGATGAAGGGATAGATGTCATGGAGAAAGTAAATCATTCTCTAGACAAACAGAATTTAAGGATCATTGTATTTTTAAGGAAGCTGATCAGAGAAAATATCTTCAAAAAGATGGATGTGAGAGGTTTTGGAGAATAAGGGTTTGAAACAAGAAATATTGCCCTTGTTGAACACAGGCCCACAGTAGAAACTTGACTTGATTTTTCATATATCAAGAAGTGAAGTTTTCTCTTTGCCAACAAGGCCAATCCCTACTGAAAGAGAGACAACCAGTCTTCTCCAGCGACCAGCTCCCGGATAAGTCATTCAGTCCAGTGCTCCATGCTAGACACATGGGCCAAAGCTAAGTGGACTTAGTAGTTTAGAAATTTATGTATTTCTATGTGTGCACAAAACCATACATATACATGCATGGAGATCATGTAAGAATTCATATTTTGGGCAGGGATACATGGGATAAGTTGAGGCACAAGGGGGAAAGGAAGTGGTAGAGGAGATTTAGATGAAGTTTCTATGTGTGTCCTTCTCAAAAACTCATGAAGACTAACAGGTCTTAAAAGAACCTTAAAGGAAATTTGAGGACTCTACCCTAAGTAAGTGATTGACAATGTTTCTCAATTTTGAGAAAATACACAATTGGTATAAATTTTGAAACTTGCTACAACTGAGATAAAGAGATTTTGGGATTAAAATGACCCATAACAAAAGCAGTACAAGAAATGACGCTTCTGTCCCATATATACATCCACTTACATCCCCTTTATAGTTACCACTCTCTTTTAGTCTCTGTAGTTAGTCTTTCTCAGAATGTCATATGTTTGGAATCTTAATAAGCTAGTTTTTTTTCACCTAATGATACAATTTAAACCTTTATGTCAGGAAAACATGGGATTCACTTTGGGGGCCTTTAAGCGAGTACTATAATTCATGTCTATGAGACATAACAAATTGTTAGGTAGCAAGAAAGTGAGAAGGGAATTTAAGATTGTGTAGGCTAGCCATAAATGCTCTGAGTTATCTGCATCTTCTCTTGGGATGCTTTCTAAAGCTCTATTTGTAGTGGCATTTCAATTATATTTTAATAAATAAAGACTGCCTGAAGATCTGAGAGCAAAACAGCCTATAGACTATGTTATAGTAACACACATCTTTAATCCCAATAGCCACAGAAATTACTAGTTGCCATAGAAATCAGGTGGTGCATGCCTTTAATCCCAGCCCTAGAGAGGAATATAATACAAGGGAAGATAACTAACTCTCCGAGACAGTCTTATTCTGAGATTCCGGGAGGCAGGATTGCCATTTCATACTAAGGTGAAAGTAAGAGTCAGAGGCTGGCTGTGTTACTTTTCCAATCTTCAGGTTGAATCACAAGTTCTGACTCTGAGTTTTTATTAATCATGTTTCACCCATTAGCATAGATTTCAACAAGTTAATCTTTTAGAAGTCCTCAATTCTCATTTGCAATTATTCCTACAAAATTTTGATGTATCTTCAGCATAAATGTTTAATAAAGAAAGAAAACATAATTAGTTTTTAAAATCTCTACTCAGATCCTACGCCCAAATAATCAAGTCTTCTGTTGAGATAAAGTCAGGTACAGTCAAGAAAACAAAGGAAATATTGTATATATCTTGCTGAAATTGTTCATGCAAATTGCAGTTATAAGGTTCATTGATTTCTCCATGTCAATATCACCCATCTATCATCTATTATACATATATTGTCTATTATCTACCATCTATCTATCCCTCATATTTATATCTCTGTATCTATTTAGCTGTATAAAAGCTACAGTAGCCATGGGTAGAGAATATTTTTAAAATAGATACTTGTGTAAATGTCAAGAATCTGAACTTTTGTACTTGGATATCAATAAAGTTTTGTGATAATTTGCCAAGGTTTGCTTCTATTCAGCAAAATATCAATGTGTCCACTATTAGTCTAGGTGATCACAAATGAATTGTCAAATCGTCTGGTACAGAATATAATTCAGTCATAAAGAAGAGGAAGGCATACATTTTAATCATACATCTTTTTAATCCTATATTACAAACTCTGACTTGTCTATGACTTTTAAAGACATTCTCAATCAAGCTCCCAAGTGGTTATAAGATGAAGTAACAGGCCATCAAAAAGGAGTCAAAACTACTTAAACTTTGGTAACACAAAAATTTCTCAAGCCTAATTTCAGTAGCTCATGTCTGTCAGTTAAAAAATTAAAGACCTCAATATTAATCTGACCACACTGAACCTGATAGAAGAAAAAGTGGAAAGTAGTCTGCAACACATGGGCACAGGAGACCACTTCCTAGGTAAAACCCCTGTAGCACTGACAATGAGAGCAACAATGAATAAGTGGACCTCCTAAAACTGAGAAGCTTCTGTAAAGCAAAGTACACTGTCATTAAGACAAAAAGGCAACCTACTGATTGGGAGAAGATCTTCACCAACCCTGCAAAAGACAAAGATCTGATCTCCAAAAAATACAAAGGACTCAAGAAACTAGACTTTAAAATGCTAACTAACCCAATTAAAAAATGGGTCACTGAACTGAACAGAGAATTCTCAACATTAAGGTCATGCTCAACCTCCTTAGCGATCAGGGAAATGCAAATCAAAACAACTTTGAGATACCATCTTACACCTTTCAGAATGGCTAAAATCAAAAACACCAATGATAGCTTTTGCTGGAGAGGATGTGGAGTAAGAGGAACACTCACCCATTGCTGGTGGGATTGCAAACTTGTGCAACCACTTTAGAAATCAGTGTGACTGTTTCTCAGGAAATTTGAAATCAACCTACCACAGGATCCAGCCATACCACTCTTGGGGATATACCCAAGAGGTACCCTATCATACTACAAAAGCATTTGTTCAACTATTTTCATAGCAGTATTATTTGTAATAGCCAGAACCTGGAAACAACCTAGATGTCCCTCAATGGAAGAATGGATAAGAAAGTGTGGAATATATATGCATTAGAGTACTACTCAGCAGTAACAAACAATGACTTCTTGACTTTGCAAGCAAATGGATGGAAATAGAAACACTATCCTGAGTGAGGTAACCCAGACCCCAAAAGATGAATACGACATGTACTCACTCTTAAGTGTATTCTAGCCATAGTTAAAGGACATTGAGCCTATAATTCGTGATCCTAGAGAAGTTAAATAAGAAGGTGAACCCAAAGAAAAGCATATAGTTATCCTCCTGGATATTGGATATAGACAAGATTGCCAGGCAAAAATTGGGAGATTGGGGGTAGGGATGGGGTGGTGGTAAGGAGAGATGAGGGAGAGAAGTGAGAAGGGAAGGATGGGGAGAGCTTGGGGGAATGAGACAGCTGGGATGGAGGAAGGGTGGATATGGGAGCAGGGAAGTAGATATATTAATTAAGGGAGCCATTTTAGGGTTGGCAAGTGACTTGACTCTAGAAGGGTTCCCAGGTGTCCAAGGAGATGTCCCCAGTTTGTTCCTTGGGCAGCTGAGAAGAGGGCACCTGAACTGGCCCTATCCTACAGCCACACTGATGAATATCTTGCATATCACCATAGAACCTTCATCTGGCGATGGATGGAGATAGAGACAGAGACCCACATTGGAGTACTGGACTGAGCTCCCAAGGTCCAAATGAGGAGCAGAAGAAGGGAAAACATAAACAAGGAAGTCAGACCATGCGGGGTGCACCCACCCACTGAGACTGCTGGGCTGATCTAATGGGAGCTCACTAAGGCCAGCTGGACTGGGACTGATGGAGCATGTAATCAAACGGACTCTCTGAACGTGGTGGACAATGAGGGCTGACTGAGAAGCCAAGGACAATGGCACTGGGTTTTGATTCTACTACATGTACTGGCTTTGTGGGAGCCTAGTCTGTTTGGATGCTCACCTTCCTAGCCCTAGATGTATGGGTGAGGACCTTGGACTTCCCACAGGGTGGGGAACTGTGACTGCTCTTACGACTGGAGAGAGGGGGAGGGGGAGTGGAAGGGAAATGGGAGGAGATGGAAATTTTAAAAAAAGCATTAAATTGATATTTAACTTTTTCTTTAATGGCATATTTAAATCCTTATATTCCTGAGTTAAAAGATTGTTTTCGATAAATATTCTTTCTAATGCCTTTAAAAATAAAATATGGCTCCTACCTTTTTCAAAAAATAAATAATAAATTTATTTCTTTCATTTAAATTTAAAGGTATGTGGTATTGGAGGTTATTCTGTATATGTATTGCTTTTATTGGCTAATGAATAAAGAAACTGTCTTGGGCTCGTACAATCCAAAACAGAGGGAGGCTGGGAAAACTAAACTGAATGCTGGGAATAAGATGGGAATAAAAAGGTGTAATAGGGAAAAGCCAACTAGTCCCACCAGGGACAGACCTGCTGAAACCTTACTGGTAAAGCACAAGCCTCACGATAAAATATAAAATAATAGAAATGGATTAACCAAATATAAAGGAGCCAGGTATCAATATGCTTAAGTTATAGGCCAAGCAGTGATCTAATCAATACAGTTTCTGTGTGATTTTTTTTTATGGCTGAGCAGCCTGGAACAAACAAATGACCACTTACAACAAATTGGTGCACCAACATGGTTGACCAAATCCATGTTAAACCTGAGAAAACTTAGAAAGAAATTCTAGACACAAAAGAATAGAGTTAAGCATGGCTTAACATCATGGATCCTTTAAGAGAGGTTTTCCTGATTCAGCAGTAGTAAAAGCAAAAACAACAAACAAAACAAAACAACAACAAAAAACCCACGTATGGTTTTGAAACTGCAGATTTTGGGTCACAGTTCTATCACGAACTTGACTCTTTTAGGAGGTTTGGCTATGGAGCACTTAAACAGGGTTTGTAAGCAGAATGCTACAACTTGCTTAATGGCAAAATAGAACTGCTTCAATCTGATCCTGGATCTGGGGTGGAAAGACTAGTTTTCAGAGCCAGTGAACAGATCTCCGACATGTTAGACTGGGCAGATCCAAAAGGCAAAGCAGACTTTGTTCTAGCCAAGCCATTTTGCATTTTAAGAAGTGCTCCTAGAAAGAACAGTATTTCAGATTCACAATAGGACAGTTTCAGGCATAAAACCTTTCTTTTTTTATTTAAACAGAAAAGGATAAATGGTATGGGAGGTCCTTTTGTATATGTGTTGCTTCTATTGGATAATGAATAAAGAAACTGCTTTGGGCCTATAGCAGGGCAGAATAGAGCTAGGTGGGGAAAAATAAGCCAAATGTTGGAAGAAAGAAGGTGAAATCAGGGAGAAGCAATGGAGCCACCACCAGGGACAGTCGCACTGGAACCTTATCAGTAAACCATGAGCCTCATGGTAAAATGTAAAATAAAAGAAATGGGTTAGCCAAAGATATAAGAGCTAGCTAGCAATACGCTTAAGTGATTGACCAAGCAGTGATTTAGTTAATACAGTTTCTGTGTGATTATTTTGAAACTGAGCATCCAGGAGCAAGCAAGCAGCCTCTTAATAATAGGAAAGATGCACACTATATGTGTCATGCAAATTCTGTTTATAGAGCTTAGCTCCCTTTAAATCAAGTTGTTTACAAAAGATATAATGCATTTATAAAGTTTTAATATGGCAGACCTAGCATAAACTAGTCACAAAGATGCCATTTTGTTAATCTTAATAGACAACTAGAAAATAATGGAAAATCCAAAGTACAAATGTTGTTATACAACCCCTTAAAGTCTCATGTTCTCTTTGTTCTTAAAAATAGATATATTTTTATGCAGTGTTTTCTGTTTATGTTTGACCCTCCAACAGCTCACCCCAGATCCTATATATATATATATATATATGGATCCCCTAGATTTGGAATTACATGCAGAAGTAAGCTGCTTCCCTGCATTGTTGTGCTGGAAATCAAACTCAGGTGCTTTCTGCTGGAGCAGTATGGACCCTTAAGTGTCGAGACATCCCCCTATACTTCAGTGAGTCATTTTTTTATATTTATATTTCTGGCTTTTAATTATTGTTATATAATGAACTTGTTTACACTTTAATTCATGGTATTTGGAAAGTAAGCGTACAGGGTGTTGATGTTCTGTGATAAAAATTTATTAAAACATTTAGCTTAGGAGTTAATCACACATTCGTGAAGCCAACTTCTAACTATCTAGAGTCTCAAAGTAGTTCATAAACTTCTACAATCCATCATATCTATGATATAATGATTTATCTAATAAAATGATATATGTGCGTAGTTTTGAAAAGGATGGTGTCTACCTGACTCTTAATGAAAACTAAAATCTATGTTGTATTCTCTACTTTTTTGAAAAGAAAATACAAAAAATTCAAACTGTATTTTAGATAAAGGAACATGAATACAGTTGAATACAGTATTATTTACAAGTAGTCAAAGTATAGGTATAATTTTCAATGTATGGAATTTATAGACTATTTATAGTTAATCCTCTACCTTCGTTGAACTTCATGCATACCTAACTGATCTTATGGATGACTGTGACAGCAGTAAGGATCCTAGTCCACAGTTCCAAAGGCAAGCTGGAACAAAATGCATTTCTCATTACAAAATTTGCTTAGCATCTAACAAGCCCTTAGTTCAGTCCCTTATGATGTACAATATAATTTTGGCCTCACCTCATATTTTGTATTAAAAGCATGTTAAGGATATAAAAATGAACAAAGCACATAGCATTTCAGTGTTTCCAAGGAAAGGTTGAGTGGTTACAAAGCCATAATCATGAGGACCACAGGATGATAAGGAAGTAAAGAGGTTCACTTACAGGCTAGATATGCCTTTAACATGAGAGTACAACTATTCACCTCAAAATTCAGGGAACACAGTGTCTGACATACATTAAGCAATGAATGATGACTTCCTAATTTGGTATATTGCTATCTATATGCACACAATAATAACAATAAATAATCTCTCATTATAAACATATTTTATAGTGAATTGAATAAATTATGTATTAAAACCTTTGCATGGTTTAATGGTATGACATCTTATTTATTTTTCAAGATAATTTTATTAAAGAAATATAGTTATTTCCCTCAATTTATTCTGCGACTTTTCTGTTTTTTTTCCTTCGGTGAGCCAATTTAATCTTGTAAGTAAGACATATTCAAAGCGTAATGTACAATCTATAAAAATTAGGTTGTTTTAATTAATCATCAATCAACAGAATGCATAAAAATGCTGAGGCTGAGCATGATAGTGAATGTCTATCACCCTACAGTTTGGGGGCTAGAGCTGGCGAATAGCCATGTGTTTATGCTAGCCTGAGACACAATGTGAGACTTTGTCTCATAGAAGTGAATGAATGAACCAACTTACAGATCAGTAAATACTGTTGGTAAAACCATTGACTGATTGTTCAGAAGAGAGAGAAATTAAACTTTAAAATTGTGAAAAATGTACAATTACTTAAGCAGCAGATTATTTTCCAGCATGTGCCATGATCTGGGTTTGATTTGCAGCACAAAGTTAACACTAAAGAAAGACAGAGGAGATGTTCAGCTAAGGAGTATATAGATTTGTTGGGAGCCAAACCACAGATGCCTTCCATAATTTCTCCTATCAGATTAGGATACCGTAAATATTTGAAATAGTTTATAATAGTTTATAGATAGTTTATTTTGTTATCTAATTGGTTATTATTTATTAGTATTTGTTAATTATGCAAGGTAATAGATATCATAAATGTATTTGTATCATGTTCACTGAAACCCATTTTCCTCTCCTGATCCACTCCCACTCTGTTAACAGCTAAGCCATCGCTCTAGCAACCCTCCCACTCTCATTGGTTCCTTTCCTGTACCTACCAATCTAGTCTTCCTTTTATTCTCATGGCTTAACTAACTAATTAGCTAACTCCTTAACTAATAAATTTGATAACCCAATTAATTTCAGTATGGTTGCATGCAGAATCTTGGGTAAGGGATTATTTGCATATGTAAGGGATTATAATCCATGATGACACTACTAAAGAAAATGTCTTTCCTTTCCAAGGACTCATTAACTGCTGATACAAAGCCAGGAAGTGGTAGGGCCTATTGAACCCTTCTATATAATGAGCATTGATTGCCTGTGAGTGAGAGGTATATAGAAACTCTCCTTCTATCTGCTCCACATCTCTGAGAATAAAGTTTTCAAAACAATCATCCAATAATGACTATTAAAAAAAACCTCAGACTTCACAAAAGTAAAAAGTCTGTGCCTATTTTATTGTTATTGGATTAAATTGTTATTGGATAAATCTTGGACACAAACCAATTTTATTGATTTTTATATATAAACCAATTCCAAACAAGGAGAGAGCATGTGGTGTCCTTTTAGAAAATTATATATAAATATGTAATTACCACTTTTATTATGTCAATATTTTGTGCCTATTCTGTTGGCAAGGAAACAAATTAAAGAAGAATAATAATTCTTAAAACTCACAATTGGTAAACCTAGAATTTTTCATAGAGAACAAGGTTCCTTCCATCTTTCTCCAGCAGTTTTCCTGCCGATGCTTAAGTTGTATGTAGGGAAAAAGTCTTCCTTTTCATATCGTCCACCATAACTTGTAAGTTCTCCTGCATGACGTTATGTTAGCAATTCAGATTCTAAAAGATTTGATGGAACACAGGGTATCAAATAGTAAGACATATCATTCTTGGTAAGAAATCCTAGGGGAATGTCTCCAGGAATACTCTAAACTGAATTCCTGCGTGTGTTACTGTTTTTCCTGCAACAAAGATCAGGACAAAAAAGCTGTGTGTGCTGTGAGTCTTCTCTATTGAGAACCTGTATGAAATAATACTTGAATTTCTGCTTTTTCTTTCTGTGAAAAAAGCCACTTGTGTTCCTAAGGATACTCTGTAAAGAAATCCCTTAATTTTGACCTTGTCCCTGACAACCTTCAAGCATCATATATAGGACCAATGGGAGAGACTGTATCCACAGTAAAGTAGAGCAGAACAGGGCAGGGTGATCTGCTATTGAATAGAAAGATTAAAAAACAAATGAGTCAAGAATCCTGCATTCTTCGGAATGAAAGAAAGATTAGCAATGATCACTGAATAAATGATAAAGACTGAATTGCTTGGTAGTTGTAAAATATTGGGCCTGTCACTAAATTGCTAGATTTAATACATTTATTACTGAAGTTTCCCTGCAATAGATTATTTTAAAATATTAAACCTTTTATAGTTAATAATTATTAAATCCTCCCTGATGTAATGAATCCCATGATATGTCCGATGAGGTTCGTGGAATTTCAAAATCTACAGTAAGGTAATTAACACTGAAAGGTGACTCAACCAACATAATCTCCACCATCTTTGTGAGATGAACAAGAACATAAAAGGAATGCCTAGAACACAGCATTAAACATCACAATCTCGTTGGTAGAGAGTCTGCCTTTAGTTTTATATATACAAATGCAATATATATTTATATGTACACACACATATACATACATACATACATACATACATACATACATACATACATACATACATATATGTAGGTCCAGGAGACTCAAGCTTTTATCTTTGTATTATATCTGCACTAAAAATCAAAAAACATTCCCCATTATATTAAGCAAAATGCAATTATATATTTTGTTGAAAAATTTGGGTTTAATCACAACCTTCTGGATTTGATGCAAACTAAAATGACACAATCATGACTTGTGAAATAAACATCACAGTAAATCACACAATGAGGACCCCACAATTGAGTATTAACTTATTTAATACAAGGCAAATTGTGAAAGGTGGGGAGGCGGCGATTCAACACATGCTCTTCATGGTTGATATTGCTGCAGTGCTAAACCTTCTGGGTCGTTGGCTTCAAGTGTTAGAAAGAAAGTGAAGTGCCAGGATGCAGAGAAGTAGATAAGACTAAAGTTACAGGAAATGTGAAGGAGCAGCTGGATAGAAAACTGTGAATTTGTGGGTTCAATCTTAAAAAGAAAACAAAAGAAAATGGTCACTGTGAGACACTCAAAGGAAAAAACCATAAGGGCAATAGCCTCCTGTTCTTTGTGTGGAGGTTGAGTTTCTGGAAAAATGTGAAAGAAAATCATATAAGCAACAGTTTTAAAATGCAACCTGAATATATATATATATATATATATATACATATTCCATATAGTATATAAAAAACACATATAAAATAACTAAATAACATCTCAGAAGGGTTTATACTTAAGGTCAGGAAGAGTGCTCAGTATATGAAGGTGCTTCTTACATAATCCTGGCAATCTGAGTTTGATCCCTATAACTGAAGCACAAGGAGAAAACTACCTCCTGAAAATTGTCCTCTGACCTGCTTGTGCATTTTCCTGTATTCACACATAAACAGTGATAATAAATAAAATTTAAAATATTTTAAAATATTTGGATATTGGGTTTAAACGTATTATCTAATAGTACCAATTATACTACTTAATACCTTAAGGAAGGAGATATGTTAAAGATTACAATACAGTACATTTATTTATCTCTTCCCTCTCCTTTTCCAATCCCTCCCATACAGGCCTCCCCAATAGTCTTCAAATTCTTGGCCTCTCTTTTCACTAATTGTTAGTGTATACATATTTATTTCTATATATAATTTGTTCAGTACATATAAAATTACATATATGTATGTTTTCAGGGCTGATCATTTGACACTGGGCAACCAATTGTTGTGTTCTTACCACAGAAGAGCACCTCTCCCTCTACATTTCCTCAGCTGCCCATAATTATTTATGTATTGTTCAGGCTTCATGTCTAGTTTGGCATATTGAATGATGCCATCCTTGTTTGACTCAGAGTTAGGTAATCACTTTGGTGAGACTTTATGTGCATAGTTCTTGATGTTATTAGTAGACAACATTTCACAGCAAACTCCTTGATTCTCTGGTTGTCACAATCTTTCTGGCTATACATATATATATATATATATATATATATATATATATATACCAATTTATATACATACATACACACATACACATATATGTACATGTACACACACACACACACACACACACACACACACACACAAACACTTGTCAGTTGGGACTGTCTTCCAGAACTTGTATTTTCATCAGTTGTGATTTTCTGTATTGATTTTGTGTGTTGCAAAGAAAAATTTCTTTGGTGAGAAATGAAGACAAGACTTTCATATTTTGTGTAAGGAAAATGTTTACAGATTGTTGTTAGGGTTTATACTGCTTTATTAAGATAGTAGGCAAAGATTCTCTTCCATTAACCATGACTTCATTAAGACTGAGTAATCACAACATCAAAACTCATTTAGTCAGAGTTCTCTAGATGAATGGAACTGATAGAATTAAATATATATTTGTGTGTGTATGTGTAAAATATAGTCTATATATACATATATGAATATAAATTTTATATACGACACACATATAAAATGATAAATATATATTTCAATGACCATACATGTAAACTATAGATTATATACAGTTCTATAATTATATGTTATATGTGGCATATGCATATAGGATGGAAAGTATTTCTATAATTATGTTATATATATTTATTTATTTATCATTCTATCAGTTTTTTTCCTCCAGAGAACCCTGACTAATATGACAGCTGATATAAGATCTATATATGCATGAATATAGGTAAAATTGGGATAGATGTAATATACTTGTCTACATATATATGCATACACCCATATAAATAACACACAAACTTGTACATGTGTGAGTGTATATGATTTATTACAATGGTTTATAGGCTGTGCTTCACCTGGTCTAACAATGGGTATCTACCAACAGAAAGTCAAAGAATACAGAAGATGGTTTGTTATGTCCACAAGGCTAGAGGTCTCAACTAATTTTCAGTATATTCTGTAGTCCTGAAGACAAGTCCTAATGCCAGGAGAGGAATGACTTTGCCATCCAGAGCAAGAGAATGCAGCCAAAAGCAGCCCTTTCTTGTTCCATGTCTCCGTGTGTCCTTGACTTCAGTTTCATGGGATCACAAGTCACTGCCACTTTTGTCTTATTTTGTCAGGTATGCATGAGGTGCACCTGCATATACATGCAGAAAATTGATAATATATTTTAAAGGAAAATAAAATAGGGTGAACAGATAGAAAAAATTGTCTTAATACTTCGATTCAATAGATGCAAATTAACAAAAGAATGAAGAAAAGTGGTACATTTGCTTAATGGCGTATTACTCAATGATAAAAAAACAATGACATCTTGAAATTTGCAGGCAAGTGGACAGAACTAGGAAAACGCATCCTGAGTGAGGTCAAGACTCAGGAATACAAACATGGTATGTAATCCCTCATAAATGATTATTAGATATAAAGCAAAAGATAACCAGGCTAAAATCTATAGCCCCAAAGAAGCCAGGTTAAAAAAGGAATTCTTTTTTCCCATCAATAGTTATATTTTATCTGTGATAGGAGGGTTTTGATATTTTTTTCCCTCAAAGTTTATTAAAATACAAAAGTCTCCATTTCTGCCCCTCCTCCCAACACCCTCCCACTCCCCCCACTCCCTCCCCTCCTCCCTCTCCATCCCTAGGGACACACATGGAAAACCCAAGGAAGAAAAATAGTTAAGATCTCCTGGGTAGGTAGGGAGGGAGTAGAAAGGAGGGGTTGGGAGATGGAAACATGAGGTGTCAAGACGACTCTGTTGGGGGAGGGACAGAGTCAAATAGCAATGAAATAGATACCTTCATAAGTGGAACCATTATGACATAAGTGAGAAACCTGGTGTTAGAGAAATTCTCAGGAACCCACAAGGATAACATATTGCTAACAAGACTCCCAACAATAGTGGAAAGGGTGTCTGATTCCCCTTTAATCAGATTAGTGAACACAGTAATTGCCATCATGGAACATTCATCCAGTAACTGAGGAAAGCAGATGTAGTGACTTGCAGCCAAGCTTTGGGCTGAGCTCCTGGATTTCAGTTGAAGAGAGGGAGGAGAGCATGATAGGGAAAACCACAGAGATGGCTGACCCGAGCTAGTTGGAGCTCACAGACTATGGACCAACAGCTAAGAACATGCATGGGAGCAAACTAGACCCTCTGAATATAGGTGACAGTTATGAGGCTTGTTCTGTTGCTGGGGCCTCTGGCAGTAGCACCAGAATCATGTTCATGTCCTTACTTTTCATGTGCATGTTCATGTTCATGTGCATGTTCTCATTTTTGGAGCCCACTATGGTGGAAAACCTCAGCCTTGATATGGGGCGGGGAGCTTGTCCTATCTCAAGTTGGTATGCCAGATTTTGTTTACTCCCCAAGGAAGGCCTTACTCCCTCTGGGAGTGGTTGGAGGTATGGGGGAAGGAGAAGTGAGGGAAGGCCTCGGGAGAAAGGGAAGGAGAGGGAACTGGGGTTAGTATGTAAAACGTTTCTAATGAAGAAACTTAAATGGCAAAAAAAGAAGTCTTCTAATTTCAGCAACTAATACTGGTGTATAATTCTCATGGAAAAATTATAATTATAGGTAATTATTTGTTGAAATTTTGGCCAGTTATATAGTAAGTATTGCAAGAAAATGCAATAGTTAATAGCATAACAAATTATTTTTTGCATACAACAAAATAAGCAACAAAAAGTATAACGAACCAAAAAGATCCACAAACAGGATTTTGCACTAAAAATGGTCTTATAATAGTAGCCACAGATATTCAAAAAATTTTTTCTTCCTGTTTTACTCTAAGAATTAAATGATTTGTCATGAAACCACCATATTTCTGGTTAGTAACAACTACTTTTTATGAACATTTTATCACTGTAACCATTTAAAACACCTTTTAAATATCTCTAAAAATTATATTGCTTATAATTGTCATATGTAATTATACAAAGGTAGGTTCAACATATGCATTTTGTGCTCTTATCTTCAAAATCTAGAAGAATGACAGGCATTTGATATATTATATACTACAATGGTGTAGGAGGGTCTTCTTTCTATGTGTTGCTATCATTGGTTGAATAAAGAAAACTGCTTTGGCCTTTTGATAGAGCAGACCTTAGATGGGTGTGGTAGACAGAACAGAATTCTGGGAGGAAGAAGACGGCAGTGTGGCAAACGCCATGACTCTCCTTTCCAAGATGGATGCTGGTTAGACTCATGCCGGTAAGCCACAGTCATGTGGCGATACACATTAATGGAGATGGGTTAAACGAATATGTAAGAGTTAACCAATAAGAGGTTAGAACTAATGGTCCAGGCAGTTTATAAATTAATACAATTTCTGTGTGGTTATTGAAGGCATAAGGTAGCTTGGCGGCCAGGAGCTGGGCAGACGCAGCTGGTCGCTCCTCTTACAACACTACAAGACTTCATACTTTCCTCAATAGCTCTAACAGTCAATTTGACATGTGTTTGTTCATCAACACATGCTTAAGATTTGACATATTAAAGTCACTTCATGTCAATTCTTGTTTAAAAAAAATCATATCCTTGGTGTTCAATACATTTAACAGAGCTATCATTTATTGTAAGCATGTGTCATAACTTTATCAAAGATTGGAAAGACCAGAGCCATAAACTAAGTTTTAATACCAGAATATTACCCTATAAATCATTTCAAAAAATAAAAGCAAACCCACTAAAAATTCAAAATTTTCCTTTGAATCATAGGTTAGGATTTTGCTTTTAACTTACAAAATCTGTTACTTTATGTTTATAAAGTAATCACCCTAAACTTATTTCTTTTTCCTTATGTGTAGAATAATAAAATTTAAAACATAGCCATTTTATGTTTAAAAAGTTCATATAGAATATGATGACTAGTGTCTATTAAATACAATTAGACAGTTAATTTTTATTTTTTGTTAAATCACTTATTTCCCAAAACTTTCAGCATGGATATTGATTCAGATCCATCTAAATTAAAGGAGAATTTCTCTCTCAAATACTATTAAAGTAAAAAAGAAAAGAAAAGAAAAAGATTTAAGGTAATTGAGTATATTCTGAATTTGGGCTAATTATTTCATTCAGTTAATGATAAAAATGAGTATGAAAAGCTTATAGGGTGAAAAATTGAATTTTGTGTCTGATGGCTTTCAGATTAGTTCATGAACCTAGATCATCTATAATTGCCATGTTTCCAAATACATGGGTTTTAGTGAATATAACCAGTGTTGATCTAAGTGGATTATTCTTCAGACTAAATCATCAACTATAAGATACATGTTAAATTGGAAATTTCATGCTTTTGATTTTTTTTTACAGTGAAATACACTTTCCTTTTTAATAGGATATGTGGAGGTATCATTTTAAAAAGGGATTTTCATTCCTAGACAAATCAACTAATTGGTCTCTGAAAATAAATTCCTAAACATATTGTGTCGTTGTCTTTCTGTGCTTTTCCAACTTGAAATGCAGTTTTACTTTGCAATATTTGATAATTAGCTGAAAGCTTTATTAGCTTCAGGAATTAAAATGTGAACTTTTGGCAAGCTTGGTCTATTTATGTATATTTTTAATGCTCAGCTTCCACAGATGGATACTCTGTTGCCACATTTGGTACACTCTTATTCCTTATATATAGCAAATTGCCTGTGAGGCTCACGTATGCTCAATAGTTTTCAATGCTGTGTACTTCAAACTTTCCTTACATTGTGCCATCTGGCACATAGAAGCATTAATGAATTTTTAAGCATAATATGCAGTGTTCTCCATTAGAAAAATCTGAAAATCAATCTTGAACTACTGGTAGATTACAGATAAGTCTTACCAAATTTAACAAACTTACAATCAGTGGTTTTGTGTCATTAAGGCACCAAAGCATAATTGATAAATACAATAGCTTTCCTTGCTATTTAGATTAATTATGTATACTACCACAACTTATTTTAAGTTGTGTTATAGATGCATTTTCATGTTAATTGAATGTTTTGGGCCTAAAAAATTTCTGAATCTTCCATAAAAGTAAATAATCTTTTTACTTATGAACTGGGGCAAAAGGGTATTTAAGTTTCAAATTATGAAAGGAATCTTCAAATATATTCAGAAACAATATTCAAAAATTAAAAAGTAAACTGCCACTTCTCTTAATAGACAACATGTATATGAAAATTGCTGGGAGACAACATGGATATGAAAAGTGCTGGGAGAGAGAATTAGCATATGAAGTGGCTAAAGAACCAGAGACCTGTTCAGTTCTGTCATTTTCCCTCTATTCAGATAGTCCACACTGTACTAAACATCTCTTCCTGGCCACATGTGGAGGATTTGGCTTGTCCTTTATTTTTATTCTTTATAAAGTAGAAGATATTTTACTTTATAGAAGGGGTTTTGCTTTTGTTTCCATAGGAAGCGAGAAACTGTGGATTAATTCCGTGTTAAAAAAAAAATCAAGTTTGATTAAGGAAAGCTCACTAAAATTTTCCAATGGGAACAGATGGCCCAGATGATCCAGCATTTCAGAATCCTCTGCTGTAGTTTCCTCTGAGTTCTAATCCAGAACAGCCTCAAGACTATCCAGCCTGACAAATATTCTAGTAAGAATTTGACTATAATCCTAAATTTTCTCAAGGTCCTCAATGGTTACAAGCAACCCCAATCAGCAGGAAGTAGTCTAGAAAACTATGACCACATTCCCAAAAACTGGATTATGAATCTTTGTTGAGAGTATTCAAGCCTTTTTGGATAATACACAGGAAATTTTCTAAAGAAAGGAGATTATATTCAGAGTTCTTTTTTTTCAGAAAAAAAAAGTGGAAATGCTGTGTGATAATGCTTTTGTACACTATAAAGACATGTCACACATATTAGTTAAAAAAACAAAACAAAACACTGATTGACCAGTAACCAGACAGGAAGTATAGGTGGGGAAACCAGACTAAGAGAATTGTGGGAAGAGGAAACACAGAGCCAATCAAAGAAATGAGCCAAATGTAGAATAAAGCCATGTGGCTAAACATAGACAAAAAGGCCAAACACAGAATAAAGCCATGAGGTAAAACATAGACAAGAATTATGGATTAATTTAAGTTGTAAGAACTACTTAATAATAAGCCTGATACAATAGTCCAAACCGTTTAAAATTAATATAAGACAGTGGGGTTTTTTGCAACTGAAAATCTGCAAGACCAGGCAGGAGAGAAACTTCCATCTACACTAATCATTGCAACTATATTAGCATGTCATCTCCAGAAATTCATAGTTTACTTCTGCTAAATTTTAGTGTCATATATTCTGTAGGTTTTGATAAATATTAAATTATAGGTCTCTACCATTAATTCAGTGAGGAAAATAATGCTTTTAATAGGTTATATTTTCTATTGTTTTAATTTTAGTCTATTGATGACCAGTGTAGATATAATAAGCAAGGACTATTTAATGATGTAACTTTCAAGTTTACAAAGTAAAGGTTTTTACCTAGGTACTGACATTCATGAAGAGAGAGGGACTCTCAAGAAAAGGTCTGCACACATTTAAGGAGAGGTGGCAGGGTTTTAAAGAGAACCTCGCTTTTCATTTCAGAATAGTAATTCTTCAAATATAAGATTCCTTGTGTCCTATAGATGCTCCATTTATGGGTGATCACAACAGTACACAGATATTGCCTGATGACCGTTTCACTCAGGACAGACTAGAAACAGATCAAACACAAATCCCACCTTCAGAAACCAAGTCTATTATCAGGACTGAAAGGAGACCCTGGAAGGGAAGAAGTGAGGCTGTGATATGGCCTAGCTGAGATATCCCTGTCAAAAAGGGACAAAGAAGCAAAGCCTTCTGCAGTAACCCTGCTCTCACAGGACCCTACATGCAGTCCAGGTGAGTGCCAAAGCATTGTAGAGCAGACACAAGTCACCTGAATTTATCCTGAACAATGAGGGCATCCCGATTGGCTACCCAATGTGCTTTGCTCGGTTCCAGATACGTCACCAGTCAAGCCATAATATCAGGATACTCAGGGCAAGTTGAGTGGTAAGAGACAGTGTCAGTCCTGGCTAAAAAAATTGGTGAATGTCAAGTCCTTCTATGTATCTCCTATCCTACACTGAAAGTCACTGATGACTAAGTATCAGTTCCTGAAGAGTACCTTTGATTACAAAATCAAAACTTTGGCATATCACCCTGAATATACTGACAGGACTAGGTGTCAGGGCCTCTTTGTTTCTACCTGTCTTGCACACAAAGCCCTCCCATCATGTGTACATTTGTGTGTATAATTTGACTACTCAGGTTTAGGAACTCAGTAGGCGCTGTGTGTGTGTGTGTGTGTGTGTGTGTGTGTGTGTGTGTGTGTGTGTTTGTCTGTAATGCAATCTATAAGTAGATGAATCTAATCCAGATCCATGAATGTTTGTGTGTGTCAGGTACTAACAGCATACGCTCACAACTATACCTAAAATGGAATGTATTAAGACTTTCATGTGCCCAACATGACATATACACAAACACAAATCAACCTACATATTCACAGAGAAGTACACAGGCTCATGAAGTCACACATGCGTGCAATTATGAACATGCCAGAGTAGGTGCTAGGTATTGTTAGGTATCTCTTCCTTTACACTAAAATCTACTCACACATTGCTAGGACTCATTTCCTGCTAGGTACTAACTATTCTATTGCAACAGGCACACACACATACACACACGAGTATATGTGATATCATTTCCTGACTTTTCCCCTACACAGCAAAGCCTCTCAAACTCATCTATGTAAGGGGATCACATTCAGCTAGTTATAGCCTCATCTTAAGCCAAATTCACAAACAGACACAGACACAATAGATGTCAGGGACTGCAGACTTCCAAACCATGAATCATCTAATAACACATGCAAAGACACACAAGGAGAGAGAGAGAGAGAGAGAGAGAGAGAGAGAGAGAGAGAACAAAAAAAGTGCATGAGACCATGAAAGAGAAAAAGATTGGTGTGGTGTGGGGACCAGTTAGGTATCCATTTGCTGAGAGTCAAAGCCCCCTAGACACACACAAGACCATGATGCCAGGTACTGATACATTTTCTATTTTTTCCAACCAAAGCCGTACAAGAAGGGCTAGGTGTCACAACTTAAAGATCTCCCCAACCATATAGCCACAACCACCACATGCATAGGTTGGTACCAGATACTGCTCAGAATCTTCTCTTCTATAGCCACTGACACACATACATGGGTGGTGACAGGTCATGTGAAATGCTCCCTCCATAACTACTGGAGCACCCATGGACACACACACAAATATACTTTCCTACATGCATGCAAACACACATAAATACACAAAATCGGATGTTAATGCATCATGTTGTGCCTGTTATCCCTTTCAGACTAACTTACATAAACATAAACTGGTAGGTGGCAAGAATTTCAATTTATTTTCCCCCTGACAGTAAAAGTCACCTGTGACTAAGATTCTCTTCCTGATAAGTTGCTTTGACTACACAACCAAACCTATGGTATATAGCCATGAAAATACACATAGGGAGAGGTGTCAGGGCCTTTTGTTTCTTTCTGTCCGACATTAAAGGCCCACATATATGAATTCTCTCCCTCCCCCTTCTTCTCTCTCTCTCTCACACACACAAAGATACATAGACACAGTTACACATACAAACACACAAATAAGCACACATACACACATCTAGGTATCCTTTCTTGGCACAAAAATGAAGCAAGTTGAAAGGAGAGAATTACATATATTCTTTACAAGTGACAATCTAAAAAAAAAAACACATGAAAACAATCCGTCTTAAAAAACTAGTTTCAGATTCAGCACTAATACTGAAGAAATGTACAAAATGCATCCAGATTTGAAGATAAGTTCACCAAGAGATTGACTATGTTTCCCTATGTTTCCTCCGTGTACTAGAAAATTGTAGAGTAAATTGGAGAAGTTGCTACAATGGAGAAATAGAAATTTATGAATTAAAATGTCCCATAACAAAATGAGGGCAAGAAATGAGGAAAGTCAGTGAGGAAAATAGTGGTTCGATTGGTTGTGTTAAGTATTACTTTAATTTTAGGCTATTTATAACCAGTATCGGTATAACAAGCCATGACTAATTGATGATGTAACTTTCACGTTTATAAAGTAAAGGTTTCTACATAGACTGAAAAATTGGTATTAAGGAATTGAGGGGGCTCTTAAAGAAAGATCTGCATGCAATCAAGACATGGTGGGAGATTTTTAAGAGAGCCTGATTTTTCGTTATAGACTATTATTTCTTTGAAGACGGGAATTCCTGGGGTCCTGTTGATGTTGCATTTATAGGTGCTCACAAGAATATAGTGTACAAATACAGTCTTTCACCATGGAAAGACAAGAAATAGATTAAACAAAAATCGCACCTTCAGTAACCGAGTCCATTTTCACAACTGAAAGGCAATCCTCGAAAGGAAGAAGTGTGAGGTGATGCTGACTAGCTGGAATGTCCCTACACAAAAGACACAAAGAAACAAATCCTTCTGCTCTAATCCTGTTCTCATAGGACTCCATGTGCAGTCAAAGTGTGTTTCCAAGCATTCTCGTGGAGACACGAGACACACGATTTCAACCTGACTAATGAGAGAGTCTTGATTGTCTATCCAATCTGATTGGCTCAGTCCTGTACATGTGACCAATCAGGTCAGAGATCAGGATGCACAGCACGAGTTGCGTGGCTAACAGACAGTTGGTGCTAGTCCTGGAAGGTTGATGGCCGAGCTTTCACTTCGAGGAAACCAGTGGCAGAGGAAGTGCCTACAGAGAGTGTATGAAGCTGCGAATTTGGAGGAGGCGCTTCTGATCTACTCAAACAACACCTGGTACTGCCTGATTGACTGTTGTCTTCCAAGCCGTTTTTGTCTTAATGGGACCCACATTATTCTCTCTCTCTCCCTCCCTCTCTCCCTCCCTCCCTCCCTCCCCCCCCCCCCTCTCTCCTAAAAACAACTTTGGAGTGGGGATTTGGCCACCAGCCCTTATTCCTACTGGTTGACAATTGAGGATCCCAAGCCTGGATTCCAAGCTACCTAGGACTCTGTTCATCACCCTTTTGTCTAAAGAGTCTGTGCCAGCTGAGACACCCATGTCCCAAGATCGTGGACTGCCCCAGGTTGACCATAGTTCTCTTCTGTGTCTTCAGTGGCATGTTTTAGGTTACCTCGAAATTTACATTTTCTGCAAGGCATATCAAAAATAGCAAACTCATCTGCATTTTCAACTGATTTCGGGAAACTGATTAAATTTGTTTATTGGAACTATAGGCATTGTAAACTGTATCCTCTTCAAATGTTTCTTTGTTACCTTTTTATGTTACATTTGTCCTTCTGTTCTTCAGTAACGAACTGAGCTTGGGCATGAACATAGCCATTTTCATGTGCTGTTGAATTTGTGGAAATATTTCAAGTATTTGTAATATGGATTTTCATGTCTAAGTACATAGACTGCCTATTTATAGTATCTTCTGATTTTATATTTAGATTGTTTTCCTTTATTTACTTACTTATCTACAAGTGGATTACAACACACACTTATGAAAATCCAAAGTAAATTTGTGGGTGAGAGTCAGGGTATTATTTCCAACATGTGAGATCAAGGGAGAAAAGTTCAAATCACCAGGTCTTGTAGTAGGCTCTTATAGGCTATGTAGAACATGTTGGAAAGTGTCTCTTTCTTCCTCCTTATTGAATGCTTAGACAAATATTAGTGTTAATTCTTTTTGAAAGTCAGGTAGAATCCATACATGAAAGCATTCATACCAGTTTTTCATTTTCTTGACATGTTGTCATTGAAAGTCTTCTGTGCAATGTATTTTGATTGTTTTCCCCTTCCCAATTTTCTTCAACACCCTCCTATCTTCCCACACCATCTAGAGTTATGGTCTTACACACTTTCTATTATTAAAAAAGAAAAGAAAATTTTAAGTAAGGAATTACGACCTATAAAATGCCCCAGTAAAGGACAATGAGCACAATATTCTGCCACATTTCAATAGAGTCCATTTTGTGCTTGACCACAATTCCAATACATTTATCCAACCAAAAGGAGTGGTTAAGTTACCCAGTGAGAATCCATTGGAGGAAACTGTTTCTTTTTTCCCATTAGAAAACAAATGCTGATGTTTTCCTGTTTGGGGATAGAACCCTGTTTTTACTTCCCATTTTCAATGCCAGAGCCCCCATCTGACTTGAACCTTTGTATGCTTGTGTGTATTGCTGCAGTCTCTTTCAGTTCATGTGTTCATCAATTTCTTGTTTACTTGGAATCTTCTGGTCCTGAGTATCTTTCTGCCTCCTCTTCTGACAACCTCAGCTCCCTGATACTTGAGGGAAGGTTTTCACAAAGCTTTCCAACTGGGACTGAGTATTACAAAACTTTACACTCCCTCTGCATTGCTGTAAGACTCAGGGTTAGATACAGCTCTCACTAGCAAGGGCTTCACCTCTGCGTGCTGTTTGAGACATTGATCTCTTTGTGTAGCAGTATGTCACCAAAACTCATTTTGTTCACTTCTTGCTGTAGCAAAATAACAGTAGCAGATTTTCCTGTAGCCTAAGACCTTTCCACTCAGTTCCCTGCCCACCTGAGCAGTGTCAGTAATGGTGTCCATCTCCTGGAGATGCCTTAAATGCAGTCAAAAAGTGACTACTTACTGCCATTGGACTTACTCCAATATTGCTTCAGTCCATTGTGCTAATGGGTCATCGTTGTTCTAGGGTTTGTAGCTGGATGATGTTGAGTATTATCTTTTTCTGCAGTAGAATGCAGAATACATTTCTGTATCATGATTGTCAGTCAGCAGGGCTGAGTCTTCTAGCAGTTGAAGCACCAGTCAACAACTCCATGTTGGCTGGTATACATGAGTGTTGTATTCAGCAATACGGCATAACAATAGCGCTACATCATAGCAATAGACTTGGCAGTAGAGGAGAGCATTGTGGTTTTCATGGGGTCAATTTTCTGGTATGAACAAGAATCCAATTATGTCAATGTAATCAAGTGAATTTCTTGGTACTTTTTTCAAAGAATATTGAACTATCATGCTTATTACTAGTCTGTGCAAGATTTTATACACTAACTTTTGATTTCTGAGAGATTATACATGTTTAGAATTTTGGCATTTGCTCCAATTTCACAATTCATGGAGCATAGGTTTTCAAAATACTTCCAAATGAAGGATCAGAGTACCAGGATAGTCAGGGACACCATGGATACGCAGCCTATAAAATCCATTGACTGGTACTCATAGTGGCTCAATGAGATGTAGGGAGCCTGCAGGATGGGGGTCTTACCTAGATCCTGTGCATATGTTATTTCCCATATCCTTGGTGTTATGTGGGATTCTTAACAGTGGGAAATGTGGTCGCTAGCTATTCAGCCTACTTATGGAACCGTTTCCTACTTCTAGGTTTTGAGTTCAGCTTTGATATGATAGCATGTGCACAGTCTTATAAGAAGCATATTTGCTGTGTTTCATTGATGTCCCTGGGAGGCCTGCCTTTTACTGAGGAGAGATGGAGTGAGGGTAAATCTGGGGGAATAGGCAGAAGGGCATGGAGCAGGGGAGAATGTGAAAAGTCAAATCAGGGTAGAACATATGAGAGAAGAATTAAAAATTCATCTTACTGTTAAAAAATAGAAAGATAATAGTACTAGGAACCTTGACGAATTGGAATGAGAAATGTGCTGACATTATCAGCTCCTAAGTAGGCTTTTTGTTATATCTCTACATAGAGAATAGAGAAAACTTGGGACAAAGGCTTCGTTCTTATGTGATCAGGAAACATCACATTTGTTACACCTGCCCTCAAAGTAACATTGCTAGATCTTTACAAAGGAGAAGACTATAAAAAAGTAAATTGAATGATCATGTATAAAACCTTCAAAATTATTGAAAAAATAAAAAAATTCAAAATTCAAAACCAGTTGTAAATGTACAAACAATTTAAAATGTATGATTGATACTATAGATTTTTGAAAAATATTTTAATCAGTTGAGTTTTCAGGAAAGCAAGTGAATAACACAGAATGATATCTCACATTATTTAAAGACCACTTTTCATTATGGTGCCCACAGAGTGATTTCACTATTCACCACACTGTCTCAGAGGAAAATATACAATTTGGGGACAGGAAAAATAGGTAAATTTGATGACATAGTCTGCTAAAAGATTACTATAGTATCTGGTAATGTAAAATGTTTTTCTTAGAAATGACATTCCTTTTCTTCAGCATAGGAAAGCGTCTGCAAATTGTGCATCATAACTTTTCCTATTTCCTCTGATTTTGTTATTGCTGCAGGAATGCTGAATCTTCTTTGCTATTTGTACTATGTACATATACTAAGAGTTTTTCCAAAGTTTTTGTAATTCTATGATTTCCACTGATTAGGTTATTAAGAACTTAATAATGAATAAATATTCAAAATTCCAACTAAAAACTTATTCAGAAATGGTTCGGTTTGCATAGAATTTTTAATTCATTTGATCTACAGATATGTTTATAGAGTAAATAGAGTATAATCTCTATACCAAAATAAAACCCTTGTTAGTTGCCAAAAAATGTCTTCCAAATGATTTTTTAGAAGTAGCAATACTTAACTGTGACAAGACCAAAGCTTGACTATAAATTTAAATTGAATTTTCTCCTCTTTGATCATTTTGGTAAGGTTGTATCTGTATCGCTTTTTCTTTTCAATAATCAAGCATTTATCCCGTTGCAATGCTCAATCTGGTCTATTTCCTTAGATTCAGTACTCGTCTTCAGTATGTTTTCCGGGATTTCTTTAGAGTTTGGTTTATTCTTATTTTCTGTGACCCAGAAGATCACTGTAAGGTTGTTCGCTCTGTCACACTTGTCCATGAAGAAACAGAAAGCTAAAAACTTTACCCCTTGCCTTACTTTTCATTGCTTTTATTCTGATTTTTTTCAGTTGATGTTGGCATGGAAATTATCAAGAACCTTTCAAGCAAGAACAGAGAGGAGGAGACCATGCAGCTGGCCCTGAATGCCAGCGCCTATGAAGAGGAGACCATTACAGATCACTACGTCATGCTCAATACCCTCGGCAAAGGGGCCTTTGGTGAGGTCAAGCTCGCTTGCCACCTCCTCACAAATATGAAAGTCGCAGTTAAAATCCTTGCGAATGGTGAGGGGAGTGACTTCAATAATAGGGAAGAACTCAACATCATGAAAGAGCTGGACCACCCGTACATAATAAAGCTCTTCCACATCATCGACAGCAGAGACCACACCTATATGGTGTTGGAGTTTGCTGCTCACGGCAATCTAGTCAAGCATATTGAGCAGGGTGGCCCTCTTCAGCACAAACAGGCCCAACACATCTTCTGCCAGATGGCATGTGCAGTGCACTACTGCCACGATAATGACATTGCCCACAGGGACATCAAGCTAGATAACATACTGCTTGATGGCAAAGGAAACATCAAACTGTGTGACTTTGGCCTGGCCATCAGAGTCAGCCCTGGGCTGAAGTGCAAGGGATTCTGTGGCACTGTTGAATATGGTGCTCCAGAGCTATTCAATGACACAGAGTATGATCCAAGAGCACCTGACATCTGGAGCATGGCAGTGGTTTTATATATGATGGTGACAGCGAGGTTCCCATTCAAAGCAAAGACCTATCCAGACATGAAGGAGCTGATGCTGAATCCCATGTACTACATTCCTTACACACTCTCTCAAAACGTTTCGCTTGAGAACCTCATTGTGCACTTGTTCGCTCTGAACCCTGAGCAGAGGCCCACAATTTGTGACATTAGGCAGCACCAGTGGATCAAAGAGAGGGAAGAATTTTGGAAACTCCCATCATCTTCAGAGTCATTCTGTAACAAACCAAATCCCATCATTGTGGGGGCTATGTGGGAAATGGGCTACTATCCCAAGGCTATTAGTGATAGTCTACGTGAGAAAAAATTCAATAACATCATGGCCACGTACCTAATTTTAAACCATGAGTTACCCCAGGACCACACTAAATCTGTGAGTGAGCCTGCCATTCCCACCTTCACCTTGCTGGCTGAACATCAGGGGCAGGATGAGAAGTGTTCACGCAAGCAGGGGATCAGAAGCCTGAGCATGCCTGCCACCTTGTGCTGCCTCCTGAAGGAGGACAACCCTCCCCAACCAGTAGCCATGTGTGCTCCTGAGGTTACTCCTCTCATGAGTAAAAGTTTGGCAGTAGGTAGCATGGTTTGCAATGAGTTGCCCTCAAGATGCCCATTATCTAAGTGCATTTCTTCTGCACAGTATTTGTCCTGTGAGAAACCCCAGGAAGTGAACACCCAGAAGAATAGCTCAGATGTTCAGAGTACACCCTCTGTAAAGAAGGAAAGCGAGACACCTCAGGGTATGAGCACCATTGAAACCCTTGGAACTCAGAGATCTTCCCTTCAGACCACATCCAAGAACAACTTAAAAGGTGTCCTTCCTGGAGATGTAAGTGCAGCCTCAGCCAGTAGTCTGTCCAAAGGCTGGAAGAGGGTTAAGAAGAGAATTGGGAATTGTGTAAGATTTCTCTGCTGCTGTTTGCCGCTGTCAAGAAAAAGCCATGTTTCTCAGAAAGAAGGGGCACCACTGGAAGGAGAGAGCAGTGCACAGCTAAATGGTGTGCCCAAGATGCACGTCAGTGTTTATTAATCTATATGTTTTCTAAGGTCCTTTGTGACCATCACATGATAGTTAGTGTAGGAAAATTAGGAACTCTTATTTCAAAAGCAACTCTCCCACCACCTTTACCCTGAATTGTTTAAGCTAAAGTAGACAGTAGTGGTTGAAAAGTAGAGGCTGTAGAGGCAGCCAGAAGTAGTGTTGGATAAAGGAAGAAAGAATTATAGATCATCAAAGGCTTTGAGGGAAGAAAACTAAAAAGACCAGGAAAGAGTATGAGAAGAAGAGCCACCGGAAAACAGATGATCCAGAAGGATATTAGAGTCAAGACTCTGAAGTATATATTTCAAAGTTCTTCAGACTGTGCCTTCCATATGTCATTATCATACTACATATCAAATCAATGAAGAGGATGAGACACCGGGTTAGCAGTTTTCTTCACTGAGTTAAACAAATTGGGAGCCATGCAGGAAGTCCAGATGACAGAGTGTCATGTACCCAAACAGAGAAGTTCAGCACACAGGGTGGTAAGCCTCTACCTACCACAGGCTTTTCCACAGACAACCACAGGTAACAGGAGGTATGTACAATGGCTGACCTTCAATAGCTTCCTTCTCAGAGTGCAGACCTGTGCCACATTCCCCCAAAGATACCCTTGAATTAGAAGCCCCAATGTGCCAGTCTTTCCTGACATACATCAATACTCATTCATCTGTCTTTCCCTTCAAGGTCAAGTCCACCGGAGATGTTTTTTCCACACTGGACAGAGGTGAATCTCCTTCTCCCCGCCCCTCCCCTCCTTTTGATGTGTTTGCAGGGTGCCTGTATCCACTTCCCTCTTTTCACTGGAGACACTCCCACTGAATGCTGCTTCAGTCTAGCTGTTGGTGAAGGGGTCCTTACTGTGGGGTGCTTGTTAGAAGCACGTTTGTCTCCTAACAGGAAAGTGACAGCAAGCAAGAAAGAAATGGGTAAGATGATAGAAGATATCCTGGAATGTTGCTCCAGTTTGCAAGGTGAATCTTGCTTGATTCTCCTGGTGTACAGTAGACAAATTACTTAGTCTGCAGTCTTCAAACAACTTTTAGATTAGATTCCACCTCAGGGGTCAAAGGGTCAAATCTAGACAGAATCCTGTGACTACAGATTAGAAGCATTCAGCTAGAATCCTCTTGTGAAAGCTACATTGGAGTTGTCATGGACAATCTCCATGTCGAACCAATGATGTAATGAAGAGGGGCCACTCAGAAGGGACTGAATGCCAAGGCTTATCTGTGGGTCTCACGGCTGAAGGCAGCACTGAGCCTATTAATTTTCATCTTGTTGTATTGGAGAGGTATCTGTCGTTTGGTTTATTCTTGATACTGATCCACAGAAAGATCAGCATGAGGCTGCCAAAGACAACCTTTTGCAACTCCAAGGAACATGGTCATTAAACTCATGATGCAGAGGAACAAAGGTAAGAGGACGCACAACAGAGTCATGGATTCAGAGTGGTCTTGATATAAATTGTGGCAAGTAGCTCAACTTTCCTCTCTGCCCCTAGCTACCGGGTGAACATCATCTTATACCTGTATGGAAGAACAATCACTGCAACTGGCAAGATGCTTAGTCTGTACTGGGTTGAAGAACCATGAGAACGAGAGTGCACACAGCCTTGCAAGGACAACCAGACTAGAGTGGCAGGCCTTCTTGCTTATGTGTCCATACCTGCTCTGCATCCGTGGGTGATTACTAAGGCAAGTATCATTTGTGATATACTTTACTGAATGCAGTGCCTGGGAAAGGGAGACTTGGATGCTGTAACCAGGTCCATGAAACCCAGGAGATACAACCAATGAGAATCGTGGGCTCCAGACACTCATGACAGACTCTATAAAGGCAAATCTCAGTATGACCACTTGTGATGTTTATTTTGACATTTTCCTTGGGTCTAATGATGACTTTCCCTGATACTAAAGCAAGTTGCTATCTTTAACCTTTGTCCTGAGAGAGAAGAAGTCAGCTGAGTTTCAGACCCCCACATCCATCACTTCCCTCCTTTACTGCCTCTCTGTTGGAGGGAGCAAGGGCAGGGTCCATGATTACCAGCTACTTGAAGGAGGAACTTCACACGCTTCATCCCAAAGGTGTCCACAGGTGTCCTCCTCACAGAGCACAAAGCTGAGTCCTTAGATGCTCTTCTGGACATAACATATTTGCTTGGCACAATGTTTAAAGTACAACTACTGGATGCTTGACACAGCCATGATGAACAGTCTGGTGCAGGTGGGTCCCATGCAGTTCCAGAAGTCAACTCTGGTTGTCTTATTGGTTCCCATTTCTCTCCTTTTATCTGCAGGTTCTTTCAGACATCATCTTTTGTAGAAGCTCATTTTCACCAAGTATGTATCCTGTCTAATGTAGACAAGAGGAAGTGAGATGAGGTGCAGGAAGCAGAGTGCCTATGTTTAGACATGTTGGTGGAAAAATGCTTTTCTTCTTTGTTCTCAGAGCTTGATGCATGAAATTTGCAGGGCTGCCACGAGAAATCATTCCCTGCCTTCTGATGTCCCTGATGAAACCCTAATGATGTAGGCCTAGAGAAGGTCACCTTGAATGGCAATGAGCATTATACCTGCTTATTTAGTCCCTGAATTTCATAAAGTAAAACTGACATTATCTACCAAGACCACAGGTCTTGTGCTTGTGGACATGGAACTCTCAGCCAGTTTCCTCACTGATCTACAATATTCCTTCTCTTATAGGAGCCTGGACACATCCTGAGTCGTGACCCAGAGGATTCCTAATTTGAGGACTTGCACATTCAGCCCTGGTGTCAGTGATGAAAAGGTCATCTCCGAGTTCAGGAAAGCTCAGAAGTTCTACACAGCTTCAGGAGGACATCCTGTACAGGGCATTGGGATGGTTCATGTTCCAGCATCCAGCTACAGGACCTGCTCCAGTTGTCATCAAGATCTGAGGATAACAGAAGGATGCCCTGTGAGAGCCTTCCATGTATGTTACCTTTAAATATCCAGCATACATTCATGCTGTGTGCTTAGGGATAGTGTAAAAATGTCACCTATTTCTCTCTTTCCTCAGAAATGACCCTGAAAAACTACCTGAGCAGAGAAAAATGGGCCTCTGCAGAGCCTTGGGACACGAGAGTGCATGTCTGCACAGCCTCTAGACTGGAGTTCCTGGAAAGGGCAGTGTCCTTGGACCTTCTCTCTCAGGCCACTAATCACAGGATGATGGTGCACTTGACGTCAGTCACTTAGACTGTTTCCTATTGGTATTGAATAGAGACAACACACAAACAAACTAATACCAAAGTACCAAAGTACAATTTCCTGCTGAATTTACACCAATTGGCAAATAGAACATGTATTTTTCTGAGAGGAATTCAAAGGACTCTAAACTCTCAGAGACCCCTGTTTCTCCACTCTTGTCACTGTTGTTTAGCTGACAGATCTTTTCTTAGATAGACTCGAAACATGGCAATCTGCTACCCAAGCACTAAATGTGACATCCACCTGGTTCTAATCCAAAAAGTGATGGCAGAGGACAGGAGCGACTCCTCCAGACCTTCACTGCTGGTTCCAGCCGTTCACAGAAACTCTCAGAGATCCACAGAGGAGAACAGGGAAGAAACAGAGATGGAAACATGGATTCACACACAAATCCCAGCAAGAGACCCACCTACATCACATCAGCTGATGGGGCATCATTGGACATGAAGGCAGAGAAAATGATCGATCCACAAAAGTCTACAAGAATGCAAAGGCAAACAATAAGGACCCCATTAGAAAACTGAACACACATTCAACTATTACAGCTGACCCCAATGCAAACACTACAAAATTCATGTAAGAGATGCAGAAGAGATCTAGATAAGTTTCAGCCTCTTAAGGAAGTAGAGAAAGACCGCACAGAAGATGAACTCTGGCCACAGGAGCTTTATGTCATTAGCCAAGAAAACACAAAAGCTCAAGCATGGCTGGGAGAGACTGTATCGTAGGACATCTAGAGAAAGCGCAGACACTGTTGTCACAGCCCAGCAGACAACAAATACCTGTTCTAAGACAAGATCATTCAGTGCTATGCAGCAGGAAGGAGTGTGCATGCTGACAACCAGATGTGTTCTGCTCACCACTCTTCCACCCATGTGACCCCAACGTTACTGCATGAAGATATGGTAAAGAAGCAGAATGAAGACTCTCCAAAGCTGGGGACTCATTTCCACCTCTGACAGTCAACTATACTCTTGACTCTCAAACATCTCAGCTTAGGAAAAGAGGGATGCTGAGCATCGCACAGATGTAAGACTTGCTTGAGCTCATGAGTCTCCATGCTGCTGCTGGAGGCCAGAGAGCCTAGCGCTGCACACTCCACAGCACTGCTCCACTCTCAATGCTAGATGTCAACCCATGCAGAACACAGCCCCCCTTGCCGCCTCACAATGAATACATAAAGCCTGGCTGTGTAGATACACCACATATATCCCAAACCATTCACGTGTCAGACCCTGATGGATATCCGCAGCCCCCAATCCACATATCCATTTAGATATCGGCCCTTACCTGACACTTTTCTTACCTGTACTCTCATATATTGTCACCCACATACATTACTATGGCAGTTCAGGATGTTCCTTCCCCCCACAACTCCCACACCAGCAGTAGTAAAGATCCTACACAACTGTTCCCTCCCATCTGCTGTGCTAAACAGCATTGCTAGTCATTGACACTGCTTGACATTGCCTGCCTGACACCATCTCAATGCACTGGGTGGTATTAGAACCATCTGGATACCAGCTCTCGAGCAGCCCTATGTGATTTCTTCCATAGCAGGCCTTGTGAGAACCCAACCATGAAGCCCTAAAAATACTGTATATCAAATTCCATTAGAACACCCTCCCACCACACATACAAGTCATTTCTTAGTGCTACTACACGGAAACTGCACCCCCTTGTCACTCAGGGCCCACTGATGTTAAATAGGCCATGCTGCTCCATTGCCTTCTACAGCCTTGCAGTACATGTGTGATGTAGGCAGGATGAAATATTCTGAAGAGTTTGCTGCCTACTTGTGTGGATAAGGAGAATTAAGGTTAGGAGGTCATTAGCAGAATCTGAAAACTATCTTGAAAACACAGTAGTATTCCAGAGTTGGCTGTCCACCTGAGAGTGAAATCTAGTTGTTTATATGTGGTGGATACTGGGGTCCTCATAAGGATTGATGAAATGGTGGTGTATCTTGACTGACAGTGGTTTCCAGCATGGCCAGATACATAGCATTTAATGTGGATGTGGAATGGAGTGGAGGTGACCAGCTGCTCCTGATTTCCAGCACCCAGTGTCAGCAGCATGAAGGCATGAAGACACCTGTGTCACCTAGTACTCTACTTGGGGCAGGGAATGGTCTGGGAGAAGACATAGAACAGCGTACATGGGGCAGGCAGAAGGCAGGTGAGTTCCAGCAGCACCTGATTCCTGCCAGTCTATTTAGGCTGTTAGCCATGAGGGAGGCAGAGGAGAGTCTAGCAATGCCTAAAAAGCAGCTGTGGTACCTGCCCGTATGTGGGGCTGTAGCAGCCAAGGAAGGATATCAAACAGGCCTGAATATGGGGTTAATAATGTTGCGTTATCAGGGATTCATAGCTACAGGTTTGGAAGAGTGGTGGAGAATTCTGTCCAGCAGACTCTAATGACATTTTATATTTCAGATAAAGTGGAGGTTGGGGCACATCTTGGAAAGATTGAGAGCATGTACAATGTGAGGGCTGCATTCGAACAATCCAGCTGACATGATATGTAGTGTGATTCTGGCTTTAGCTGTGTATCTTATAAGTCCAGGACATGGCATTGGATATGCTTAATAGAGCCACAGGAAGAAGCATTCAAGTAGGGCCTGCTACGTAGGATTGCGAGAGAAGAGGTGGTGTGTTCGGCATGAGACAGGTGGTTTTCGGGATCTGAAACTTTCATTTTATCTGCAGTGTCAGGGAGCATATTGAGTTTCTCTTAGCATGGTGAACAACAATGTATATTGTGTGCTGTGTGGAGGGACAGGTGTGGTGTGTGGTGGGATGAGGGCTGACACCTCTCACACTGTGTGGGAAGGAGATGAGCTGTCCCCTTGATTCTGACAATAGCACTGTGGTGGATTGTACTCTAATTTGGGGGAAAACAGCAGAAACTGAACCTAGATACTTGCCTGCGTTGTGCATGTTCATCCACGCTCATCCAGCACCTTACTTACATACACTGCCAGTTGAAAGACACCAAAGACACCCCTCACTTGCAATCACCATGCAGTCTTCTAGGTACTGGGCCCAGCTAGTCAACATCCTTCCCCGCTGTCCCACAAGCAATGTTAGGTTCTGGGCTCTATTTCACATCACTCTACCCAGATTGTCAAGTGAGATACAGTGTAAGGTATCAGGCCCTGTTGGACACTTTACCTCCTATCAAGGGCACACATGGACTGCTTAATTCAAATACTATTGGAATCCTCTGCATCGACGTCCCACACCAGGTATTACCCAGCACAAGACACTGTGACCCTGCCACCTGACTTGTACGACCAGCTGTCAGACTTTAATGAGAAACAAATATAGCACACACACAGACTAGAATCCATTTCTAAGTATTGGTACATTCAAAGCTTCCTAAAAAACCTAACACCAACTTCTAGGTATGAAGCCTTTCTGCACAAACCCTCATGCATTCTTCACGTGTCTTCCTTGGACTGGATCCTGCATATCACCCACATAGTCCCACTTTAACAGCTACTTATCAGGGCTTACAGGACATTCTCTTGTCATTGTATTGAAATGTACTAGTAGTTTGGGGACCCCACTTGACACTCTCAGATCTCTGAAGATTCATATACATCAGTAAGTGTCAGGCCCTCTTGAATATCACACCCAACACCACATACAACACTGGTAGTATCAGGACACTCTGGACACCACATCACATCTACCTAAACACACCTTCTGGACATCTGACCTGCTGGGTATTTGAACACTCATAACAGTCTTACAAGCCTTGCTGACTTACCTGAAATGCACACATTACCCCACAGCTCCACACATGCCCTGCAAGCTACCATGCATGGCCGACACCCTAAATGGCTAAAACACTCACTAACATGGCAGGCTCTCCTGGACATCACATCCCACACTGCCAACCTATTGCCACATGCATTTTCACAACTTGATTGCTACCAGCTCATCTATATGCTAACATACACTCAGGAGATATGGTGCTTGGCTTGACTCCCCATTCTTCCTCTCTTCTCTCTGACATACAGTGTAATTCATCAAACACATTGCACATAATACCAGCCCTGTGACCACACACCCACAACTAGATAATGGGTCCTGTTTGACCTCCTACACTACATTGACAGCTGCCAGACCATGATGGGAAATTCTCTGCCTGTAAGATCCTACACACTTGTTAGGAGAAGAGAGGGGAAGCAAAGGTACGAGAGGAGAGGGGAGGGGAGTGGAGGAAATGAGAGAGGAGAAGAAGAGAGGAGAGGAAAGAAGAGAGGAGAGTGGAAGAGATGACAAGTGGAGAGCAGGGGATAAGAAGAGAGGAGAGGAAAGTGAAGGGGAGGAGAGAGGAGGAGAGGAAAGGGGAGGGGTGGAGAGGGGAGGAGAGGAGATAGTAGAAGGAGAAGAGGAGAGGAAAAGGGTGGAGAGAGGAGAAGAAGAGAGGGGAGGAGAAGAGTGGATAGTAGAGGTGAGGGTAAATGGGGAAGAAAATGGGAGGAGAGGAGAGGAGAAGAGGGAGATGTGAGTTGAGGAGAAGGGAGGAAAGGGGATGGGAGGAGAGAAAAAGGGAGAAGAGGAGAGGGGAGGAGAGGGAAAGAGAGGGAGGAAACAAAAAAATGTTGAAACAAGAGAAAGAAATCTTGGTGTCAGGTCCAGTAGGTATGCCCTCACCCATAGTCAAGAAACCCCAGACATAGGCCAGATCCTGATGCCGGGTTCTGCTACATTTACCACTTCCTTAAAACTAAAGTCTTCCACACAGGGCTAAGTGTCATGCTGTGCAAGATCTGCCAACTGTTATGTCCACCACCAAACAATACATGATTTGAAACAAGATACTTTTCAGAATCCCCTCTTCTCTAGCCACTAACAAAGTGAACCACATGGGTGGTGATAGGTAATGTGAGGTATTTCCTATCTACTTCAATTAAAGCACACATCAACACATGCATGTACCACACACACACATGCACACACTCTCACACACACACACACACTCACACACACACACACACACAGACACAGACAGACACTTGTATGAATGCACACACATACACATGCCTGAAAACACCAATACATATCAGATTATTCATGTTATCCTCTCATAGAGAAATCTTACATACACATAATAGACATAAATCTCACATAAATTGGTAAGTGACTATTTCTTCTAAATATTTCCTGAACTACCCTGAAAGTAGGCTATGGCTGGATATCAGTTCCTGATAAGTACACTCAAAAATACAACGCAACTGAGCCTTTAACACTGTGAGAATAAACACAGGGCTAGATGTCATGGCCTCTTTGTTTCCTCTGCCATACATCCAAAGCCCCACATATAAGAACTCAATCTCTCTCTCTCTCTCTCTCTCTCTCTCTCTCTCTCTCTCTCTCTCTCTCTCTCTCTCCCTCCCTCCCTCCTCTCTTTCTTCTCTTCTCTCTCGCCTGCATATGTTTGTGTATTTAATTTGGATATTCAGGACTGGGGTGCCAGATAACCTTTACATCTATTTGTCTGACTGTGAATTATGTTATAGGGGAGGCTATAATTAGCTGAATCTGCTATCTATCCATTGCCTATGAAGAGGAAAATGGCAGAAACTGACAGCATGTCCCCCCACATCACTGCACTTACATGGACATTTCAATGTGTTAGATTCTCCTGTGCCAATATTCCTTACTAGGTAAAAGAACATACTACACACACACACACACACACACACACACACACACACACACACACACACACAGAGAAATACATACAAAAGATGATATGCTACCTGACATCTCCTGGCTTTTTTGCCTCCAAAGGCAAAGCTTCACACACACATACATGGACACAGATCAGATTAAGTTAGTTATATCCTCTGCTATATCCAAACCCAACACACACACACACATACACACACACACACACACACACACACACACACACACACACACACACAAAGAGATTCAGGACCTGCTGTGTTCCCAACTCAGAAGAGCCAAGTTACATACACAAACACATGTTGGTGGGAGAGAGAAAGAAATGTGGGAGAGGAGAGGTGAGAGGAAAGGAGAAAAGAGGAGAGAGAGGAAAGGTGAGAGCAAGAGAGGGGAGGAGAGCAGAGGGGAGTAAAGGAGAGGGGAGGAGAGTGGAAGAGAGGAGAGTGGAAGAGAGGAGAGTGGAAGAGAAGAGAGTGGAAGGGAGGGGAAGAGAAGAGAGGAGAGTAGAGGAAAGGGGAGAAGGGTGGAAAGGAGAGGCAAGAAAAGGAGAGAGGAGGAGAGTGGAGTGGGAGGAGCAGACTAGAGAGGGAAGGAGAGGGGAGTTGAAGGGAGGAGGGGGAATAAGAAAGTAGATGGAGAAGAGGGGAGGGAAGAAGAGGGGAGGGGAGGATAGGAGATAGTATATGGAGAAAAGGAGAGAGGAGGGGAAGAGAGGGGAAGATAGGATTGGATAGAAGTGGGGAGTAGAGAGGGGGAGATGTGAGTGGAGAAGTGAGGAGAGAGGAGGAGAGGAAAGGAGAAGGGAGGAGAGGGAAGAGGAAGAAAAGGGACAAGAAGAGGAAGATGTGAGTGAAGAAGAGGGGGGAGAGGAGGAGATGGAAGGAGAGGGAGGGAGATGGGAGGAGAGGGGAGGAGAGGAGAGAGGAGGAGAAGGGGCAGATGTGAGTGGAAAGGAACAGAGCAGAGAGGAGGAGAGGATGGGAGGAGAGGGAAGGAGAGACAAAGTGGGAGGAGAGGAGGGAGAGGAGGGAAACACAAGAACCTTGAAACAATAGAAAGAGATCTTGGGGTTAGGTCCAGTAGGTAAGCCCTCATCCATAGTCAATCCGCCCCCCAAACATACACCAGATCCTCTTACCAGGTTCTGCTACATTTAACATTTCCTTAAAACTAAAGTCTTCCACATGGGCTTAAGTATCATGCCATGCAAGATCTGCCAACTGGTATGTCCACCACCACCCAACACATGAATTGGAACAAGACACTTCTCAGAATCCCCTCTACTATAGGCACTGACACAGCAGACACATGGGTGTTAATGGGTAATGTAAGGTTTTTCCTACCTAAAACCTAAAGCACACATCAACACAATACATGTACGACAGACACACATGTACACACACACATACGCACACAGACATGCATGAAAACACCAGTCTTTATCAGATTTTTCATGTTATTCCCTCACAGAGAAATCTTGCATACACATAAAAAATGCATAGATTAGTATTCTCTCTCTCTCACACACACACACACACACAGAAACACACACACATGCATGAAAACACCCTCTTTATCAGATTCTTCATGTTATACCCTCACAGAGAAATATTGCACACACATCAAACATAAATGGCTTCGTATGCTCTCTCTCTCTCTCTCTCTCTCTCTCACACACACACACACACACACACACAGACAAACCGCCACACACACCTACACACTCACGCACAGACACATGCATGAAAGCACCAGTCTTTATCAGATTCTTCATGTTATAACCTCACAGAGAAATCTTGCATATACATCAAACATAAGTAGCTTAATATTTTCTCTCTCTCTCTTTTTCTTTCTCTCACATATGCACACACACATGCATAAAAATACCAGACTATATCAGATTCTTCATGTTATACCCTCACAGAGAAATCTTGCATACACATCAAACATAAATAGCTTAATATTCTCTCTCTCTCTCTCTCGATCTATCTCTTTTTCTCTCACACACATATGCACACACACATGCATAAAACACCAGTATTTATCAGATTCTTCATGTTATACCCTCACAAAGAAATCTTGCATACACATCAAACATAAATACCTTAGTATGCTCTCTCTCTCTCACAATCACACACACACACATGCATGAAAACGACAGTCTTTATTAGATTCTTCATGTTATACCCTCACAGAGAAATCTTGAATACACATAAAAAATGCATAGCTTAGTGTTCTCTCTCTCACACAATCTCTCTCTCTCACACACACACATGCATGAAAACACCAGTCTCTGTCAGATTCTTCATGTTATACCCTCACAGAGAAATCTTGCATACACATAAAAAGGCATAGCTCAGTGTTCTCTCTCTCTCTCTCTCTCTCTCTCTCTCTCTCTCTCTCTCCTTCTCTCTTTTTCTCTCTCTCACACAGGAACACACACACACATGCTTGAACACCAGTCTTTATCAGATTCTTCATGTTATAGCCTCACAGAGAAATCTTGCATACACATCAAACATAAATAGCTTAGTACGCTCTCTCTCTCTCTCTCTCTCTCTCTCTCTCTCTCTCCCTCTCTCTCTCTTTATCACACACACACACACAGACACACCCCCACAAATGTAGGCACACCCACATGCATGAAAACACCAGTCTTTGTCCTATTCTTCATGTTATACCCTCAGAGAAATCTTGCATACACACAAAAAATGCATAGATTAGTATTCTCTCTCTCTTTCTCTCTCTCTCTCTCACACACACACACAGAGAAACACACACACATGCATGAAAACACCCTCTTTATCAGATTCTTCATGTTATAACCTCACAGAGAAATCTTGCATACACATCAAACATAAATAGCTTAGTATGCTCTCTCTCTCTCTCTCTCTCTCAATCTCTCTCTCTCAATATCTCTCTCTCTCTCTCAATCTCTCTCTCTCTCTCTCTCTCTCTCTCTCTCTCTCTCTCTCTCTCTCTCTCTCTCTCTCTCTCTCCAGCATGTATTTGTGTGTCTAATTTGGGTATTCAGGACTGGGGACCCAGATACCCTTGCATCTCTTTTTCTGTCTGTAGATTTGGCTATAGGGGAGGCTATAGCTAGCTGAATCTGGTTATCTATCCATGTAAATAAGTCTTTGCCTGTGTAGAGGAAAATGGCAGGAACTGTCAGCATGTCTGTCCACCTTACTGCACTTACGTGGACATTTTAATGTGTTAAGATTCTCCTGTGCCAATATTCTTAACTAGGTTAAAGAACGTACAACACATACACATACACACAGGAAGACATACAAAAGATGATATGCTGACAGTTTCTGCCTTTTCACTTCTAAAGGCAAAGCTTCACATACACATACATGGACACAGATCAGATTAAGTTAGTTATATCCTCTGCTATATCCAAATCCAACACACACACAAAGAGATGTCAGGACCTGCTGTGTTCCCAATTCTAAAGAGCCAAGTTGCATACACAAATACATGATGGTGGGAGAGAAAGAGATGTGGGAGCGGAGAGGGAAGGGGAGAAGAGAAAAGGAAAGAAGAGGTGAGAGGAAGGGGACGGGGAGAAGAGAGGAGGGTAGAGGAGAAGAGAGGTGAGAGGACAGTATGGTAGGAGAGGAGAGAAGAGCTGAGAAAAGGGGAAGCGATGGAAAGAGAGGAGAGGGGAGGAGAGGAGAGGAGAGCAGAAGAGAGGATAGGAGAGGAGGAGACAAGAGGGGAAGAGAAGGTAGGAGACAATAGGGGACAAGAGGGGTAGAAATGAGAAGAGATGGGAGGAGAGGAGAGGGGAGGTAAAAAGGGAGGGATGGAGAGGAGAGTAGAGGGGAGGGGAGTAGAAGAAAGAAGAGGGGAAGAGAAAAGTGGTGTAGAGAAGGGGGTGATATGAATAGAGGAGAGGGGAGGAGACGATGGAGATGGCAGGAGAGGGTAGGGGAGGGGAGGGGAGGAGAGGGGAGGAGAAAGTGGTATATAGAAGGGGTGATGTGAATAGAGGAGAGGGGAGGAGAGGGAAGAGATGGCAGGAGAGGGGAGGGGAGGAGAGGGAACGGGAAGATAGGGGAGGGAAGATGAGAGGAGGAGAGTGGAGGGGAGGGATTTAGAGGGGAGGAGAGAAGGGAAACACAAGAACCTTGGAACAATAGAAACATTTAACATTTTCTTTAAAACTAAAGTCTTCCAGACAGGGCTAAGTATCATGCTGTGCAAGATCTGTCAACTGGTATGTCCAACAACACCCAATACATGATTTGGAACAAGATACTTCTCAGAATCCCCTCTTCTATAGCCACGGACACAGTAGACACATGGGTCGTGATAGATAATGTGAGGTTTTTTCCTACCTAAAAACTAAAGCACACATCAACATAATACATGTACCACAGACACACTTGCACACACACAAACACACACAGACACTTGCATGCATGCATGCACGCACACACACACACACACACACACACGAATGAAAACACCAGTCTTTATCAGATTCATGTTATACCCTTACAGAGAAATCTTGCATACACATCAAACATAAATAGCTTAATATTCTCTCTCTCTCTCTCTCTCTCTCTCTCTCTCTATATATATATATATCTTTCTCTCTCTCTCTCACATATGCACACACACATGCATAAAAACACCAGTCTTTATCAGATACTTCATGTTATACCCTTACAGAGAAATCTTGCATACACATCAAACATAGTTTAATATTCTCTCTCTCTCTCTCTCTCTCTCTCTCTCACATATGCACACACATGCATAAAAACACCAGTCTTTATCAGATTCTTCATGTTATACCCTTACAGAGAAATCTTGCATACACATCAAACACAAATAGTTTAATATTCTCTCTCTCTCTCTCTCTCTCTCTCTCTCTCTCACATATGCACACACACATGCATAAAAATACCCGTCTATATCAGATTCTTCATGTTATACCATTACAGAGAAATCTTGCATACACATCAAACATAAATAGCTTAATATTCTCTCTCTCACACAATCACACACACACACACACACACACACACACACACGAACACACACACATGCATGAAAATGCCAGTCTTTATCAGATTCTTCATGTTATACCCTTACAGAGAAATCTTGCATAGACATCAAACATAAATAGCTTAATATTCTCTCTCTCTCTCACACATATGCACACACACATGCATAAAAACACCAGTCTTTATCAGATTCTTCATGTTATACCCTTACAGAGAAAACATACATACACATCAAACATAAATATCTTAGTAAGATCACTCTCTTTCTCTCTCTGTCTCTGTCTGTCTGTCTCTCTCTCTCTCACACACACACACAGACACACACACACACATAAACACAGACACTTCCATGCATGAAATCAATAGGCATACATGAATACATCAGTTCGTATCAAGTACTTCATATTATCCCCTCACAGAGAAATCTTACACACACATAAATCTTACACAAATTGGTAAGTGGCTATTCCTTCTAAATATTTTCTGCCCCACACTGAAATATACTATGGGTGAATATCAGTTCCTAATAAATGTTCTTATAAATACAACCAAACTGATGGTATAAAGCGGAGAGAATAAACATAAGGCTACTGTCAGGACCTCTTTTTTTCTCTTTGTCATACATCCAAAGTACTCAATCTCTCTCTCTCTCTCTCTCTCTCTCTCTCTCTCTCTCTCTCTCTCCCTCCCTCCCTCCCTCCCTCCCTCCCTCCCTCCTCTGTCCAGATACAACACACACACACACTCGCACACACACACACACACAGAGAAACACACACAGACATACACATCCACACATCCACACAGATCTCATTACCGCCTCCTGTGAGGTACCACTTCTCATAAGCACAAATCACACACATAATCTGGAGTCAAGACCAGCTAGGTTTCCCCTGCCTGCCTTACATAGAAATGTCTTACACACTTCAGTTCTCTGATCCTGTTAGGTACCCTTTTTCCTTAGTGAAAGTTCAACATATACATACAAGTCTCCGGATGTGGTCCTAGGACATAACCCTTCCCTACAAGCAAAGTCACACAGGATCATAACTAGGAGTTTCATCCTGCTGTCTATCCCGATGTTCATACAAGGCACATGTCAGGTTCTACTGTCTATCATCTTACAGGTAAATCTCCATCTACACACACACAGCTGCATAGCAGGTCCTACATGGTTCACCCTCCCCTACAGCCAGGTGACAGGTGCCTCACTTTGCCTATAAATAGAGCTTATCATATGGAGATATGTTCAGGTCCAGCTAGTGTCAGGTTAGCTGCAGTACAATCCACATACATGAGCGCGCACACACACATATACACACATACACATATGC